>NC_136645.1:15483653-15903653 GCF_949748355.1 Melanostigma gelatinosum
TGACTCACCAGCAGCTGAGCATGATGAACTTCGCCATGCACATAAACAAGTGAAAGGGTCTATTTTAAGTTGGTGTTTGTCTAAAATGCTATTTTTGACAGTTCTATCATTTTTCCTTCCTTTTGTGTCAACACTAAATCATCAAAGAAAGGGTTTAAAAGCACTTGAAAGTGACAAACTTCATGCAGCTCAGTTTCTGTTTTTTCCTATTAACTATTTGGTAGTTTCCTCCAGGAATACTGCACAATGTACAGAGGTGAAACACACTCCCACCTTTATTTTGACAGCCTGCCAAAAAGTCCCTCAGCAAAAACAGGTATCGATGCCAACATTGGAGAGACAGGCATAGCAAGAAGAATGAGGGTTTGAGGAGGACAAGGACAAGAAAGAGCGAGACTTACAGTTTTTTTGCAATTGCCAAGACACACAATTTGGTATTTCTGGGACAGTTACTGAAACCACTAACTCATGTAGCCTATTGACCAGGTATGCTAAACCATAAGCACATTGTCTGCATTACACTACGTTAGAAATTCTAAAACACACTGTTTGCAAAAACACACGGTTATCTACATTAAACACATCATTCACATCATGAAAGAGCTGGTCATTGCTGGAACCAAACACACTCCTCGACGGTTCCACAACCATCCTCTGTCTCCCCTACATGATAACGGAAATAATTGATATCGTCTGGGTCCAGGCTACAAGGCTAATGACACCAATGACTCTCTCCAGGAAAAGTCGGGGCCCTGTATGCAGCTAGCCGTTTCAATTCCTGTCCTGCAAGTTTATCGAAAAAGAAAGGTGAGGCTGCGAAGAAACAATAGTAAACATGCTAACTTATCAAACTTAGCATATATTCCTCGTTAGCCTGTCCAAATAAATTGGGCAAAGAAAGTTTTAACCACATTAAACTTAGCTTTATTAAATGTCAGGTCTCTGTCAGGAAAAACATTTTTAATCAATGATTTTATTGTTCGGCACAAACTGGACATTTTGTTTTTAACTGAAACTTGGTTAAATCAAGACCTCACAACTTCAGGTCCATGAGTGAAACAAGAGCGCATAAGAAAGGAGGTGGAGTTGCTATTTTATTTAATGATTCTCTTCAATGCAAGCTAATGAGATTAATATGACAAAGAGTGACTTAGACCTCCCGCAGAAAATTACGATTTTTAAACACCAAATAAAGATGTAATGCCGCAAATGCGTCTGTTTATAGGTTCGACAAAATAACACGCGTGTCTGGAAGTGGAAAGCTGTATTGTTTAGTTGTTGGTAAATTGAGCTGGGTTGTGTTGACAAGCCTGGTGCACAAGTCATCATTTGGGAATGAGTGGCAGGCCCCACAGGCCCATGCGAGCAGAGAGGTGAACCTGCTTAGGGGCTGCAAACACTGAATCAACATAATCACATTGATTCTGTGTCACTTTCCTCCCTGGAGGCATGACTGAGGGGTAAGGTAAACACGTGGTCTATCAAGGGCCTGTAAGAGGAGTTAAACGATGAGACAAGAATTGGCTCTTGAATAAGGGGTAAGACAGGAAAAGTTGCACTCTGAACAGACAGACATCCTCTGATCTGACGTGTTGATCACACACTCCTCTGCTTGAGTTCTAGGGCTCCATGTTTTTGGCTCTAGGCTTATTTTGGTTGATTCGTGTATGAGGGGGTGGCATATCACATCATGGCTCAACTCAAGGCAGGCTTGCACAATAGTTATGACAAGGTATACATACCAACAACTCTAATTGGACAAGCACTCAACATTTCATGCAAATCCATCCGAGGAAAGACTTGAGGCCACCCACAAATCACAGAAAGGACATAAGTTGTTTTTTTAGAAACTCAAGTTCACCCCACATCATAACAACTTTGGCTATCCTCTTTTTTTCTGGCGCCATCATGTCAAACCGTGTCCAAGACTAAGACTTTGGTGTATGAGTAAATAACTAACGTTACAAAACTGATGTCCTCATCCGCCGCTGTAACTACACTTTGGCTTAAGTGCTGCTTAACAGACACTCTCACGGTAAAAGTGGTCAAAATGTTCACAAACCTGCCATACATGACAACGTCGGCACTGTCGCGAGCAGACTGACATTAGCGTTTAGCTCAAAGCATCGCTAGCGTGTGCTAGAGTTGTTAGTCTTGCTAACAAATGTCCGTAGCTAAAGCTAACCTGGCATCAGGGTTTGCTCACACATCGAGCATAAATCAGCTGGAGAAGAAAAGAATTTACAACATAGTCATTTCAACTAATGCTAAGTATTTTTGATAAGCTAGCAAAAAAGACTAGCTAGCTTAACTATAGCCTACGTTAATAAAATACAGAAGCGAACATCAGAGCTGTTTGGAAGAGCAGTACGTAGGCTACCAAACCAAAGTATGGGTTAAATGTTGTACTCCCTTGTCATTTGCAAGTGCCTTCATAATTTCAAGTGTTGTAAAAATAAATGTTATTCTGTATAATGCATTATGGCCTTCCAACCTGTGGAGCACTAGGATAGATGATGGGTGCAGAGGTCCCTGACAATGGCTGTGCTGTTCTGTAATTGCTCTTTGCATACTATCACCGGTACTCCTAACAATCAGCTCTGCCTCATTTAACAGGGTCTGTCTCAGAAAAAAACAAACAAAAAACTTTACATTCATCTACTGTCTATTGGTTTCTCGAGTTGTAATATTAGATCACATAAAATACTGAGATCATTATTTTCCATTGGTTAACTGATAGTTAGCTGGATAGTCAGGCATCATACAAACTGGGATGTAAACATAATTGATATTTTCCTGAACTAATTCATGTATTCATTCAGAAAATGTGTTCATTCTTCCTTAACAAGCTTGCAAGAGAAGCCTACAAAGAGACGCGTGAGGGAGAGAAACGATGAGACAAGAATTGGCTCTTGAATAAGGGGTAAGACAGGAAAAGTTGCACTCTGAACAGACAGACATCCTCTGATCTGACATGTTGATCACACACTCCTCTGCTTGAGTTCTAGGGCTCCATGTTTTTGGCTCTAGGCTTATTTTGGTTGATTCGTGTATGAGGGGGTGGCATATCACATCATGGCTCAACTCAAGGCAGGCTTGCACAATAGTTATGACAAGGTATACATACCAACAACTCTAATTGGACAAGCACTCGACATTTCATGCAAATCCATCCGAGGCATGCACCGAGTAGTTATTTGCTAAACCCAGAACGGATGTATTTAAAACAGTCAGTTTCATTTGACACATGTCCTTAGTACTCTGAACAGCAAAACACACATTCTCACTAACAGAAGTACTGATTGTGGTTATGTGGTTAGGTACCGGTACTTCGCAGCTCCTTAATAGATTTTGTCAAATCTGACCCACACTGTGGTCATAATTTTGTCACTGCACTCGTTAAAGATAAACACCGTATGTAACACGGAACTAAAGACCATTTAAAACGTTTTATCTTCGAACATTATAAGAAAATACTCAACAGAGACCATGTAGCCAATGTTTTATTCACAGCAATGTGAGAAATGAGCAGTCATTTGGGGGAGGATTTGATCGCAGCGACGGACTAGTCATGAAAAATGGTTTTAACAACTGCTGAGATGATGTTCATCGTTAGTGTGTTGCAAGGAATTGTATTGATTTTCGTAAAAAAAAAAATAAAAAAAAAAGCCTCACTCAAACAGGAGCAATTAGAAATGAGAACTGAGCCAACTCACCCTGAAGCTTTGGACAAATTAACAGACAGGTGGCATGTAGTGCTCACTAACAATTAGCACACTAATATATATATTTTAATATATATATATATATATATATACACACACATATATATATATATACACACATATATATACACACATATATATATATACACACATATATATATATACACACATATATATATATACACACATATATATATATATATACACATATATATATACACACATATATATATATATACATATATATATACACATATACACACACATTACATTACAGGAGTAATTAGCTATATGGTCGATCAAAATGTTGAATACAGATACTATGTAATTAAAATCCAATTTGTTACAAACATAACAAAAACTTTGATTTCCCTGCAAACAACTGAAACAAATGTGGTGGCTTGCTCTGTTCCACACTGCTGGGACACAAAGTCTTTTTATAGTAAAATATATACCACTCTTTGAATATTTGGTGTGGAGGGTCAAGATAGTTGGAACTGGAAAATATGGAGTGTGTTTAAAATGTTTTTATTTCTTTAAATACAGGTACCATTCAATATTGACATGACTTCCACAACGGCATTCTTTTCAACCCATCACAGGTGAAGAAAAGCACATCGGATGCAGCTCCTGTCGCCACCAAGTAACCACATTTCCTGCCGCCGCCGGACTTTCATCTCAAAGCGAAAAACAAACCTTGTGAGATTCAGAAAGATTTCTGCGAGGCTCATTGTTACGGGGTAGCATGTAGAATAGTGTGTGCCCATCGTGGTGCTACACATTCATGAGGCACACATATTTGGTTGTAAATTAAAAACATGTCATCCACATATTTTCTGTCAATTTGTTTTTTGTTCATTTTGACACAACTAAATTCACTGAAAATAAAATAAACTATAAAGCAAAAAAGGAGAAATACTCCTTAACTTAAATAAAACGACATGCGTATTTGATAAATTCCATGTTCTTCTAACACAGACAGCAAAATGTTGTTGAACCCGTTTAATTAAAAACGAAGAATAACTGAAACCTTGGAAACACCACAGCCGTAATTGGCCCTTTACATTTCACACAGTGCAGGTATGCAGGTACAGTAACGTTGACTTAAATAATGGCCTTGACTAAATGTAGGGGAAAAAGCAGCAAACACTCTAGCACAGTATTTAACCTGAGACAAAACAAGCAAACTAAACTTTGAAAATACTGCTGTCAACACACTCATTTTATACGAATTAGCTCTTCAAGCAAGCAGAACAGTTAGTGGAGGCTCAAATGTCTTCAGAGTGTTTTTATCTTAAAAGGTATATTCGAGCCAGCTTTAGATATTGTCATTCAGTAACCATTAAAAGGGTCTAGAATATGCTTTAACAATGTAAAAAGTTTATGTCCAAGCTCCACCTAAATCTTAAGACAAAGTTTTGGAGCCGTCTCTGCTGCTGCAGAAAATGACCAATTCATGTCGGTTTCAAACTGTTGAGTGAATTCTCAAGGTAGGATTGAGTTGGAGGACACTCCCAGAATCCCAAAGTCATCAATAATATTGACTGGGAACGACACACCGATCGGTCTCAGCGGTCTCATTAAGGGGTAGGATGTGTCGACTCAAAACAAGGCTGGAAAGCACAAGACACCACTGCAATAACTCCTTAAAACCAATAAATTAAAACGATGACAGATCACTGACATCCATTTATTTGTTTATCAAATTGTACTTTCTAGTCCCTTTAAATTAGGGTGGGGGATATCTACCAACCCGTCCGAGCGAATACTGCTTTTCAGTGCACATATTCATCATCACTTAAGTCTGAGTCATCGGCCTCCACCTCTCCTTCAATCACAGACTTCTTCCCTCTGCAGCAGGACACCACCAGACCAATGAGGAACGCCTAAAAACAATAAGCAAAGCACACATTAGGAAATATTTCATAAGGATCATCTGATCAATGGAATGCATCAACTGCACGAGGAGAGAGGCTATTCAGTATTTTTGCTGAGGAGATTAGCTGTGTGCAGCCTCGGAAAATCATATTTCCAGTTTTCGGAGGAGAAATGAAATTATGTTCTTCGGCTCTCACACTCTTCCCCCGAACAAAATACAGCTTGTAAACTGAATGAAATGTTTCATAGATGTTTACATCAATGTTGCGCATCTCAAAAGATATATTTTGAATTCTATGAAAATTAACAAATGTCTTCTTAGCTTTAAAAAATAAAAATAAATAAAAAGAATTCTCCCTCTGCAAAAAATGGCCCTGATGGCATTTCATTGACATCTTTGGACTCACCCCAATAAAGGCCCAGTTACCAAAGTAATAGATGGTGCTGAAGAACCAGAACTTGTGGAGGAAGAGATAGGACCTGGTCACAGTGCACTGGTCTGAAAGGGACAGAGAAAACAAAGGGACATTTCAGAATTGAATCTATACAATGAGAGTACGGTAGATTTACTTTTGTTTTCAACCCAAGATAGTTGATTGTTGAACATATTTAGAACACAACAAGGTTTTCTCTCCACCAGGTATTTGTTTGACAGTTTGGAAAATCAGTTATGTAATGAAATGAAAACAAGAAGTCATTAGGTCTCAATAACAAAGGAAAAACTGTTGCAGCCAGAGAGTATAATTGCCTTCACAGTGTAGAGGGCATTCCACTGTACACTGCCTACACACGCATGTTTGTCCAGCACCGCCGAGGAAAGTCTCACAACGTTTGATACCAGTGGCAAGTCATGAACCATCTGGGAAGTGGTGTTGAAGGAAATCAGCAAGATGACAAATACAACCGTCCTTCCCAAAAAGCAGAATTTATAAAATGTTGTTGCTTCATTCTTTACCTTGACAACACACATCTGCCCCTAAAACTCTGAACTGCAGGTTCACTTTGTGGGATGTGGACAAAAACCTTCGGAGAAGCTAAGAAAGGCAATTTCAGTTTAAAACCTAAAATCACAGATTGGCAAATTTACTTTCAATATACACTTTTCAGTGTCTATGAATCATTGGGGTAAAAACTCCAAAATAAATAATGTGACAGTAAACGGTTTAGTTTCACTTCCACTAAGCTCTATTGCACTCATAGCCAGAGTCCCACCCCCTATAAAATGTAAATGTTCTCAATTAAAAGTTTGCTAATTCACATGCTTCGCCATTCCCAATTTTGGATGAATTTATATCGAAAGCATTAAAGGAAGGAAAGACAGGAGGAACGATTATAGAATGTAAGAACAAATAGATGTGATGAGGTGGAAGTTAGGAGAAGAATAATTGGGCACAGATAAGGGAGGAGTGAAGAAAGGAGAGAAGGCCGGGAGCCTGAGGAAACACAATCTTAGTCTTAAGAGACGTATGAGAAGTCACTCCTCTGTGGTGGGGACTACCATCGAGAAAACCAGCACGAGTGCAATAAAACACTGCTATTGCCACATGGTGTTTAGAAATGAACGTGCAGCACTTGTCATACAAAAAAAAATATGCAAATGTGAATCCCATTTTGTGTCATTTTTAAGGCAAATAACACTCCAGTAAGGCTGAACCGAAGAAGTTATGAAAGAAGCTTCAAATGTCTGTCATATCCCATGATGCTATTGTGGTCACATAAATGTAATTTATGATGCAGTTATATTGCTGCTAGGATGTGTGGCACATGTGCTGCGGCAGTTCCCGTAAAGGGGAGAGAAAGTGAGCACGTGGACCAGCCCAGGTGAGCGTAATCAAGCTAACGAGCCTCGGGTGTCAGCTAACTGCCGGCAGAGTTTGACCAGGACAGCCTCCAACACAGCAGCAGGGGTGTCACAATGTTGTGAATATTTGAAATTATTACATTTATCTTCTTTTTTTCCCCCCAATAGATTTTGACTTTTGGACGTTACAACATTTTGAAGTTGTTGGAAATTTTCGGAAACACTCCTACGTAGCCGCCACTGCAATCTAATTCTACCAAAAACGTACGATACTAATAATATAAGTGTAGCCTGATCTTTATCCTACACTCTAGAAATTGTCATGTTGCTTCTTTTATAATTTTTCATAGAAAGAGAGCCGAACGGACTTTCGGAATTTTTTTGACAGTCCACCAGCCCACCGATGCAGCGACCCATCGGGATTTGTCCCGGTGTGCCAGAAGGCCGGTGCTCCACTGACTACATGGAGCAGTGCCTCTGGCAATTTTGTCACTGTAACTCAAAAAGACAACCGGTCTCCTGAAAAGAGGAAAGCCATGTCACTGTCAATGTGAATAGGACTTAACCAGTTGATACAACTGGAATGAGGTAACATTTAATGGAGCCTTGCATCATATATATCCTCTTACACATTGAAAAGGAAAGCGGCAAGAGCGTGACACGCAAAACAAAAAAAACTCCACAAATGAAATTCATGGCATGTACTGTAGAACATTCAATAAGATCTGAAAAAAAAGATTTTGTATATTAATTTCAAAATATGTGAGAGTTATCTCATTATTGCCTTTGAAGTAGTACCAATGGCTATATTCTGATTGATGTCTTGCTGAAACTGTTTGTATGTGCTTTTGTGCAGCCATAGTCTTCAATAAACCACTGAAGAGAACATGTCTGTTTACCTGCAAGCTGACCTCATTTATCAAGCAGCAGCTTACTTACTAAATTAAACCACCAAGTGGAAAGTCATTTGAAAGTGAAAGGAGTAAGTTAGACGTCATACAGTCGTAATCCATTGAATGAACATTTACGAACTTGATTTCTTAACCTTTCAAACTTGGCAGAGAGAACTCTGCTCTGCAGTGTGCTGTGGCCATGAACAGCTCAAAAACTAAGCTCTGTGATCTTGAATATAAACACATCAAACCAAAAAAAAAAAAAAAAAAACTTTGTTTATTGCTTATAAAATCCAACAGCTTTCTTTGTCTGTGGAGCAGCGCTGTGCTTTATGCCTGTGCTATCACCTGGAGTGTTGGCCCTCCAGTTCTTAACAGAACTTGATGCTGCTATTGATCTGGCTGGGATAGACCGGCAGGAATAATCGAAGACTTCAGAAGCAGAGTCATCCCCCACCCCCCCCTGCTTCATGTGCAGGAATAGGTATTGGCAGGAATGGGGGAAAAAGCGGATGATGTCAACTGCGGAAAGTGCCAATGATATGCGTGCGGTGTCTGCGTCTCTCTTCAGTGCTCCAATTGTTTTTGTGTGAAAACACAGGAAGAAATGAAAAAAGGCTTGCATGTATTAATTAACTTAGCCATGCACAATGAAACAGTAAAAGGATACATATTTCAATATACTCCCAATCAGACTTGTATAGCAGAGAAAACAAAATGCTCTGTCTGGCTATGTTAAGAGAGCCATCTGGAGCATTACCGCTAACCCTGCTGAGCTGCTCCAATCACACTGCTTCTTAAACAGCTCTTCACACCGACTTCAACCCCACGAACGGTACTGTCGGACTTATACCGAGCTGCATGACATCGAGGTCTACAGCAATACCTCAGTGTGGCTTACAATTTATTCATTGAAGTGAACGTTAAAAAAAAAGCTTTCCCCTTTAGAGTGTTCAATTCAATTTATTTTTGTATAGCCCAAAATCACAAATTACAAATTTGCCTCAGAGGGCTTTACAATATGTACACGTTTGACATCCTCTTGTCCCGGGACCCTCACATCGGAACAGGAAAAACTCCCCAGTTGAGTTCTGTGCTGTTTCATCTCAATTAAAGATTAGTTAGAGCAGCTCTGAAGGTGCTCGTACTTCGCCGGGATCAACAGATAATAGAAGAAGCAAGTCCATCGTCATTCCCCATGACCGCTCTCTCTCTCTCCTCTCCTCCAGCGCCTCAGCCATCTGTAGCTCTTCAGCTGCTCACCTGAATTGCAGGGCTCCCTCCGAGTGGGACCTACAGATGGTCCACAGCAGTGGTCTGCCTAAATATATTATCATGTACACCGCTGAACCACTTCACCTTGAAATCATTACCGCTCTCCGATAAGAGCACCGAGCGGCGCGTGTGTGTACGAGTGCAGGTAATTTCACCTTCACTCATGATACCCGGGTGAGTGCTGCCCTGTGTAGCGTGATGCATTATGTATAACTTCCATCCTGGCATTCTAACACAAACACTCGTAAAACCCCAGAACACACACACACACACACACACACACACACATTGTGTACTTTGTGAAAGCCTCTCTATCAGCAAGCACTCATGTTCTTACACCGCATGCTTTCACTTTCTTTGCATCAACAGAGCACTTTCTTTCCAATGTCCTTTGAGGCTACTGATGTTCCTTCAACAGGAACATCGTCCTTTTTTATATTTTGTCGACGACTGTTCACCAAAAGCATCTTCTTGCTGTGTGAGATCTTACTTTTAGTAGTAGTAGTACTCTGAACTCCAGATGCAGACACAACAGACAATATATATTATAACCGAACCTAAACCACGGATTATACCAACGGGAAGCACAGAAAGAACATTCCAGCTATTTGCAAAGTGGTTCTTGTTTTCTCCATTAGTGTCGTTGAGTTACTTTCCTCACCAAGGTAATTGTATGTCCCTAAAAGCCCATTAGAAGTAGCAGCACAAGAGATCAGCCAATCACACAACTTGTTAACAACCCTCTCATTATTTGGAATTTGGGTTTCAGGCGTCCTGACCGATTTGTGACCTTTTGTCCATGTTTCAACTTCTGAATGAAATATCTGGCTCTTTAGCTGCCAAATGCTGCACTATGTTCACTGGCTCGTCGCTACGACTGCTCTTTAGTGCTGGTCAGATAGTGTACAGTGGGTTTATCAGAGAAGAAGTTCAATAATACTGATTAGAGCAGCTTTAAGGAGACTTCTTGAACAGAAAGTGTTCTTAATTATATTAATTCACAGTGAAAGTCTTTTGGCACAACACCAGGAAACTGTTTTCCTTTAAAATGTATAAGGGGTGTCTGCGGATTACAAGATGGACATTTTTCTTTCAAGAGAATAACTTTTGATTGACATATTCCATTGTGATGCAAATTGCTGATGATCCCCTAGATACAAAGAGAAGTATTATTAATTTGTGTTGGGGTTGAGGGAGTCTCCTGTTGAATATTGCTTGTGCACATGACATCTCAGAGGCAACACAACATTACAACCATCTTCCCCCTGAAGCTCTTTCAAACAATGCTGTGGAAACTGGCAAGTTGCTAGGAAACAGACAGCAGTCCATAGTGTGAAAGCACTGGACTTCAGCTCACGTTTAAAATGATGCTTAAACTGCCAGTGAGACATTTACCAGTACACAGAATGAGGAAGGCTCGAGGGGTCTTACACCAGAATATTTAGAATTTTGTCTCCAAAAGTGTCGACCTTCACGGTGAAAAATAAGAAGGAAATCGTAGGCAGAAAAACTGGAGCAATGACCCAGAGGGCATTTAACGGGAAATTTAGCTACTGTCCCCCCCCCCCCCCACAAAAAGAAGCTGGGGTTGGATTTATTGATATTAAGTGTGAGATAAACTTTCATTGCTGCAAAACTGTTTTAGCTGCCACTCCAAAAGAAATGAGGTTGTTGTTGACATCGTTCTGATTTGAATCATACCTTTACTGTAGACACGAGGCTCTGCATTTATTTCACTCAGGAGAATCTTTTGTGCTGAACACAGACTGTCATTAAGATCATTGGGCAGACTGTCCAGGGAACTAATGCAACCAATGATGGGAGTTGCAAATGTGATGATGGAGGCGTAAACGCAGTGGCAATAAACAGAGATGCATTACCTCTCGGGTGAGGGAGTGATCATTAGAAATGGACAGATAAATCCACGATGGAGGCATCAACGGGTGAGATGAAGGCCTGTTGAAATGGATCTAATGCATTTTTAACACTTGAGATCCTTAACTATTCGACAAATGTCAGCCAGAAAGAAGAAGAAAAAAAGAACCATTAAGTGTCAGATCATCAGATCCAAGAAGGTGATAAGTAGAACATATAAAGCATATTTTCTGACAAGGGCAGGTGGTACCGGTACAGCAGACGTAGAAGAGCTTCGATGCAAGTCATAGCTTAAGATCAAAGCAACTTGCCCACCATGAGCTCCATGCTGCTGAGAATAATTTGAAAGAGCAGCCTCGTCTAATGCTGAGAATCCATGAATAGAATTACTCATTAAAAGAACTGTAAGATAAAGTGACTGCATATACTAAAACCATACTTTGATTTAGAGTAGTATGGGTCTCAGTTTGTATCAATGAGTGTGGACATAAAATAAAAGGACAATGATTACGTTTTTCCCCGGCTGAAGTAAACAGCTTCTAAAACTAGAAAATGCATTTCCTGCTGAAAATGCGTTGGAATGCTGAAAGCTGAAATGAATCTCAAAAACATTGCTGAAAATAGATATCCAATTTCTAAAAATTGCAAAAAGCTTAATAATTCAAAAAGTTGAAAGATTACAAATATTAAGTCATATCACCCCTCTCCTGAAAGAACTTTTATGATTTTTCAGCCCTTTTCTGACTTTATAATGGGTGTGTATTGCACAGCTTAGAGTGCGTGATGTCACCGCTAGAGTGAAGAGCAGCTTGAGATTCTTGTGAAAAAAACATTTGTGTTTTGCCACTGTGTCCACAATCTTCACTCTTCATGCATAATTTCTGGATGTAAAAGTAGCTGATATTGTCCTTGTCGTAGAAAAATTACTGTGGAATCCCACAGATTTCCACATTTGACACAGAAGCCGTTAATTGAGATAATTGAGATGTTAGATAAACACAAACCGGTTATTAAATGACAGGCTCATCACAAGCATTTCAGTTAGGATTCATTCTGTGGGGCTTTTATTTAAAAATGGCGTGTGTGTGTGTGGGGGGGGGGGTGGAGGAGGGGGGAAAGATCTAGAAATGGGGTACCGTGTTCTGTGGAAGATGTTTTTGAAGCAAAGTTTAACATTGGTCTCTATGGAGCAGAAAGTTGGTTTTCCTCTCAATTAACGGCATTTTAAAATGTGTGTGTGGGGGGAGGGGGGGTGGAGGAGGGGGGAAAGACCTCTAAAGATCCCTAAGACCTGAATGACTGTATGAGAGAGACACAGAGAGAGAGGAGTGTATGTGCGCGTGTGTCTGAGTCTGTGTTTATCAACATCACTAATTGGCTCAATCGCGAACACCTGTGTGCCTGAAGCCATTTGAAAATATTCTCCATAGAGATCCCATTGAAAATAAAAAGCTTAATAATTCAAAAAGTTTAAAGGTTAGAAATATGAAAAGTCATAGCACCCCTCTGGTGAAAGAGCTGAACATTTTGATAGTTGAATGGTTTCTGTAGCTTAAAAAATGCTTAACAGCATTCCAACAATAAAGAAACAGGATAACAATATTGAATATTGGGTTTAGTTAATCATCAGGATACTTCAGATTTAAGTTGTTGATACAGACACTCTAGGAAAGATTGCAGTAGAAAGATTATTGAAGTACATGAGATGAGGTGGCCGGTTGACTCTCCTTTGGGCAAAAAAGCTGCTTTCTGTAAGAAAGAGTTGCAGTCTTCCACCACACAAATGAGATTGTTCAGCCGTTACTTTCTCCTGCATATCAGTCGACAAAGCTTGCGATTGTATTCCCTCTCAGTCACATGTGTTGTCTCTGCTTGACACTTCCTCCTCCTCCTCATGGTAGGTGGCACAACGGCTGTTATGAAAGCAGGAGCCTTTTCAAAGATAGCCAAAATAGGAGCCCTGCGCTGTTCAACAGAGCGACCAGAAATACTATTTGTCATTGTCCCGGTGACTCTTGCACCACGACTCCTCGAGCATAACAGTGCGAATTAACAGATCCCGCAATCCTTTGACACGTGCGCTCGGTAATTAACACTGAATGGGCAAAAGCTGACTTCTGGTTCTACAAACTTCTGGTTCTACAAATTGCCGGCACCACAGGAGCCTTCCTGTGGTGCCGGCAACACATTTGATTTTATTTCACTTCTTTAATCCAGCTCAACTTTCACAGCTATCCTTAACTTCTCTTCTAGTCAGACACAATACAGCTTCCAGGCAGCAACAAACCAAAAGGACCAAGTGGTGCATCATCATGGCTGAATCCGTTTGCCTCAATTGTGATAGTTGTGGGACAGGAAACTAATTATTTGCTTGAGAAAAAAAAACAACAACCATACAAACAAGGACAAAATTAACTTCCACAAATCCGTCTGAATAGTCATGTAAACAGGAGTATTATGGGGGATTGTTCGTTTATGTAATCACTATATGTTGGCAGTGTTGTCACATGTATACATAGCTGGATTAATTGAATGCAACCGTATTCAACGCTTAAGTAAATGTAATTAAAAGGCAGCCCAAATAATTGTGGATTTTATTTTTATTTAATTAAAAAATGTTACTTGAAGCTGTTGTAATTGCACAGGTGACTGGATCATTGTCTTTAAAATATAGTTGGTTCTCATTATACAATATAAGGGTAACATAGTGGCAAATGTGTAAATAAAGAAATAGCAACCGCTGACTACTGCCTGCTATTTGTTTCATGAGAATAGGGCCTCCTGTATGAAAGACACTGTGTGTCTGAGACAGAAACTGAACACATTACAACCTCCTCCTGCACACTGGAGGATTTAAGAAGTAAGTCTATGATAAAATTCTACTTTAATGAAACATAAAGTAACAGTAATATATTTCAATTCACTTCTCAAAACTTATCTTTTCATAAAAAGCGTTTTATTACTGTGAGCACATCATCTTACTTCCAACATGTCGAATCTTTTTAATATCACTGCCTTCTATCTTCATATACTGCTCTTGATGTTATATTTCTATGCATTGCAAATGCCTGATTTTTTCATAGCAGTGCTGAAATGCTTGTTTTCTCTTGTGTTTTCCTGTTCTAACCAAGTTAAGCACTTTGTAACTTTGTTTTGAAAAGGTGCTGTATAAGTAAAGTTCATTATCACATTACAGGACCACATCACGAATGGTGTGTCGTACAACATGGCTTTGAATTTGCACTGCAGTGCTCTGAATTGAGGCATAACGTCGTGCAATCTTTTCAACATCAGTCATTTTTCAACCTTGAAGACTCTGAACAACTGCAGCAATATCTTGCACATATCTACTACCAACAGTATGCCACCTCTTCCTGCAACTTCACTAATACAACAAACGATACAACAGAGATCCAACAGCAATGTTATGCAAAAAACTGATCAGCTAATTCATTTGGGTAAAGCCCGTTTGCTACGATGTACAAAAACATTTCAGCATACCCACAGGAAGTGTGCGTCCACATCGGATTACTGCAAACAAAGAATATCTCGCCTTTCATCTCTGCAGTTACTCTGCTACCCTCTGCTTTATCCCTCTATTTTCTGCCAGTCGCTGCCTGTCTTGATGCATTTTCAGTGATGTTTGATAAAGGGAAAATTATTCATGAAAACCAAGTCAGTAATGACCATCTCCGACATCGTTGCTGTATTCAGGTGTACTTTCCTGCCACATTAGATCCACACCAGCATGCTTCTCTTAATGGCGATGGGAGACAGTGTGAGGAAGCTCTTAACTGACGCACTGTGGAGATAACATGGTCGTAACATGGAACCCAAAGAACCTATAAATAATATCTGTGACTATATTGCTACAAACATACCAAGGGATACATTTCTGAGGACATACAATACAATATTTAGGACATATCAAACATGCCGAATATTTAATTGACTGTAAGAATTTACCTCTCCCGTTCAACCGTTGACGTGAACTTTACTCAAATTATTAATGGCATATTTGACATTTAAACCCATCAACACTCATTAGCTACTAATTGCAATGCAATTCTGCAGCTTCTGGGAGAGCACTTATGGCCCCACAAAAAATGATTTATTCCCCACACTAATAGATCTCCACTAACAAAAACGCATTTATCTAAATTATATTTAATAGACTGACAGATGGATAAACATATAGATAAACAGATAATATAACAATTCCAACATATCCACTCCGCCACCAACGAGAGCCTTACTTGAGAGTCTGGCAAATGAATAAATGATTGTGTTGAAGCTCACCAGTAGGATGTATATTCATACATTTGTGTTTTCATGGCTGATTTACTGTAATAGGTGTTGGCATGGAGACAGCAGGAGAGCACATATACTGCATTAGTAAATGCTTGTCATTGGTATTATTCCCTCTAGTGAATAATGCAGAGTGATGAAGATCACTGAACAGTGTTCTACACCAAACGGCTGGGTTGTACGGCGTCCTTCCTTCCTTCCTTCTAGTACAGACTTGACTTGTGAGGAATGAATCTTTGATGACGTGTTGTAAGTTCCTCCAACATCTCAGTGTTGGGCCGGTGCGACCTTACTGTGCTAGCAGAGATGACAGACTTACCCTCAGGCGCATCAGCGTCACAGGTCCTTGTGGTGCCAAGAGTAGCATTCCCAGATGTAGAACCGGCTGAGGGCATCTGACTCCGATCGGAAAACACAAGAGGCATGCATCAGTTTAGTAACGAAACACTACAAACTACTGCATGCTGTACAAACTAAGCGTGGCTTTGACAATAAGTTAAATCACAACCTCTGGACATCTATAATACTAGAACTGCACCCAACAACAGCAGCCTTTTACTCAAAAATGATAAAATGACAAAAGAAACATTGGTTCCATGATGCCTGAGTTTTACCATTGGTAAATTAAATAAATAGACTTGATTCAGATCCTAACAGAGCAACAGAGGCATTTTTATTTACATTTATTTCAGAATAACTTTCACTGAAAAAGATAAGAATGTACAAGGTTACTCAATTAACTACACATATATATATATATATATATATATATATATATATATATATATATATATATATATATATACATACATATATATATATATATACATACATACATATATATATATATATATATACACATACATATATATATATATATACATACATACATATATATATATATATACATACATACATATATATATATATATACACATACATATATATACATATATACATACATATATATACATATATACACATATATATACATATATATACACATATATATACATATATATATACACACATATATACATATATATACACATATATACATATATATACACATATATACATATATATACACATATATACATATATATACACATATATACATATATACATATATACATATATACATATATATACATATATATACATATACATACATATATACATATATACACATATACATATATATACATATATATACATATACATACATATATACATATATACACATATATATATATATATACACATATATACATATATATATATACATATATATATATATATATATATATATATATATGCTAGGCTGGTATATATTACACTGAATGTATTCAAACCCTGTAAGTGAACAGACAGCAGCAGAGAGGAATACGCCAGTGAATCATATAGAGCTGCTTCTTTACTCTCATTTAGAAAGAGGATGGTTCAGCAAAAACAACACTGTGTGGTTCATTTCAATTATGGTGTTCAAAAGATTTTTTCGAGGCGAAGGATAGACGCAAGGGTGCGAGAAAGAGAGAGCGAGAGCATATACCGGTAAACAACAGACCTACACAGTAGAAGCTGTATATAATTCGAGGGCCAAAGCACAAAACCTCCTACCTGCAGAATTTTCTGATTGCCGGATTTCATTTTGGATGATGAGAACAAGGAAGGCTGTTCATATTCAGTCTGTTTTGAAATAATCCCGCCCTTTATTGAAACAATTTCGAGCATCATTTTGTAGAACCTCTTCCAACTTGCACCAAATGATGGAAAGATTGCAAAGATCCTATCTGCAAAATGATCCAGGCATTTTTCAGATAGGAGGTTTTGCTCTTCGGCAATCGCAAAGAAGTTGAAAAGAATAAGAGTTTGAAAGCCCCGCCATCACCCAGCTGGGACCGGAGTGGTTTGAACCCGCTGACTGTCCAACACTGCCACCATTAGAGGCCCGTCGTCAGAGCTAGTTCTCAGAGCAGACTAGAACTGCAACAACATGTACGCTGTTCCTCACCTGTACAAGATACTTCTGGCTGCCATACATGACGTATTGTGGGGCTAGGCTGTAGATCATGTAGCTGGTGTGAAGGACAATCAAGAGAAGAATCATACAGAGGAACAGCAGAGCCTGGGGGCGAGTTTTCTGAGGTCGGATTTTGTACAGCTGAAATACAAGAACATGTTGATGTTGTTAGTGTCAATGATAATATTGCGATATTTGCATAAAGTTTGACACAGAAGTAGTGTCTTAGCTTACCCTTATCCAGAAGAACCAGATGCCCATGTTGCGAATGCCAGCCATGGAAGTGACCACAAAGTACACGGTGATGACTGTGATCAGGATGTAATCCAATGGGAAGACCTATGAAGCCAGAGACAGAGGTCAGCGACAACTCTCTCTCTCACACACACACACACAGAGGTTGCTTCGAGCTGTTAATGAGCAACTACCATCAACACCACTTAGTCTAGCCCAACTAATGTAAAGCAGAGCTAGCTGGTCACTGTGCAGCGCATTTAGACATCGTCAAAACTGTATTCCTACCCTTTTAAATATATATACAAGTAAACATTATTGATTATGTTTTGCAACCTGTAATGTTCTGATTTAATTCCTTAAATACCAAGGTCATACATCCAAACACTGGCTGTAGACGTTTAGTCAATGCCACTGGCTATGAAGCAATTCTTAAATGCTCGGAGCTGTCAGTCATTTCTCTCTCTCTACACTCTGCTGTTGAATACTAAGTTTAACTGAACGGCTGCGATGACCTGGAGGCAACAGTCGTGATCTAATGTGTGCATCGCAATGGGTTTATTCTTTTGGGCAATATCACATTAAAATATAAAAAGGGTATTAAATGGGATACAAAGATTCACATCGTGGTTTTATTTTTTTGCCCTTTTTAATCAGATTTCAAGATTGATAAATACCCAGAATATTTAAGCTCCAAGTTTCCCATCAACCCCCAGACACAACACTGACCTCCAGACTTTTACAAAAAACAATAAACAGGATTCCCTTATTTAAAGGGCACAAACAGAACAGGCAAGAACAACAAATAAATACATTTTGATTCATTAACCAGTTCTCAAGAGGTCATGCCTTCGATAACAAACTGCTAAATCATGTAATTAGAATTTAATTTATGATATTTTATGATCGGTGGAGCAGTGTGATTTGTCCCTCATGCAGATGTTGTAAACGTACTCATTCATCTTTTATACACTGCTCTACAGAGAAAGGTTTATAATGGCACCTGATCGGATGCACACTGTAGGCTCCTCCTGAGGAGCTTACAGTGGTTGTACAAACCAGTCATTGAGTAATTCTGTCTAAAACCATTTGCTGTCGTGTGCTCCAGAGAGCCTGGTGGTGTTGACTTCATACGATAATCATTATCGTTGACAGAGGAAAGTAGGCAGGGCTGTTTCATTAGACTGCATTGTGCTGCAGCGTTTCCTCATGTTATCCATCTTCTGTAGTTTTCAGAGGTAGCCGCATTTATTACAACTTACTGGATGATAACTCCTGCATCGTCGCGCACTGCCTTGTAAATGAGAGAATCAGATCAACAGCTGGTTCATAAATAAACCCAGTTGTGCCAGCTAATCAATGCATATTTTTGCAAGACTTTGTCACAAACTTGTTAATCAATGTCTCTGTTAATTTTCCGCGGTCATCATTTCTGTGCAACTATCCTTTATCCTTCTTATTTAATATCTATTGTGCTCCAACGTGTAGCTGTGCTAACTGTGCTTGTGAGTTATGATTCATGCGGGAATCATTTTCCTGTTTGTAAATGTATTAACTTACGTTCTTTGGCAAAGTATAAGAGGTGCCTATCGGACCACAAACTGATTGACATATAAAGCCATATGGCTCATCAAGTGTATAAGGCTGCTTTTGGAGATGTTCTTATTTCAAAGACCACCTGCAGTATATTGAAGCACATACATTTCAAGTTTTAAACTGTGCTTAATTTAGGTTAATGATGATGGGAACTATGGCTTTAAGCACATCTTAATTGAGGGTAATCATCTTTTGGTCGAGAGCGATGAGAGGAAACTCACGGGCTGTAAGGCTAACAGAAGCTCATTGAGAGGATTGGTTAGGTTGGTGCCAAAGATGATGAACCCGGAGCTGATGCCCGCAGAGTGGAGAGCTTTGTCCAAACTGAAACACACAGGAAAGACTTGTTTAGACATCTCCAGCGTGACACTCGACATATAAACACAACTATCACATTGTCACACTGACGGCTTTCAGAATGATGGGGCTACAGCACATAGTATGACTTACTTTGAAATGAACAAGGTAACGGTGAACAGCAGTGCAACCAGGATAAAGAAAATGCCCAGCAGTATCTGAAAAAAAAGTTAAATAAAAAAAGACATCATATTACATTACAAAACAACCAAATGAGGGCTCTACACCTTTAGTGAACCCCATGACTGAACCCCACTAAGGAAATGTTTACAAAGGCGTCTACAGGGTCAGCAAACAGAACCTTCCCGTCATGTCTTTTGTCAAGGAGAGACCATATGGCTTGGCCAGCCACCGTTTGGCACCGACGCCTGCGGTGACGGGGGGGAAGCGATGGCACGGCCCAGACAGAAGAGGGAGGTTGCAACCAGGGAGGCACGAGGTGGACGGCAGCCAAAAAGGCAATAAACCCAATAAACCGCTCACCTTCAAGAGGGCCCTCAAAGCTGGAATATATAACAAAAGATCTTTTTACCAGCCGTGGTGATAAAAGAGCAGGCGGACACGTATGGTGACATATACAGTGCTATTGAAATATGTCGCAGTGATTTATAGCTCAATATAAAAACTCAAACATTAAACAACAAAAAAAAAAAACTTTGATGTAATTTCTCAATCATTGTAGAAAAGCCTCAATTACAATCAGGAAACTGATAATCAACACACTTTATCGTTATTGTTGATATCGGCTTGATATAAACAACAACGTACAAAGTGAGGAAATTAAACTGCCCTCATCTCCCGATCCAACCAAAGAAAAGCAACAAGAGGAGATCGTTTAACTTTGTTATGCGGACACAGTTATATAAATATATATATGATTTAGGATTTATTTTAATATCTTAAATGAAAAGGTAATAAAGCATATTTTGACAAAGATAATTATATTATCCATTACTTATCTAAACAGCTCTGCTTGAAAAATAGCTTTTTTTCCAGTTTTATGATCCATAAAATAAAACCACAATTTGTGAGGTCCAAGCTATCTTTAACGCTGGACTCAATAAGTCATTTTCTCCCACCACCAGGGTTGATATAAAAAGGACGGCATGTGTGTTGAGAGACAGTGGTGCAACTGCACAATCATTTGGCTTATCACTCTACACGAGTGCCTGAGCATACAGTAAATAAATCTCCCAACTCATTACCGTTTAAATGTGAGTCTGGGGACCGGCATTAGCAGCAACCCCCTTTGGTTAAAGACAAACTGGTTGAAAATGTTTGTGCACGCCTGCCGCGCAGTAAAATACTGGAAAAATAAATAGCAGTGGGAAAGTAAAACCGGAACTAGAATAAAGATGTTTGATCTCGTCCTGCTAAATATTTTGACTACCGGTACATTGCCATGCCGTGAAAGAACGGAAAATAAAAGGCAACGTCAAGCACGCTTGTTATTATGTATGCATAAATGAAATAGAACATGAAATAGAACATGATTAGGAGGGTGTGGAGAGTATTACAGTGGATCATCACGGTGCCATTTTGGCTGGTCCCATTACTCTACCGTGATTTCTGTGCTGAAGGGGGGGGGTTCTTGTGCTGCAGAACAAATCTGTTGCACAATAAAATCAGTAAATCCTTTTGATTGTCTAAGGTTTGGGAGCGTAATGACCCCCCACCCAAACACATTTAAACCATAATGGTCAGGACAGACTCAAATTAAAATGAAGCATTTTGGGGAAATTAGAAAAAATGCAATGCGACCGACTACAAAGACGCTAATGATCACAGCTGTTGCACCCGAGTAACGAAGTGGGTTGAGATAAGGACACGGGAAGTTGATTGCTGGTAATAGGCAGCCTTGAGGGATTTGAATTATTCAAGTTTTTTTTCATTGAACTGTGTGAATTGGTTGGGTTCAATGAGTCTCTTCTGCGTCACTTGGATGCATCTTTTCTACCACTGTAGGAAACGGAGTAAAATGTCAGTTTATTAACTGATCAATGTGACGTGTGCAGAAGAATTCCATTCTGTATGATGTGGTGCAGGGATCCGGGCCGCAGCATCATATCTCGATGTTCGTACCAACCATGTCCAATGATGGTACTGCTTTTTATATTATGCAAGGGATGTTATAACCCATCTCCTTCCCCAACCCCCTTTTGAAAATTTGAAGATGGGAACAATGATATTGAAATAGCATAACAAGGCCCAAGAAATTGGTTGCCCAACCCCAACAAGATGTAAATCAAAGTGTGTGGTTGCTGTGGTTTATCCCGGGGGAACCATGACATCCTGCCTGAGAGATGCGAGACTCCCTGAGAGGCTTCAGAGTAAATTAGGTGGAGAGACTACCCGTGGGAATCGTGCAAATATGTGGATGTGTAAAGTAGAACTAAAAGTGAATCTGGAGCAGTCCAGGTTAGAACTCTAGTGCAAAAGAAAACTGTAGAAACTGTTGAAGATACTTGCCTCAACAAAAGTTCTTAAACTACACAACTTTTAAGTAAAGAAACACAGAATGTGGTAAATTGTGCAACCGTAACCTACATCAGCTCAAAAAAATCAATTAAAGCAAGAAGAATGCAATATACTGACGTCGCATACGATACAGTCCATTTTCGGACATAAATTTACTTTTATGGGAGCCAATTACATAAGGCAGACTCACCTTCAAAGGCCTGAGAGCCCTGCCCACTTTAGTGCAGCAGTTCCTCTCTGCAACTTCCAGATGTCTCCCCCTGCGCTGGAGCACCTGCAGTTTGCCCTCCAGCTCCTGCAAGTTGTTTCTGTCCCTCGAGGAGAGGGGACGGCCATCTTTGCACTGACGAGACAAACAAAACAAGTCAAGAAATGCACAAATGCACGTGTGTCCACTTGTTACACGGCACAGTTAGAAGCAATATCAGGGTATGTCATGTAAACAGCACAGATAATACAAAAACTGAAGTATGCTGCCTGCATTTGAGGGGTTGGTTGATAAGGACAATACTATCCATCCAGAAGTGCATGCAAAGACAGAGGGGCGGGGCAGAGAGATAAAGGGGAGGGGCTGATGATACACTCATTATACACAGGGGAGAATTCACAAAAGGATTGCGAAGCTATTGCGGCCACTAAACCTGCACAAATAAGACAAAAGGACATTTTCTCACCTAAGAAAATAGCATCTTGGTGCTCCTACGCTGTGTGCACATATTTAAATTATTTAGTATGTTAATATTTAATGGTAATCAATGCAAATGAGCCTCATTGCAAAAACAGTCCAATTCACAGATCAGCTTTACTAGAAGCATAACGTTGCTGGTAACTGAAGTTCATTTATTAGCGGTGCGTGTCATGCCCAGATATTCCAGTGATCTCTGCTTTAAATGTCATGTTCTTGTACAGTCTGAAGGTGTCAGTTTGCAAACACAAACAGCACAGACCGATCCCAAATGTGGTTTCTCTCCGTCCCGTTTAAATTCCTGAATGCCTGAACCTTTCAGGAATGCCTCTGCACCTCGTTGATCAGGTCCTGAAAATGTCACATTTCATTTTTCTCTCTACAAATGTTCTTCCTACCGTGTTGCTGGTGCAAAGACACCATTTAAACTTGGTCACATGGATGATTGCAATCAGACGCAAAAAGGACAACGTGCCCTCAGCTGCAAAACGTTATTGGCGTGTTTACGCTTCACGATCATTCGCAGTAATATCTTTAATGTATCGGACCTCGAGACGAGCGGTTGCAGGCGATGACAATTCATAACAATAGCAGCCGCCGCGATTCCATAAAAAAGAAAGAGCAAGCATTCTATAGCACAATATAATTGTTGTTGATTCATCTGGAGAGGATCTATTGTGTTTTGTTCAATGAAGTTATTACATGAAGTGTAGATAATCTGCACCAGGTGGTGATGTCCCATATCGCTGGAAGCGTGGCGCCAGTGCTTTGTGCCATTTGGTGAGACAAACCTTGGATTTGAGCTTTTCTATCTGGTGCTCGACTTCATCGATGTCCTCTGTGTTCTCCAGGCGTTCATACAGCACGCTCCGTGTGCCTTTTATCAGATTCAAAGGCAGCACAGACATACCATATGCCTGGAAGACAAGTGAAAAACATCCATTACAATCACACATTGTTGTCAGAGTGGAGTGGCACGTGCACGCACACACACACACAGACCTTTCTTGGCCTCCCGGGCTTTGTCTTTTTTTTTGGGTGGCGGAAGAAAAGATTAAAATGGTGGAATCTATAATTGTGCGGAGGTTTATTGGTGAATTTGCTGCAACCATTTTGTGTAGACATCGCTGCCTCATATCACTGTGAAGCAATTTGCAGCTTAACAGTGCCCCCATGTGATAGCACCTCTATCCAGGATTTAATACACTTTGTATGAGCAGAACTTGAGAGAGAAAGATCTGGGTTAGAAGACGGGGCTACACGACATGACATGAACACAAATCAACCTCTCGTTTCTATTAGCGGTACATACATTGTATGGATAATAATAGCAAGACATACAGGAAGACCTACACACACACACACACACACACACACACAGTCAGCAAAGAGAGACAGAGAGAGAATGTGTGAGCAAAACTCAAAAAGACATTTTCATCTATCAGAGGGCTTCAATCTCGGCTGGAACTTTAATTAAAAACGAGGGACATCTCTGATAGCAGGAAACGCTCCAATCAATAAAAGGGAAAAGAACAGCAACAGGTCGGTGCTTTCTTGCTCTCCGCACTTTAACCAACTTGGAGAAGTGCCATTTTTATGGGTTCATAATAAAACAAAGAGGCCTTCAGAGCAAAAGAAACTTTTAGCCCCGTCAAAAAAGGCTCGGTCCACTTTATTCTATTTTTCAAGTGGGGGAAACGTCAGAGCATATATTTTTCTAAAACAACTTTTAAGAGTTTCTGAGTGTTAGGTAGCATTAAGAGAGTCGCATGGGATGCTAAGTCAGTCTAGACTATTATTAGTCTCTGCTGTGGATCTCTGCTACGGGCGAATGTCGCCTCCTGCAATGAATCATGGGGCTCTTAAGGCCGGAGCATGTCCCGAATATCAAACGCACTCATAAAAGGAAAACCTGTCCTCGATCCCCAGAGAAACATTTCCCTACCCTCAAATGTGCAACTACATGGGGGGAAAGAAATGAGAAAATGTGTTCCTCTGCTGGAGTGAACATTTTTAGTTCACACATAATCATGCATGATTGTTAGTTATTTTAAAAACCCACTGTGGTCAATAATTAACAGAAATAGCTTGGAGCAGGGTGGATGAGAGTGTGTGTGACTCAGTGTGTTGATGAGGGGGGGGGGGATCACATCAAGACTCCTCTTTGTTGCGCCTTCTACTTGTGATAGTGGAGTCCAAAGGGAGGAGGAGCCCCCCCCCCTCTTATATTCTCAAGTGGCTTCTAGCTAGTTCAACACATTTGAAATAACCAGGCTAATCTGCATTTAAAGATATCAAATTTAACACATTCCCATAAATCCTGTAAGTTTGTCATTCATGCCACATGTGCCGGTTTCACTAAGCTGGTCGAAGCAATGAGAGGGTGATTAAGGGCCATAAGGGTCATGAAATCACACGTCCTCCACGAAAGATTTCTGGTTAAGGCTGTTTTTGTCATTTTGTTTTCATTGTGTGCCTCCCATATCTTCCTTTAATCCAGATGATCGACTTGTATATTGAGGAATTTAGAATTGAAGAGATGGTCGCCAGTTGTTGCCCCTGACAATTCAAAAGGTCAAACACAATGTTCCTTTTTTTCCTAAAAATGGGTTTTACATTAGGCTTTAAAATGTAATAAAAACTGAACTCTGGACCTTCCACCACATGTTCTGTATGTTGGTACGTTTACACATTTCAGGGAAGATTATGAAAAACCCTGCCATGGTTGACGGGCTTCCACCTCCACAGCGCTCTTTTGGGTTTCTGAAGACAATGTACCAAGTTTGACCTTTAACCTCTTCTATAATTACGGTTATTGCAGTAAGCCTTCTGCAAGGTGAAAGGGCCATTACAATCAGTGGCGTCCTAATCATAAAGTTGTCTCACATGCATCGTTCGCACCCTAATGCACTTCTGTTTATCAATTATTAATCTGTCAATGCGAGCTCGTTAATATTGGGTATTTGCCGGACGCACAACGGCTGCAGAGAGAGCAGGGAAGGTTAATTGTTGTGTCTGTTATCAAGTTATACACACAGTCGACACGAATTAGAGAGACCTGCTGCCTGTGATGTTTGTCATTTAAAATCTAAGAAACGCTCAAACTGAGAAGCTGCAAGCCTACGTCCAGCACAATGCTCTTCTTGGCTAATGATAATTAGCGGGTTTAGCATATCCTTGTATTTTGCCAGCTTCAGTGTGTGGATGCCCTCGCCGATCCACATGCCCGCACTGGACAGCCGGCTGTGGTGAAGGACAGCTGTGGTGCAACGCTAGCAGGCTGAGGTGGACAAAACACAATCCAGGATCGTAAAGAAAGGATCGGATTTTGATCGGGTCTATTTTAGCAAACACTACGCCTGGATTGGCTCGGGGCTTCTCTGTAAGTACAGATATAGACACGGTGTGGTTGGTGAGTCTACGTCAGTATCTGCTGCTTTAATGAGTATCCCCATATGTTTGTTTTTTTTAGCTTGCTTAATAGGTATATACACTTTAATGGAAAGAGGACTTAATGACTTGCTAATGCTCCTTTTATGTAGTTCTTCCCGATTATTTGTAAGTATTTTACTTTTTGAAAATACTTAAGAAAAATAGACTAAAAAAACTCTACTGCGGGGAATCATGCATGTTGTATTCAACATTCAGTTATAAAGTGGGAAAGAAATACAAATTCTAAAATCTGATTTAAATATAAAACAGAGAAGACAAACAAGGTGTGAAATGATTGGAGAATCCTGGAGTACTGTACGTAGTGGCGCCCCTCTGATCCACTCAGAGACCCCGCCTCCTCGGGTCAGTCTCAGGGCAGGTGAGTTGATCAACAGACATTAATCTTCTCAACTTTAGTTCAGCGTCAGCATCTTCTGGCTGGCAGTTTAAGAGCAAGAGAAAGGTAGGTGCACAGTAGACAGAGCCATGAGAGTCGTAAGTCAACACGCTAGCCCAGCCTTCAAATGAAGTCAAAGGACCTCACACGATGCATGAGACTTAAGAGCGGCCGGACGGCTCTCATGTCATCACCGCTGCGTACAATCACACAGAGCGGGAGATATAACAGAGTATGTGCAAACAGTCCAGGTGATGAGAAGGAAATTTACCATAATAATATATGTGCATTATTAAATAAAATCCACACCATTAAAAAGTGACTGCTCGAGTATGAAGTGACGATGACTGTTCTTCTCAAATCCAATGTAAAGCTAGTTTTCTTAAAAAGGTACAATCTCTCACAGGGTAGCCCGACCCAACCACTATCGCTGTCAACTGTGTTAAAAACAACCTATAATAGCACATAACAACTCAAAACACTCAATTGAGTAAACACAGAGTAAATAGGACTATATGTCTAAAAAAACAACATTTCTATGTACTTTAATTCACTTTCATCCCTCATCTGTCTTAATTAACAGTGCAGATATGAAAACACAGAGACAGTTGACATTAGAGTTACTAGCATTACGAGTACACCCACAGCCTGTTAGTATACAATTGAAAAATGAATCAATTAAATGTATCTGGACTGAAAGTATAATGTTGGTTTGATATACTGTAGTTAAAGGACTTACACTGTACTAGAAGACCTGAGCAGAAAGCATACTAAATGTAGCATTAGTGGTGAATTTACTGAATATTACTGTTTTACCAATATCAACAGCATTTAAACTGTTAAAATCACTGGTTTAAGTTTAGCAGAAAGTAGTACAATGTGCTTTTGCAAGGTGTCTCTGTTTGAATGTGTGTTTATAGAAGAGAAAGCGCCAGAAAAGTGCCAGAAAAAAAGCCAAAAAAAGCTATGACTCGCTTCACTTCGGATTATTTTTAAGTGCACTTGGCTGCAGTGTTATATACGGTTTACATCACGGAGTTGTTTGCATGAAGGCTAGATGGCTACTTCTGCACAGAAAGTAGTGATAAATGTGCAGGAGTCCTGGACTACATTTCCGCTGCTTATGGGACCTGTCACTTACATTCCATTAAGTTAATCAGGCCTAATAGTAACACGCGGTAAAGAATGACAAATCACACGGCTCTTTGAGAGTATGTGGAGGTCGCCACCGAGAAGAGTTTAGCAGCTTGGGAGACGAATAAAGTCGATGAAAAGGATGACAAGTGAGATAAGAGCTTCTGCATTTGTGTCTGAGAGGATAAAAAGGGGGAGGGGCGCGATTGGCTGCATCAAAACAAGGAACATCTCAAACAAAGACACTGGGAGTTTGGATTTCCACAGGGCATTCAGAGTCAATATCAACATGGGGTCAGTGCAAGTCTGAGCATACTTTCATACCGACAATGCACTCGGTAATTACCCGCTCTTCAGAGAAGCAAAGTGAGGGAACGGTGGATACAATCCTAGCAGAGATGGATTATATGTCCTAAAGCGAGATTGGTTCTCCAACGTAATTGACTCGGTAGTGCGTTATTTATTATGAGCTCCACATTCAATTGTTGTGTGATTTGTCAAACGGGACTCTTTGAGCTCAACAGAAACTGGATAGATTGGGGTTGGCTGTCACTTTCACTCTCACTCCTTTGGGTTGATACCAGAGTAGTTTTTCTCCAGCAGCCACTGTTCTGTATTAGTGCCACCCTGACACCAGTGTCACCACCTCCAGCGAACATTCACAGTCCAGTTACAGAGATAACGGCTATGAAAAATGGACAGCATTAACAATGGTTACAGCGCATTTTTCTGATCTAGTAAAAAAATAAAAGGAAAAACTGAAGAATGCTGAGGCAATCAAAATATAGGCATATATTAATGGACACTGAGATAGATATACTGTATATGTATATATAAATAGGCAGCTGATAAGTGGTTGATAAGATGGTGAAGGGTGCAAATACATCATGCAAAAGTCTCAGGTGAACGACGGCGGTCTGAGTAATTTGAGCAAGTGAATACTAGAGCTCTAACATCACAAGGCCACTCCATCACCAGCTACATCTCAACCAAGAAGATGGGTCGCCATTTGCACCAAAAAATATTTAATTATGATATAATAATATATTACTTTATCAGCCACGAGACAGCAGTCTTTATTCTTCAAAACATTTCATACGTCCTATGTCTCAGTAAGCAGAGGTCATAATAAGCTACGGGGCTGGCCGTCATCCCATTGGATGATTAGCCTTAATCACTGTGCAGATACAGCTCGGCTGAACACGCGAGACAACATCGACCGCTCGTCTGAGGGTTCCAACTCACCGTGTAAGTGATCACTGCCAACATGCCGATCAAGGTCAAGGAGCTGATGGAGAACGACAGAGCCGGCAGACCATCTGCAGGGGAAGAGACGAGAGGGCCGTTAGAGGTCTGACCCTCTGACGGAAATATCAACGCACTCTCTGCCCCGTGTGCAAACTATCCAGAGCCTTCTGTCTGGTGTGCACGTTGGCCGTCTTCCAGTCAGCCGTTTGTTTGTTGCAAACTCAACTTTGAGTATGAATACTCTAAAGATGCTTCTAAAAAAAAAGAGACAATTTGACGTATTCTAGGCCCACCTGCATATAATTCCAAGGAGTGCTGTGTTTCCTGGTGGGACACACATTGCTGTAATACTTAGAGTCAAACCTGCTGTTACCAAACTGAAGATGGTATAAAGACAGGAACTAAATGCAAACATTATATCAGCAAGCTACTGTTGGCTGCTGTGGCTCAGTTGGCTGACATTTTGGCTGGTAAACAATTGCCCTCTTCAATGTGTGTGGGGGGGGAATAAATGGAGTTGACGTGCAATTATCTTATAGCAATTCTAATTAATGTAGATGGATACTTTAAAAATACTTAGTTTCCACTGATTAATCTAGAGAAGTGCCCGAGTTATCCTGATTAACTGGGACATAATTTCTGTTGTTGAGCTTTGTTTTAAGGACACTCCACTTCAAAGAAGTTCGGTTTGCTCTTCATGAGGAGAGTTGTTATCATCACTCAGCCTGTGAAAAGTTGTACATCTGAAGGAAGAAGCTTAATGATGTCATAGTGATACTATCAGGGCAATCCCAGCTTGGGTTTGATGGATACACAGTTGAATGAGAAAGCCTGCATTACAAACTGGGAATAGATTTTTTAATTTTTATTTTTATTTTATTTTTTTTAAAGAAGTGGGGATTGAGCAGGTAAGGAGGATCTTTCGGGGTTTTACGGCAACTGTAGGCTGTAGTGTTTGAAAGTTGAACCAGACTGGGGACTACGGTCAGGGTATCTTTCTATCTGCTGCTTTCATTTGGATTATTCTTTTGCGAGTCCCTGGGTTACCTCTTGGTAAGGTGGTGGCAGATATAAAACATCTGCAAAGACAGTAATGACACCACTGGGCCAGAAATTATGATCATACGCAAGTGGAAAAACTAGGGGTTTTAGTTATTTGGGTGAACCTTTTACTGTCTTGAATGTAGCAACGGAGCCCAAGGAACACACATGCCCTCAAACAGAATAACGAGAAATGCTAAAGATTAATAGTTGTACATCTTAAGCAAACCGCACAGCTGAAACTAGGAACAGAGCCCATCTGGAAGGATGCATCTCTCTGCTTATGTTCTTAAGGGGAAAACTCGGGAATTCAATCCTTGATGGGAAGCATGTTATTCACAAGGACAGGGACGAGGCATCATGCTGGTATTCTGGTGGTCTTGGGCTTAATGAATGCACTGTAGCAAAGTCTTCCCCTGGAGACACATCTGGTCACCATTTTTCCGTTCACACATTGATCATGATCGGTTTTTGAACAGCTGGATCTTTCAATGTATTGTCGGTTGAGTTGACGTGTGTCACCTTTGATTGAGGCAGAGCGGGGACCACCCACCAGGCAAGGGCAACAGTAGGTGTCACACCAGCTGGAGTTAGAAGACAGCGATTGATGGAGACTGATTGCCTCCACCCCGTCAAGATCCCACCTGTTTTTTGGGGTTCTAAGTAAAAAGCTACACAGTTGTCCCCTTACAGCTATCCCGCGTCCTCACAGCAGCGACTTCTTAGAGCCCAGCCCACCTGTCAGCATGGACATAGTTGGCTCTCTGCTTGCCTTTCTCCTTGATGGCAGCATTTGATTTGGGAATATAGTAAGTATATATAGTATGGTAAGTATTCAGGGCATGTATAATTTGTGTTGTTCATACCATGAATCACTTTCTTTTCGAGGCACTTCACAAGCAGCAGGACAAAGAGGCGGATAATGGAGATAAATGACACGGCTGCTCCCTATTGTATTGTGTGAGAGAAGAAAACTTTGACATTAACATTTGAATACACGTTTCCTTTTCCCATTGCAATTCTGCTGCAATTGTTTGGTGGCGAGTTTGGTAAAAATAGACAATGTGCTCCATGTTCTGCATGGAGCACATTGTGTCCATGAAGTCCACACAAAGCAAAGGATAGATGTTTGCTATTGTCTATTATCGGAAGTGCCTCCACATCTGTACAGCTTTGATGCCAACAGAAGGGGAATGAGGTAGCTCTCATCTAGCCCTGCATATAGCTTGTGTATATGCATGAGAGAGAAGCGTTTATTAAGGAGCTCCTTTAGGAGTAGCTAGCCGCTCTATGATCAAAGGATGGGATACAGTAGACTGTGTGACTGCAACACTGACCACATTCAGACCTGACAGAATGCGGAGGCCTAAATACATTTAGGAAAGCTATAAAACACCACCAGAGTTGTTGTTTTTTCTATTTGTGTGGTTAAAGCTGAAAAAGTTACATCATTTGTGAAATGGGGATGGATAGAAGTTTGTGTTTAAGAAGATATTTTGGACATATTGTAGCTTTAACCTCACAGTTGAGAAACAACTTGAGGGACGGCAGAAAATGTCGATCAATCTTATCAAGATGAGATCAAGCGCGTCACTTCAACTCCCTCACCAGGAATGTGTCGACTGAAGCCTCAAATGCATTTGGAAAAAAATAATATATAATAGCCTCTGTTCTTATAAATGCTATTTTAAAACCATGGAGGCAAAACACATTTGGACGATGTATTGTGTATGTATGAAGTGGTTTGATTGAGACTCTAAATTAAAATACGAAATGTCACTTATTTCACAGTAGCTTTCATTTTAGAATTGAAGAAGATGTTCTGGAGGCAGGTCAGAGAAAACAAAAGATAATACAAACATGACAAAAACAGACATTTGTATATTTTCTTAGTCTATTCATTCATTGTTTATGTATTTATAATATCAGCAGAGCCCTAAGAGTGAGGGACAGACTTAAGAACCATCTCACCACTTCTATAGACAGCTCACAAACACAGAATAACTCCAGGCTAATATTGCATTACAGTCTGATTGATACGGCTCAGATTTGCTCATACACAGTGTACACACAACTGTATTTCTTCTTCTCTCACTGATAATGAACATAGACAGTGCTCTTCCATGTTCCAGTTAGACTCCCACCCACTCTACCGCACCTTGGGGCATGGCCAAAAATACAAGATCGCACTGTCTGGTCTTGACTAGCAACAGTAATAGCTTCTGATCCGGAGTACATTTGAGCATCATTGTAACATATGTAACGCTGGACCCATTAAAAATGCAAGGGGCCTTAATGAACAGTCGGCAGGGTTATGTGGCATAAGTGCATTTCCTTTACTTAATTAACCTCCCATCTGGAGAGAGAAGGGATGAGGAATTAGAAAGAGGACGATCCTCACATTTCCTCCTCAGCAGCCGAGCTATTTCCCACCGTGCCAAGGGAGGAAGGTTAGGGAGAGTAGGGGTCCGCTATTGTGAAGAGAGGCAGATGGTTCAACTTCCTCCTTGATCCCCGGATGGCAAAAGGCCAGAGGACTGTTAGGAGTCCACATTTGGCAAGGCTCCGTTCAACAAGTGAAGATGCTCATGGAAGGTTTCTCCGCCATTACTGGAGTATTATAACTGGTGAATTGAATTTATTATCGCACATTGATATTGATATTAAGGCTATGAAGTCACACGTATTGGTAGTTATTGAGTCATTCAGTGAGGGCTTGCTGGAAGGTTAATCCACAGTAAGGAGTGGACATCTGGGAATGCCATGTTTGGCAGAAACTTATACAAATCAATATGAATAGTTTTTGTGGCGATTAATCAATAACGGCATGAGCTGTTCTATTATCTTACATGTAGTTACATGCATAGAAAAAGTGACTGTGATCTCCATCTTGGTGCAATCAAGACACACCATATCTGAGCAGATGTGCCTAGAGGAAATATATTTTACCTTAACCGTCCTTTTCCAAAGTTATTTGTGAAATGAAAATCATCGCACAATCAACATAAGTATTCGCAGATTACTGTAATTTGGACATCATCAACTGTGATGCATTACTGCTCGTTCCTTTGTGCCTAAAAACTGTTGAATCTGCCCCACTCATCATTCATCAGCACCTATATAGGTTTCATATCTTAAAGTAATCTATGTCCATTTAAAGTACTTACCTCTCATGTGACCCTAATGAGCATTGCTTTGATTTTAAAACACGCTAACCTCCATTACCCGGTCTTCTATAAAAACTCAAAAAGGGAGAAACACATGTCAAAATCTAGATTTACGGATGAGTGTCATGTTTCAGTTGTTAGGATTTAAAAGTGTGCAAACCTGTCGTCGTTTTGAGAAAACTTGGATATGGATAGGAGCAATGAAAGTGACTTTAAGTTAAATAATAAATATGGTTAATGAAGGTGTAGGCTGGAATGAATTAATTAGTAGAAATAAAGTCATGGTAACAACAGCTATGAAAGTGAGACTACAGCATTTTGTAAAGAGGCCGTACTTACGACTACTTCCAAGCTCTTCAAAGAGGTATTGTACTTTCTCCCACTGGGTGGAATTCTGACCAGGTGGAGGCTCGAGTGGAACGAAGGCTCTGAAAGCAATGAAACGATAATTCAGCAGAAGAAAGGTGAAATGCATTCGGTTACTTCTACACACAGCACACAGCGCACCATATGTGCTTCGGTTTAGTCCTTGTACTGGCAGTGATGCTTTCAGCAAACAAAGAGAAAATATTAAAGAATCCCTGTCCATGCTTTTTATAATCATTCAACAGCGGATGAACATATAGCGGTGTCATTGCTGTTGCTGAGAGAGCCGGAGAAATACTTTCAGAAAGACACACCGCAGCTAGTTCTGTTGGAAACCAGTGACGATGCAGCTTATTTCAATGCACTTCCAGCCGAACATCTCCATCCCACCACACAGACCTTTTATGTCCTGTATAAGGTAATGCTCAGACAGAGTTCACAGAATGTCCTCTGCTCCAGCAACGACACGTCTGAGCTCCATGGTGAATGTCGGTTTTCTTTCTTATCTGCATGCTGACCTGCGCCTCTCTCCTCTGAACGGGTTTTTTCCCTCTGATGTTAGAATTCTCTTTTGTTGTTACGCAAAAGAAATCGTGAAATCAAATGAAAAAGGGAATCAAATAAATGAAGTTAATATTCATTCTCATATATTACATAAATAATAATCGCTGCTGGATACAATGATATATTTCCTGTTTAAATGTGTTTACAGCAAACAAAGTGCATACAAATCATAGAAATGGGGTATATGATTGACGTTTTGCTTATCCACCGCCCCTTTGAAAAATAGATTAATTTACCTTCTTGTCAATGGACCATCTTCTAAACGCTACATCCCCTCCTATCCTTGTCAATTTATTTGTAATGGAACAAAACTAAACTGAAAAGCTAAAGTTGTATAGCCTTCTAGATTTAGCACGATTAACCTCGGCAGATCGGATCAGCACTTCTGTGCTCGAAGGTTTTGGTAGCTTGAACCTTTAGACCCGTTTCCTTGAAGAGGTAGATGAGCAAGTGTTTTGTTTATTGTAATACGTTCCCTCACATCCTGTTAGCTCCTAATTACATAAATCAACAATCCTAATTAACAACTTAGACCCACCGATCACACAGACCTACAGAATTTCCTTTCAATCATAAGTTCTATATATAGAGAGAAAGATGTATCAATTGTATCTGAACAGCTCTTTGATGTTGTGGGAAAAACAATATGTGAAATCACATTTTGTCAACACTTTTAAAGCAGCACTAACATTTATATGTATACAAGCTGAATGGGGGGGGAAAAGGGTCAACAGTATTGATGCTTCAGTGCAGATTCCATTAATCCTTCTTGACAGACAGCTGAGAAATATGCTGCTCTGGGAATCTGCTCGGATACTTTTAGTAAGTTCAAAAAACTGGCAAAAAGGTAAAATAGATAAACAACGTTCACCAGGGGAGGGAAAAGGCATTCGATCAGCATCTCAAAGACTTCCCTTTGCCTAACATGCAAAAAAAGAAGAATTCCAGGTCTCAAAAGGCCTCATCTGCCCCTCCACCATGTGGACCCCTCAGGGCTCCACACTTCATCTCTTTCCTATCAATGAGTTTCCTTTTGGTTAGGTGTCATTTCTCATTCTAGTGTCTGCTGTAGGAAGGAGTAACTTTCTCAAACTCGAGGTATTTCTTACAATGAGAAATTCATGCTTGTGCCTATATGACAATATCATAAACAGAGTTTTAGCTCAACTTGTGTTGGCAAGGTTTCAAATAAAAATGACGGAAAATGTGATGAAATTTAAGGTAAGGAGCTACCATCCAGACGTCTGAAAATCATTGATCAATGATCTTCAGGTTCATTTAATGGCTTAAAGTTTGAATATTAGACTAAGATATGTTAATTGTAAAAGCAACAACAAAAATTAAAAACGTAGCAGTGAAAGATCGGGGGTAATTTAAGGAGCTTAACACCTGCAAGGTACAAAGACAACAAATAAAAGACATGAAGAAAAGACCTCCTGAGTCAACAGTCACTGAACACAACCATTATGTCTCTCAGTATCAGAAAAGCAGGACAGGATGAAAGCTATTGTGTTGCCAGAACAAAGCTGCAATAGTTCCAGTTCATGAGGTAGAAGAGGGGCTAAATTGCTTCTGTCAACAAAACGAGTCCTAGCAACCAAACTTGAGGCCGTTAGAACCTATAGGCACATGTCCTTTATTGTCCCAAAGCAGGTGAGCCTTCCTCCGATGCACCGGTTAATGGTTGAGAGAGCACAATGCATCGTAGAGGCTGAACTCCAGGCATGCTGAGGTGCACAACCAGTATAAAGAAAAGCAGATAAATGGGACATGGCTGGTGATGTGCTTCAATATAGATTTGCATATACAATGTAAAAAAAAAGTATTATATTCCGCATGTGCTTTGTATATAGAGAAAATGCAAAATAATGTAGTTCAGAATCAGATAGACAAGAATACAACCTATATGTAGACAGAGGTCTAGAGTTTCCTCCTGAATGGTCCTGCTGCTGCTGCTCCTCCTCTCATTAACTGAACACAATGACACATCCACAGCAACCCTTCCCACCTACAGTCTACTGAAGCAGAAGAAGCCATCCGTGTCTCCAACTTACCCAATTAAAAGGAGCGCTACGCAGACAATGGCGAATCCTACTGTGTACTTCAGAGCGTTCTTCACTTGCTGTAATAAAAAGGGAAAACTGGTCAATCACAGCCATGAAGGGAACAATGATTGTTCATTATTGGTGAGGGAAGGGGGGGAGGGTTCAGCTAAGGACTACAGTGAGTGAGAGCTACACAGAGTCGGTGTGGATGCAGGTTGACCCGGCAGAGATAACACGTCAGTCCCACCGCTATTCAAGGTGCTTCAAAGCAACGCTACAAAAGACCTCCCTGTCTGTTCGAGAAAGTGCCTCTGTCAGCTCAAAACTGACAGACGGAAAGGAGAAAAGGCACTATGTGTTCGCTGGTGTTTGGTACGTCGCTCACTAAAAAGACTTTTAAAAGATAGGGATGTCAATTTGTCAAATTTCAGGTGACAATGTGCAGCCTTGTCCAGCACAGTGTGAATGCAGTGGTGGGAAAAGTTTGACAATGGGACTCCTTTTAGTGCCACAGTATATCATTTAAATAGAAATTCATTGTTTTTCCTCAGATGTGTTAAGCTTGAGTAGCTTATTTAGGCTTTTATCGGAAACACAAACAGATTACAAGTTTACCGTCTGTATCTTCATGGCCTTACAAAGTTGCTGACTAAATGTCCTCATTCAACCAGCAAACACAAGAATACAAAACTTATTCTGCAGCACCGCAAGTGGTCAAAAATCAACATAGTATCTTTCACTACCGGTTAAATATTGTACGTTGATTTTGACTTCGAACTCCAAATTCATATTTGCATAAGAAAAATTTAACTAAGGTAATAATAGGGCTCGACAAATCAGTCAGGTACTATCATTAAAAATAACTTATTAAAAGTTTTTATTTCCCTTCTGAACATTCAAGAACATTACAATTTACTCGACAGACAGATTTTACATTCATGTTCGTCATTTCATCTGTACAAATAATTTGTTTTCTTCAGTAGCTGGGCACCAAATACAAACATCAGGTATTACAACATCACTGAAGAAACATAATCTCTCATGCACCGTGCTGATAAAATCTGATTTGACACAAGTGTATTGTGAAGGTTCATGGCGTGTTTAAATATTCTGGTATATAAAAACTGGAAGGATGGACATTTGCTTTCATTGTCCGTCATGTAGAATGTTAAACTGGGTGCAATCACGTGTTCGTGTTGCCTTAAGCTGGCTGGGACGTTCAACTGAAACGACCTCACCTCGAGACATTTTGCATTCACAAATTGGTCGCCGCACATGAATCATCTGGATGAAATTTGAATTCTTCAGAACTGCATGTGTAGACAAAGAAGGGTGCATTCTTACCGAGCATCTGTTCACGTTGTCGTCATCCCTCTCCTCATAGTAGAAATAAACAAAGGGGATCCACAGGAACACACAGAACAGGATGATGGAGTAAAGTGCTGTATGGACACAAACGAAGAAATCAAATCAAAGAATATGCTTTAATTCCCTCTTTCAGTCAGATAAATCATTTAATTTATTTATTCTAATAGCAGTTGTGAACATTTAAAAACATAATTTAGCAGTGAGAGTAGAAAGCCAAGGAACAATAGGTCCCCGTTCCTTGAAAAAAAGAGATAAATCTAGGCCAGGAATCACTTATTAATTGTTCCAGAAACATTGATACCACAGTGAAACAATAAGAAACTTACATTCAGTCATCCATAAATAAATGTTTGTAATGGTGCACATCACATTAGTCATTGTCTCTCTCCCTTCAAACTACCATATATTACTCCCATCTGTTCTGGATATTTATTGTAGATAATATAACTCTCAGGCCAAAACACTGCAGAGCACCAACGGTTGTTTGTTTTAGATGACACTGTCCGATGTCACATGGGTGACTAATGGGCATTATCCGAAGTTGTCAGTTTGTGTCAGTTGACGCTTTGGGCAGTTGGATATGTGTGTAATATGAATGAATTAACAATATAAGTAAAAATACAACAATCATATACCTTCATAATGATCAAAACTGCACTTTTACGCAGACATATACTGCTACTTAATAAGGAAAACAACAGATATGGTGCTTCTGCAATTCTCATAGCTGAAAATAAAAGTAGAAACCCAGGTGGTGGTTAAAGTGAAAAAAAGAAAGGTGTTGACAAATCACAACAACTAATATAAACCACCAGAAGCAAGGGCCAATGGCCCCTCCCCCACTGTATACCCCTTATTTCCAGTGCCGTGCTCGGGCCAAACCCATCATGGAACGCTGCCTTCATTTTGATCTCACGACAAACCTGTAAAAGTTTTGCGAGGGACCGGGGGCAAAACAGGCCAGGGGCGTAAATCTGGGGAGCTAATGGCTTCTTCCCAACCTCCAACCCCAAAGAATTGATCCCCGAGGAAGCTCGGGGCAAGCTTCCATCAGAGCTAGTTTACCATAGAAGACGTGTACTTTATAAATCTTTAGAAATGACGTGTTTGGAACAAAGCTGGGTTTTTGATGGTGGTCCATCACCTTACAGAGCTTCATGTAGGAATTTAAAGGTGACTGAGTTAGTTTGTTAAGCAAAGCATTAAATAGCTCTATGAGTTGTTGTGAAATAAAATAAATAAAATCAGCTCCCTATTTGATTGAGGTGGTAATGCTGAATATTTTCATATCAAAGTGAAAATTATTAAATATGATACTTATCCTCCTGCCTATTTTTAGTGACATCCATCCATTTGTGTATACGTTTATTCAGCCCACCAGCATTATTAATGGTGCTTTATAGGCTTTTTTGCTGCTTGTTTAACAGTAGCTAAACAAGGCAGATGTTTATGTTGACCAGCTATCAACGTTTAAAAATGGTGTCTGATAATGTTTGACAAGACGTCCCAGGTTGAATAATTCATCTTGGGACAAAAGGTGGACCACAATTGCAAGCCACTTCATTAACAGCAGTGTTTTCTGGTTTATGTGCCATCTGTAAAAGCTGGTTAATAATACTACTGGGAGTGTTTTCAGAAAATTAAAAATGTTGCCGCTTCTTTTCTGATTGTAATCAGGAGCACTGAGCAGCTGATTCAAATAGGCATTTGTATTTCAACACATTATCCTTCACTCAGCATCACCGTTTAATATTGCTTTGGGCACCACTCACAAAGCCGGTACTCATCAGTCCCACTTCAATGTGTACCGCTAGACACGGTGGACGCAATACACCCGTCTGTAGTGAAAGAGCTCACTTTTCTCTCATTCAAGCCTTTGTTTGTTTGTTTGCTTCCTTCTGTACAAGATGCTTTTTTTTATTTTTGGAGAATCCAAAATGCATTAGAAATTCATAGAGCGGAGGTGAGGCAAAACACTTAAATAGAGATATGCCATTTCAGGCTGGGGAGCTCCTCTTTCTGTAGCAAATGGATGTTGGTGAAGACGGCCCAGACGACCCCAAAATAACCCAAAGAGAAGCATGTCACAGAGATGTGCTCCACAACATGGTCGGCACAGCCCAACGCCTCCTCGAGGTGATAATGTGAATCATCAGTGCACGTCACAATAGGATGCCAAATTTAAAAAAACGTGCACGGAGAAAAACAGCTCATCACATGTTTTTCAGACATGTTGAATACAGGTTTGGTATGACGGTGGTGCTTTGTAATTTATACATTTGGCCTTAAAGTTAGCTGAATTAAACACAATCGAAACACAGAACCGTTATTGTATAAAGAGATTCCGGACTACGCAGAAGACACAACAACTGAATACGTGCCATTAGAGCATGACAAACTACACAACAATTGTAAACTGAATATTGGTCTTGATGAACATTTAATCAATTACATTTACCACACTTCAACTGCAATGTACAAACAATGCTCCATATCAGTCAAGAATGCCCCCGTGAGTTGGACTATATTTCCCAAAATGCTCTCTCTCCTGCAGACAAATGTCATCGGAATAGCGGCTTGCTTTTTGCCAGCTGTGATTGTGACAAGGCATTACTTTCAATAAGCACATGCTCATTGCTCCACTAACGTATCCATTTACACTCATTGACAGCCGGGAACGCAGAGCTTAGGATGACGCCAGGAGCCAATAAAATGCAAGCCATGCACAGTATGCCGCCGCTGGAAATGCACTCGTGGGTTAAAGCATTGGGTGATATTAATCATAACACCATGAATATTAACATACTGAGAGAATAGGTCATATTGCTTTACCACGCATCATCCATTACTCTCGGAGCAGATCTTGTACTGGGAAGAAGGCCTGACCAGGGATAGAAGTTTAGCACATTTATCCCCCTGACAGAGAGCACAGGATAAATAATTGATTGTCCTCCCTCCACTTTATACAGCTCGTGTTCAAATATAGCACGGACTCCAATTTACTCGTAAGGGGAAGCAAAAAACAAATGAAGGAAAACATATTTTGAAAGGTTTTGGGAGAGGTGGCCATAAAAGCGTTCCATCTACCGATGGAGTGCCAGCTGGGGAAATAATGCGAGGACATCCACACAGGCAGTGGTCAATAGCTCATTATATTTTAATAATCATTTGTGGCAGTTTACAACAATTAGAACTATTACAAACTCTCAAGCAGAGCAGTAGTTTCACTCCTAATGAGAAGCATTAGAGCAGTGTCCTCGCCTTACTGTGGCTCTCCACAGAGACATTAGCACCTGGACTCCTGTCCCTGGCAGAATCTATTACATTCTTTTTTGGGGGGGGGGGATTAAATGCCAGGGGAGATTTCGCACAGAAATACAGACTCTAACAAAAGGACTCCAGAGACTGATGAAAATATATGTCTGTACAGACACTTGCTGAAAGCTATGACACTCTGAGCTAGCACTCTCATTTTCAGTCAAAATCAGGGAAGGCTATAATTTGTTCTGGGGGGCGAACATGGGATAAAACACGAGTGAATATTATGTATTAAAATATGAAGGAACTCAAATGTGATGGCCGTGTTGCTCCGCTTTTGTTGGATGAGTGAGTAAACACACGTTTGCTAACATTCAAGACAAAGGAACTTGATACGATGATGGATTATCAAGGCTCATTTGCTGCGAGTATGTGTTGGAGTCGTTCTTAAAGCCACCTAATGCAGTTTGTTTTGGGCTTTATTTTGCTTTCGTTGGGCAGAGCACAGTGTAGAGGCAGACTGGAGAAAAGTCCCACGGCTGGAATGGAACCAGGGACTTTACAGTTGCGTGGCACGCGCTGTGTAATTGCTGCTTTTAACTACGCTTACAATCTGTATACAACCAAGAAAGAGCAGGGCCAGATCAACATGCATATGTATGAGTATGCAAATGTGGGATAAATTAGTATTTTAATATCGAACTCAAAGTACTTGACAGAGAGCAAAAACAATCATGGTCAATCCTATTTCTAATTGTTTTTTCTACTATTTAACCTACGTCATGGCAAAGTCATGTATAACAGTAAGAACACATATACTCACCGGCCACTTTATTGGGCACACCTGTTCAATTGCTTGTTAACACAAATCGCGAATCAGCCAATCACATGGCAGCAACTCAATGCATTTAGGCATCTAGACGTGGTGAAGACGACTTGCTGAAGTTCAAAGCGAGCACCAGAATGGGGAAGAAAGGGGATTTAAGTGACTTTGAACGTGGCATGGTTGTTGGTGCCACACGGGCTGGTCTGAGTATTTCAAAAACTGCTGATCTACTGGGATTTTCACGCACAACCATCTCCAGGGTTTACAGAGAATGGTCCGAAAAAGAGAAAATATCCAGTGAGCGGCAGTTGTGTGGACGACAATGCCTTGTTGATGTCAGAGGAGAATGGGCAGATGGTCGGGTCAGAATTTGGCGTCAATAACATGAAAGCATGGATCCATCCTGCCTTGTATCAACGGTTCAGGCTGGTGGTGGTGCTGCAATGGGGTGGGGGATATTTTCTTGGCACACTTTGGGCCCCTTAGTACCAATTGAGCATCGTTTAAACGCCACGGTCAGTATTGTTGCTGACCATGTCCATCCCTTTATGACCAGTGTACCCATCTTCTGATGGCTACTTCCAGCAGGATAATGCAGCATGTCACAAAGCTCAAATCATCTCAAACTGCTTTCTTGAACATGACAATGAGTTCACTGTCACCACATCTCAATCCAACGGAGCACCTTTGGGATGTGGTGGAACGGGAGATTCGCATTCATGGATGTGCAGCCGACAAATCTGCAGCAACTGCGTGATGCTGTCATGTCAATATGGACTAAAATCTGTGAGGAATGTTTCCAACACCTTGTTGAATCTATGCTACGAAGAATTAAGGCAGTTCTGAAGGCAAAAGGGGGTCCAACCTGGTACTAGCAAGGTGTACCTAATAAAGTGGCTGGTGAGTGTATGTTGAGACATCTCTGCACTAGCCAAAGAAGAATAAAGGAAGCTTGCGTTATCTGGCCAACAGACTCTTGAAAAACATTTTTTTAACATTTATTGACTCCAAACATTACTTGTAAGATGGCAGCAACTGGTGAACCTAACTCCAGACTTCTATGTGGAAACCTAGAGCTCATCTCTAGCGCCGCATGTTACTCTAGTTAGTTGCCATCTGCTTGTGACAATGGACTGTCACGAAATGAAACATCCTGTTGTCATATCCTATGATTTTGTTTCACTTCACAGCTCAACGGCATATTTTGTTTGGTTGACAAGAGGACCCCGTATACCCACTATAGGACAAATGGACTCCACAGGGCTCCTCGTGCATTGTTACAGGAAGTGGGGGCCATCGATTTCAAAGACGAGCCTTGAAGGACATGAAGAGTGAGCCGATACAGAAGAACTTCTTCATGGGAACAACATCTTAATGCGCCACCTTATCAAGGCAAGGCAAGTTTATTTGTATAGCACATTTCAACAACAAGGTAATTCAAAGTGCTTCACATAAAACCATTAAAAGCATCAAAACACAAGGCAAAAGAAAAGGAGATTTCAAAAACAATTAAAAAACAGTGTAAGAAATAAAATGCAGTAGTAAAATGCGGAAATGCAGGAAATTGATTAATATATTAATTGAATGTGGTTCAATTAAAGGCAGCAGCAAACAGAAAGGTCTTCAATCTTGATTTAAATGAGCTGAGGGTCTCAGCAGACCTGCAGCTTTCTGGAACTTTGTTCCAAGTTTTTCCAAATCCTGTTGAGACATAAGTCCTCTAATCCTTGATATATTCTTCAGGTGATAGTAGGCTGATTTTGTAATTGTCTTGATATGGCTGTTCAGGTTGAGGTCTGAATCCATAACTACACCTAGATTTCTGGCTTGGTTTGTGGGTTTTAACATCAGTGACTGAAGCTGAGCGGTGATTTTCAATTGTTCGTCCTTGGTACCAAAAACAATTACTTCTGTTTTATCTCTGTTTAATTGAAGAAAATTCTGGCACATCCAGTTGTTTATTTGTTCAATGCAGTTACCCAGCCCTTGTATGGGATTATAGTCCCCTGGTGACATAGTTATGTCGATTTGTGTGTCGTCTGCATAATTATGATAACACACTTTGTTGTTTTCCATAATCTGAGCTAGTGGAAGCATGTAGATGTTGAACAGAGGAGGCCCCAGTATTGAGCCTTGGGGAACACCACATGTCATTTTAGTCAGCTCTGATGTGTAATCAGCTACAGACAAAGTATTCTCGGCCCTTCAAGTAGGATTCAAACCAGTTAAGTGCTGTGCCAGAGAGTCCCACCCAGATTTTTAGTCTTTCTAGGAATATGGCATGGTCGACCGTGTCGAATGCAGCACTGAGATCCAGTAACACTAAGACTGAACTTCTGCCATTGTCTATGTTCAAGTGGATGTCGTTGAAGACCTTAACAAGAGCAGTTTCAGTGCTGTGGTGCTGTTGAAAGCCTGACTGGAAAACATCAAAGCAGTTATTTACGGCCAAGAAGTTGGTCAGCTGTTGGAAAACCGCTTTTTCAATTATTTTACTTAAAAATGGGAGGTTTGATATTGGCCTATAATTTTTCATCGTTGCAGTCTAAACTAGCTTTCTTTAAGAGTGGTTTAATAACTGCAGTTTTTAGGGCTTGTGGGAAGATACCTGAGAGAAGGGATGCGTTTACAATTTGTAAAAGATCAGTGCTCATGCAGTTTGAAATATTTTTGAAAAAGTGTGTTGGTAGAATATCCAAGCAGCAGGAGGATGACTTCAGATGTTGTATGATGTCTTCTATAGGCTTCTACGGTTGATTGAATGAAATTGTGTCATGATACTTGAATGGATGTCAGATCGGGACAACACATATCCTGTGGTTGATGTGGAGGCACTGACTGCTTGTCTAATTTTCTGAATTTTTTCAGTAAAAAAGGTGGCAAATTGATTGCATGCCCAGGTGGATTGGAGTTCAGCAGCTACCGACACTGGAGGGTTTGTTAGCCTGTCGACGGTAGCAAATAAGGCGCGTGTGTTGTTCTTGTTTTTGGTTATGATGTCAGAGAAGAATGACTGCCTTGCATTTCTAAGTTCCAAATTATAATTGCGAAGTCTCTCTTTATAGATGTCACAGTGAACCTGGAGATTAGTTTTTCGCCACCTGCGCTCAGCTTTCCGACACTCTCGTTTCTCTATTCTGACCAGCGTAGCATTTCTCCAAGGAGATCTTTGCTTACCCGAGACAACCTTCACTTTAGTGGGTGCAATGGCATCAATAATATTTTTAACTTTAAAATTGAAGCCATCTACAAGCTCATTGACTGAGAGGCAAGAGAGGGCTGGTGTGGAGGAGAACTTCTGAATAAATAGTTCACTGGTGTTTTCAGAGATGTAACGCTTTGTCACAACCTTGGTTTGGACATTTGTGTGCAAGGAGATTGCACTCTCAAAGAAAACACAGAAATGATCAGAGAGTGCAACATCAGTCACAGCAACCTTGGAAATGTTTACACCTTTGGTGATGATTAGATCCAGAGTGTACCCCCTGTTGTGGGTGGGTCCTGTCACATGCTGAGTCAGATCATAGTTATCAAGGACACCACATAGTTCTATAGACTCTCTGTCCTGGAGCTTATCAACATGGATATTAAAGTCACCAACAATAACAACACAGTCAAAATCAATACAGATTACAGACAGCAGTTCAGTAAACTCATCAAAGAAGGTTGCACAGTATTTAGGCGGTCTGTAAATGTTTAGGAATAAAGCTTGAGTGGAATTCAGAGCCACATATTCAAAATAACTAAAATGACCAAAGGGCATCTGCTTGCATTGAAGAGAATCATTAAATAAAATTGCAACTCCACCTCCTTTCTTATGCGCTCTTGTTTCACTCATGAAACTGAAGTTGGGAGGTCTTGATTTAACCAAGTTTCAGTTAAAAACAAAATGTCCAGTTTGTGCCGAACAATAAAATCATTGATTAAAAATGTTTTTCCTGACAGAGACCTGACATTTAATAAAGCTAAGTTTAATGTGGTTAAGTTTAATGTGGTTAAAGCTTTCTTTGTGCAAATGTGTTTTTAACTGTATTTTGTCGCATCAAATCCATGCGTTTAACATGTTGATGAGTAGTAAAAACATGTGAAATGTTAAAATGAATACATATAAGAAAAGAAAACTGGCTGAATTCAGACTGAGTTTTCTTCAACCTTGTCTTCTTATTGGGTCCTTGTGCAGAACTGGGGACGTTAATGATGAATGGTACCAGGGCTGCTTTTAATGATATTAACTTCAGAGCCTGAGAGATTGATCTCGTCTTCATTGGAGTTTCCTTTCAAAGATCAGTTGCCAGAAACGTCCATCAATGAGTTACTTGGTTAAAACAGATTCACTCTCACAGTTAGAGAAGTGTTCACTCACTCAACAAAGCTTTGGTGAAGGCTTGATAATGCTTTAGCACGAAAGTATTAAATTAATTGGCTGGATTAAAGCAACAATGACAAAGTGGGCAGACACACTGGTGTAATATTGAACATTAGAGCCTGACCAGTACATCACAACGGCAAACATTATCGGCCAATATTAGCTTACTACGGATATATTGGTGTTACCGTATTTGTAAGCCGATGACTAACAAGTAATTACCTTACAGAACTGACAAAGACATGTTTAAAAGGTTCTATATACGAGATGTATATTGCCTCTCAACATGGCAACGGCTGAGACGGCGGCTCACAGCTAACTGTGCTAACAGCGCTAATGGAACAAACTACGGCTAAAGTGCTGACAGAGCACTTCCCAGACGACGTCTTTGAAGTGAAGTGAAGTGAAGAGCTATCCGTGTTGTGGTTTTTTGCACATAGTGGCAAGAAAAGTGTTTTTTGTTTCTGATGCACACTGGACTTCAGAATGGACTTCAGACTTCAGAACGTCTTCAGAATGCTCTTACAAGAAGCACCAGACTACCACTCTCCTCCAAGATTCAGTCAGCGCATGTAGGCTGGGTGGACAAGAATCGCAGAGAAAAACAAAGTACTTGCGGAATATTTACAAGAGGATTGCATCCTCTCTAACTTCTCCCCTACAAATGGCATTAAAAAGGCAGAGAGAGAGAGAGCCAATGACTTATTTAAAGGTCCAAGGGGTATTTTTGCCCTGTTGCTTAAGGGCCTTATGCATCACTGCTTTGAAGTACTAAGCAGTTCAAGGAAATGTATAAATGGATAGAGGCTGGAATTGAAAGGCTGGGCTTTCAAACTTAGGGTTCATCAAAGATCACAAAAAGCTATTTGGGCTTTAAAAGGAAGTGGGTGTTTCAGTTACAAACATGTACATCCTCTGTGAAGTCGAAGGTAGAGTGTATCTGATACTACACTGCGTAAAATGGATCAACAACCGCCGGGTTTATTCTCTAGTCACAAAGTAACATTTCACTTACACATTTTCACTTCCTGTAGCTTGGCATTGCAGTTGCGTTGTGATACAGCCGTTATCTCTTCATCACAGGTACTCTCAAAATGCATTCTGATGCAACTTACTATCCCCATGCGCTCACACATGCATGCCTGTATCTGTGTGAGATGTAACACAGCTGAAATGTATTTACTTGACCTACTTCTGATGTTACTGGCAACATGTAGCGTAGCCTTCACAAGAAAAGTGTCTGAGCAACTGTGAGATTTTAAAATTAAACACACATGCAGTTTAATAATGAACAAAAGGGTGCAAAATAACCTAAATATACCACAATATCATCCACTCCCACACATTCAGTATAATTGTGTGGATTCTAAATATGAATACAAATCTGGTACAAAAGTAACAATCCATTCAAATTAAAATGGAATTGTGCCATATTATCATTATCTCCACTATCATGGTAAATGGTAAAATGTACAAATGACAGCTATGTAAGGCCATCAAATGGTTCCACAAACAAACTAAATAATGCAGAGAAATCTTAAAATCACTGTACTTATTAACTGTGATCAACACTGAATGCAAGTCAGTCACCTTTAAGGAAAGCGTGTCTAAGTGGAGGAAATAGGAGATCTCTATGTCAAACCTGCAGTTACTCAGTGACAGCACTGTCAAATGTGGCCTTAAAGAAAATCCAACTTTAAAGGTTAGACTTGGAAGGAGACACACGTGGAGCTTGGTCTCCACCTACTGGCAAATAAAAAAGCAATGCCCCTCAGAGAGGAGCGAGTCCCTGGTTCTTCATGAACAACAGGATACTTAAAGAGAACGAAAGGAAGAATATATTCTTCAGCAAAGACGTACAGGCCTCTCAAAATGTCATCTTCACAAACATCACATGCATCATGAATGTGCACCATTTTACTTAGTATGTAGAGTATGTATTTAAATCTGTAACAATTTCACTCAATATGTGATATTATAATATATAGTTGGCATCCCTAAGCTATAACTGTATTCCCAATATATGCTTTGAGGAACTAAGCACAATATCGGATTTTTTGTATTTTAGGCCGTTTTGCAAGCACTCAACCCTCCTTATCGACAGCCAAAGGTTGCAGGACCGCAACAAATTGGCAGGCGGAAGATTCTGCAGCACACACTCCCAGAGCTGTGATCACACAGATACATGCTAGAGGCAGGTAGCTAACTCTTTCAAGCCTCTCTCTTATCCCTCTGCTAGATCCTCCTCTTGGAAGATTTTTTTGAAACTGGATAAGAAAATGTATATAATGGTATGACAAACTATGTGCGTAATATGAAGCCTACTTAACACACTATATAGAATCAAAGCATGTATGTGGAATAAGGACTTGGCATGACGCACAGCAACTTCAGCAACCACTCTATAAACAATGCTAGAGATTGTGATTTAAGAGTCACCCTCAAATGTTCTACTTTACTAAACCAACGAAGTAACCTTCTTCCGTTCATGTGTGACACATTGCTTGAGCTTGGACTGTTGCACCACGAACATGGTTTCCAGGCAATTTGGCCATTAAATGAATTAAACTACTGGCGGGAAACAGCCCCGCATCCCAGACTAAGCCAACAGGATTATTAATTTAGGAAGTCTCTATAGAAGTTTCTGTTAAAAGGGGACGTCGAATCCAAACCATGGATGGTCACACAGAGAATTGATCTTGAGTAGGAAATCATATTTGTGAATGCTGGATTCAGATGACGTGTTCATGGTCTGTGAAAGCCAATTTTCTGATGTCATTATACAATGAGAAGTGGTTTCTTTGATTGGGCTGTCTGGGCAGGGAGACAGCTTGTCTTCCTTGCATTTGGCATTTCTGAACAGACGGTACATAACAGTGTTGCTGACAGGCACTTTAAGGCAGCATCTGTTAGAAAACGTGTGATTTAGTGTCTTTGGTATGACTGAATTTGCCACCGACAAAGACAACAAACTCATGCTTTCCTTTAATATGACAATCGTAAAGAAATTCCGGTAGAACTATTAGCTCTCGGTTAGGAATTCATCAGCCAAACGGCCGAGATACTGTCCCCATGATTTGCAACCACACTCAAATACTGGAATTATGGAGTGATCCATGGGGACGGGACCTGCTCGTAGCTAGAGAGTCGTGCAGGACGATCCAAAGATGCCTGACTGAACGCTTGACAAACCTACAAAATGATACGACACAGTTTGCCTCAAGCCAAAAACAAATTGCCTGTGCCAGTAAAGAGTTGTTTTTGGAAAGCAACACTGTGGCTAGACTTCTGTAGAAAAATAAAATTAAAATAAAAATAGAAATCGAGATTACTTGGTTCTGTGCACTGTTTGTTTGTTATCGTTTTGTTTCGCCAAGTTGAATAGGGCGAGGAACACGAGCCTTGAAATGATCGCAACGGTTGTAAACAAACCTTTTTTTTTTTAAACCTTTGATGAAGAGCCACGTTCAAACCTTTATTGATGAAGAGCCACGTTCACTCAGGTTTAGTTCCATCATTGTTCATACTAAAATGATGGAGACGATGTAAGTAACAATACTACATACCATTAAGGAGCAGTTTTAGTTTTTTATGCTTATGTGTTGCTAAGAAGACACCCCAGAAGATGGGTCACTCAGGTATAGTTCCATCATTGTTCGAAGTCAAAGAATAACTTTATGATGTACTTGATTTTAAAATACATTTATTCATTACAACTTACATTTCTCTGGCATTTATAGTTTTCTACTGTACCGAAACATACCGAACCGTGGCTCCACTGTACCGTACCGAACCGTGAATTTTGTGAACCGTTACACCCCTAATATCTCTGCATTTATTTGATATATTTTGTTTTACAAAGTTAGGAAAGCAAAGTGTAGTTCAAGCCCGATGTTGCCTTACACACAAAAGAATGGTCCCAGTCTCTTCCGCATACAGCTTAGTAATCAAACACCGATATCGGATTGGAACTCAACCGATACCCAAAGCCAAGGTATCAGTATCAGGACTTAAGTTGGATCGGTGCATCTCTAATTTTCTTTTTTACCTAACCCATATTTAAACAGGTATGGCTTGTTGAGTGTAATAAAATAGTAAACTGTTAAAACTACCGAAAAGGAGCAGTCACACTCAATACCTGTAGGTGGCGCAAGTGTCAACATTGCAGCAGCTATTTCCTTACTTGCCTGTAGAAGGCGCTATCAAAAGGTTAACTTCTATCCATTCAAACTGCAGCAGAAACTCATTTCTTTAACGATGGCCTAGTAAGCCCCGACGGTGAGCTGGTGAGCGTACACATTGCTAGAAGTACTCGACACCGGAAGTACCTGACATGAATCTAATGCAGTCGTCTTTTACAGTTATCAATTCCACTTTTGCTGCTACAACAAGTCAACATGTCTGCTCTGAGAAGGGTCCGTTAACAGGTGTTTTCACTTATTCTGGTTAATTGGACTTCTGCTCAGGCTGAAGTTGGGCTGAGCTATGCTTTCAATTACATGAGGCGGCCACATTTCATGAAGCAATAAAAATGATAAAAGGTGTAATGTGAAACCAGGAGCAGCACCAGACAAATGTCAATCACTATAAATCAATAAAAAACACCCGTGTGGATAGCCCATGGGTGTGTGTGTGTGTGTGGGGGGGGGGGGGGGGGGGGCCTTTAAAAAGGAGTTGTTGTCTTACTACAGGTTATAGAAGAGAAAAAGTAGGAGGGAGACTTTGGCTGTGAACAAGAAATGCAAAACATAAACTGCAAACGGTGTAATGATGCGAGTGACCACGATATTGGCCATCATTAAGACACAGTGGCCAAAGTATCAATGATTCTAAAATGTCTTCATATGAAGGTCATGAAAACCATTCACCTCGTGTTCCCCGGTAGTAGAGATGGGAATACTGTATGTGCGCTCCATCTACTGTCACCTCCAATGAAAACACTTTCAGCATACTTAATATGCAACAGGAAATGGAATTTATTATTGAGCTTTAGTTGACTGCTATTTGACACATTCCACCCATTCGTAATGGGCATTTTGCCAGGAAATGCAGTAAATGTTTGATATCTGTGACACATTGCATGATCATAGAAAACAAACTGCTCGGTTTTCCATTACCCGGTGAAAAGGGCTTTCTAGTTTCAAAGGTACGGCCCATTGTAGTTTATTAACTCAACTTGCAGGAGGTTATGTTTGGTCGTGTGTGCGCGTGCGTGAATCTGTCCATGGCTAACCTTGCATACCCCTGACCCATCAGCCTAATAACTCTTGTGCTCATCTATGACTGCATGCTCAAGGACCTCTGGTGGTTGCTGTGACACTGTGCACACTTTTTGAAAAACACTATTGACTGCTGCTTACTTGCTTCTCTTCTCTACAGAGCAGACGTCAGTCCAGTAGTATTCCTGACCTATTTCAGTGTAGGCAGTGGTGGGCCATGCATTTTATACCTGGGCCTTCTGTGCTGTCCTACGGTTATTTGTTTCTATTGGTGTAATAATACACGTATTCGTATTAAACCGTTTGGTACGAGGCTTACAAACCGAACAATACGTTTGAATAATACTAGTGCATTTTGAAAATGCAGAAGCTTAAATTGTGGGAAATATAATGTTTTCGGTGGACTGCGCTCACGTTACAGACAACGGGATGTGTGACCTTTTGAACCCGGAACAATAACAAAAAACAGCTGAGGCGCGTTCGCCGGCCGGCGTTTTGCGTTCGCCGGCCGGCGTTTTGCGTTCGCCGGCTGGCGTTTGCGTTATGGCGTCCTCAGGTTAGCATAGCATAGCTCCAAACTCATATATATATATATATATATATAAAATGAAACACATTCCCAGCCATAAAATGTGCGATGCTGTCAGCCAGGAACACCGTTCATACAAATCATTTTCCTGGCTGAGTCAACCATTGAGTGTTAAAAAACAAAGCTATGTAAAAAAAGAAATAATCTACACCAAGCAAAACCCTAAAAATGTTATTTCTTCCATATCTTTCAATTTGAACTCTTACTACTCCAACTAACTTCTGCCAGCTTCCTTCAGTTTCACATTAGTCACGTGCTCGCCCACTGACCAATCACAGCGCACGTTAATGTTCACGTACTTAGCAGGCTACCTGGATAGCATCAGCACGTCAACGAATAAGCCATGAACATGTCAAACTAAAGATCTGATTGGTTGAAGACTATGACAATCAACAATATCGTCCCCATTCACTTAAACTGCAAAGTCTACCTAGAGGACCTCGGGACTCTCTCCTTACATAGAGACATAGAGGCTGAATCTGATTGGAAAAAAGCTCTCCTTAAAACAAGCTGTGCTGGAAGCAGAGCAACAGAAGAAGACAGGAGCTGTGCAATGAGAAAATAAGCTAATGGGAAAAAATAAGAATACATGTACCAGTGTATTTGTGAAAAATTATAAAATAGCTATAACTTTGTGATTCTGTTTAGGCCAGCAGAGAAGGCTTAGCTGGCCCTGACGGCCCACCACTGAGTCTAGGTTATAGTTTGCCCTCGAATATACACTAAAAATAATATTCGTCAATACCCAAGGAGTTTCTGCGTATTGTTTCCAAGGTTGATATCATAGGAGAATGACGCAGCACACTTATAATCATTCATCGCAAAACAGCCAATTTCAGAGAAAATATTCAAACAGAAGAGCTAATTCAGAGAAGCAGATACATTTCTTCTAAATTCGTCAGTAAATAATACTCGAGCTATTGTATTATTTAATTTTTTTAAGGTGCCCCCACATAGACTGGTATTAAAAAAATGCACTTACTGTAATATCCATACAGCACAGTGTCTTCAATCTGTCCTCTTGTCTCATTGTTTGCTGCCCATTCCTGGAAAAGTCCATGGTGAAGAATTCAAATTAAGTTCAACAGCAAAAGGAATGACACAAGTATACAAATAAATAACAACAGGCATCAATTAGATTAAAGATCATTACAAAAAACATTATCAAGTATAACATATAGTGTGATAATTAACACACGCAGTGGGGGATACGGTGCATTTATCTAGTTTTATTCATGCATAGCACAGGTGTGGGAAAATGTCCAACATTGTTTGCATTTCCTGCATTTTACTCTCAGACCGAATTCTCCAGAAGCCGCAAAAAGATTAAAAACAATGTAATTATTTAAAGAGTAACAGCCTAAAATAAAATGTATGTGTCCGTTTCTGCAGGAACATGATTCTCACTGCAAAGAGACATGCTCAAATGATCTTTTCCTGTCACAAAAGTGTTATTATTCTTCATTTTCTCTTCACACTTGGCTAAATTTCATCAGAAAACCCACCACTTGCTTTCATGCCTCTTTGCTTATTTGTATTTTTTTTTTTATTACAAAGTATAATCACCAAGAGATCATCAAAATATCATGTTTGATTAATGAATAAGGGATGAGTTAACATGTGCAGCCTATCTTGGCCATGACTAAGTGGTACAAATAAAAACAGAGCAGCTCTAAACCCACAGAAACAAGGAAATGACCTGCTGTTCAAATTAAGATGCTATTACACACTGGTAAATCTTCAAATAGATAGAAGCAAATGCAATGACTTTGCAAAAAAAAAGAAAATGTATGAGCCCAGAAAACGCATTCAGCTTTTAGATTGGACTAAAACAACGTCCACGTTGTCTAATTCTAGGAAAATCACATGGCGAAGTTAAAAGCTGCCTCAGGACAACTCTATTCCTCAAATATATTTTTACTGGCGCTGTTAGCATAACAGATACTCACCTTATAGGTACCGTTGGGATACTTCATGAAGGAGACGAGGAATATATCCACCGGCAGAAGTGCTGAAGTTATCAAAGCAATGGCCAGTGCACATATTGCTGTGATAGTTGAAACAACCTCACTCTCCTGCCGACTTTGAAATTTCCGAATGTAGACCCAACAGAAAGCCAGGATGATCTGAACAGAGAAAAACAACAATTGACTATTTACTTGAGTCACTTTTCTCCTTCCAGTGACTTCACGTACAAGTCAATGGTAAATGGACTTGGACTTGTAAAGCGCTTTTACACTACATGTCGTTCACCCATTCACCCACTGAAGGGAGGGGCTACCATTCATGTTGCCTCCTGCCCATCAGGACTATCTACCCCCTCATACTCAGCTGGTAGCAGTTTTTGGGATTAAGTGTCTTGCCCAAGGACATATCGACATGGACTAGCGGAGCTGGGGAATCAAACCGCCGAACATCTGATTGAAGGATGACCCGCTCTTACACTGTGCCGCAGTCTGGTGATTGCCGTGTGTGTGTGTGTGTGTGTGTGTGTGTGTGTGTGTGTACCTGCCCAGGCACTTCAGATGGAAATTGATAACAGCTAAATCTGGCATCAAAAATGTTCTAATTTTGAAATTATGTTTTTGTACACGGCCCCAGTTTGATAAAGACTAATTATGACTCACTCCATACTTCTGAGTTTCCAGGATGTGAGGTTTTCTTCACATGAGCTTCAATTTGTCAATTTCTAATTTTTATTTTCCAATGAAAGGCCACTGACCAGGAAGCAAAAAACGAAAACAACAGGAAGCCTGTTTACTGCTTATCCATCCTGTCATTTACAACCTGATGTAATATTCCCTCTGATCAGAGACAAGCAGTCAGAGTGTACAGTACATGTACGTGCACTTTATCAGTTTTTGCTGACTTTGACCCATTAGGTCAGAAACCCATCTGTTCTTTAACTTTAAACGGTACAATTTCATTTGTCTATAATCGCAGAAAGATTTGGTAAATAAAATAATTTGAAGGAATTAAATACATTGAGAGAACTATTAAATAGTCACACAGGGGTTGGAAGAACTGTAAAACATGATGCAATCAAATATAATACCCTGCGAAAGATTTTACCTTTGTGCAGTTTAAATTGATCGCTGTTGCTGTGCATCTAGTCTATTCAACAGTTGCTGATTGCCAAAAATAATGACTCAAACGGTGCTAGGGAACAAGTGATCTGATTACATCATACTTCCTCCCCAGCACATGAGTGAATGCAGACTCACTAACATTGTTAAGCACTGACAGGAAATACCACAAATTAACTTTTTTTATGAAGCAAAAATAGACAATTATGCAATAAAGCTTTTCGTTTTCAACTTTGACTTAATTCATGAATTTGCTGATGCATGTGTTGCTGCTTAACATGAGCGAGAGCGAGCGAGAGATTGTAACTGGCAGGAAAGTCATTAGACAAGGAAGCAAATAAGGGTCTCCAAAATGACAAGGACGTATTCGAGGCACACAAGCGGTAAGAAGTGAGGACACTGCTAAAACTAGTCCCTTTAGATCAAGGCCTGCCATTCACAGACAGGATCAATTAAAGGCCTGCAACCTTAAGCCTCTGGCTGCCTGTTTTGCCGGGTAATGACGCGGGTTTTGCATCTAAATAAGATGCATTTGAAATGTTTGTTCAAATAGAAGGGTGGTGGGTTTGGGAAGCGGAGCAATTTAATAGCATTCTTCTATTCGGCTTCTGAATTAGCCACGCGACTGAGTGACAGCTGAGATAATGAGTGCTAAACCGGTCCGGGCAGCAGATTTCCGGGCAGCAGATTACCTGGCTGAGCAAATTCTCGCCAGTCAGTACAAGTCACGTTACCAGTGAAGTCATTAAGTGAGTCAAAAATAATGACTCGCAGGAACGGAGAGGTGACATGTATGCGTGTTTGCAGCGTCTGTGGTGGAATGTTCTTGTTTTCAGCGGCACTCACGTGGTTATACGGCAGACCGTAACCTTTCTAAAGCGCATTTTAAAACCTTGTGGGTGAAAGCTAACTACGATACAGCATAGTTGGACGCTGTTACCGAGAAACATCTAAACAGAAATGTTCATTTTCTGTATAGAAGAGTAAAAATACTCGGCCTCCCATTCTCGCCTTAGTGGTGTTTCACTCCACCCTGCTTCTAATAGTCTGGTATGTAAACGTATCATAAACTACACTGGCCACAAGCCTGCAACTGTGTCATGGCTAATGTTAGCTGAAAGCCCAGTATTGACGGTGATACACGTAATACCTTTACCACTCACCTGCTGGAACACCTCAAAATACTCGTGTAACAATACGCACTTGGTGAAACGGACTAGACAACTTCAAAAGTCGCTTACCAGCAGTATACAGGTGAAAATAGACCACCCGAGCGCAGACTCGGCGAGCAGCGGCTGATCCGCCATCTTCACTTCCTGCAATAACAAAGCCATGTGGTCTCGCTGACGTCACCACGGCGGAGAGCGAGCAGCAGGCGTGACGTCTGTTGATGTGTCCGTGTGTGTATGTTGTCTCTATATGTGTGTGGGCTGCACTGTTACAGCAGTTTAGTGAACTGTAGAATGTAAAAGCTTCACTGGTGGCGGGTCAGGGAGGCCATACACGAGCAGTAGATTCCAACAATACAATATAGGCCCAGCCTGATAGTGAGCCTGGTGACAAATAAATGTTAGGGTCAGCTGTCCTCGAAGTTTTAGTTTCATAGAACACCCTGACCCTACCATCTGTGAGGGAAAAAAGTATTTAGATGCCATGAGTAAATTGCATTAAGTAAAAGGTTGGCTTATAAAACCACAGAAGCATGAGCAGCAAAATGTTCTTGCATTTCAAATACGTTTTTATAACTGTTATTATAGGCTTTTATTTTAATTGGATTGGTGTTTTTATAGCATCAACATATCAGAATAATTTGGCAGTGTTAGGTATTCTCATTAAGCAATGGATCATAACTTGTAAGCTGATAGAAATGTTTTATATAAAATATTTACACGGGCACTTTGGCTCACCTGGGCAGTACTTCTGGGGGCAATTGTACTATCAATTTGGCACATGGCCTGACAGGTGGACACAGGGCCCTTAAACTGACATTCAGTATTCATCCAGTATATACGGAAAACTCATCTGGTACCGTGAGCTTTAAATTTGTTGAAAAACTAGAAGTAGGTCACTGTAAATTAGGGTGCAGTAGCAGCATTCCCATGTGTATAGCAAATCATTGGGGTAATACTCGCAATCAATTATCCACCGCAGTGGCCCACACAAGCAAACAGACACTGTCTTTGGTGCTGACGGTAATAGTCCCCTGATATGATTGTGTATTTCTCGTAAAATGCTTATTGTTAACAAGTCAAATGCAAAATTCCATATTAGCACAGCTGTCTGAGCAGTGGCTCACTGCAGTGTGTTTCATGAAGAACATATATTTGCTCTCTGTACATTAGACTTCGTTTCCTTCAGTTTTCTCTCTTGGTGTTGGCCTCTTAAATATATACTTTTCCCTTGAAGTTTATTTTGTCTCCTCTCTTTGGTTAGTACTTTTCAGCTAGTTTAGGCAATGACTTTACTCTGTACTGTATGCCTGACATGTTTGCTTAAATTTCCACTTTCAGGAATATGTAAAGCCAATATCTATTTTTCTACTACCCCGTATGTGTCCTATCATGGCCAACTTAAGAGTAATTTTCACAGTATAATCAGTTCTGTCAGATATCCCTGCTGCTACCTGAGAAACATGTTATGGGTCTTTCCAATTGTATATTCCTCATCTTAATGTTGAGAGGGACCATGAATTCCTAAAAGCCAGTGCATGTATTTATTTGAAGTACAAAAATGTATTCATAGCAATACCACTTAATAAAAAAAACAACTCTTTAGTGGTATGAGCTTCCGGTTCGTTCAGCAGGGGATCCAGACTTATGCGGCAGTGGGATTATCTAAACTGTTTCAGACAAAGTGTTACAATCATCTTGGGTTTTGATGTGCGTGCACAGGTTCCACACACACTGTATGCCAGGCACGCTCACCACTTCTTTCAGTTCATATCCATTTGTCTTGCAGGCAGACCCCATGGTATCTAAATATAAAGCATTTCTGGCTTTTCATTCTACCACCCTTCTCACAGTTGTAGGCACTTAGTGTCTGGAGAAGTACTCCATTTAAGGAGTATATTGTCCCTTAAATTACAACAGTGCAAGAGTGTGCAGTCATGCTTCACCATGTCTGCAATTATTGAGAGAAAATTAAATTATTACTTGAGTAATTACTTTTGCGAGGGGTAGACTATAACAGGCCACGGTGACATTGAGGCTCTAAAGTTTTCTGAAAGTGAAAATTCTCGATATTGTATTGGAGGAAATTAGTCGGTTACTAATTGGAATGAGGAACATTCTGACCAGTTAATTAGTCGGTCACTATTGGTTTGGACGCTTTCAGAATTCAACTCACAAAAATCAATAACCATAAATCTGAACTTCATTTATGCCCCTGACTTGAAAAAAAAAAGAAATTTAATTAAACTAATGTAATTTGTTCAGAACCCATTATTCACTTGCACAGAGAAGGTAGGTCAACTTAATTCATGCAACCTTTCAAAACTGAAAATGCCTTTGTCACGCAGCTTGGCAACGTGCCCTAATGGAAGCCATGTACCTGAGTCTGTCTGAAGGGGCTTGCTGGGAAAAATGTTCAAGAATATCAAGAATGTGTCAATCATGGAGGGTTTGGGGAATAGATGACTTACTTTTGATTGGCGTACATTATCTTAATCCTTCTTTAATTTCATAATGAGATGAGTCAGCTGCAGGAGTTCCTGCAGTGAGCAGATCACAAAACCCATGTTACCTATAATCCATTTTTTTTCTCTCGAGAATGATACTTCAGTCGCAGCAAAATTATACTACCACATCCACCTCTCATCCACTCAGCTGAAAAGCACTCGAGACGGTGCAGAAACACCTCCAAACATGTCCAATAGCTGTGTCCCTGAAGCGCTTGGTCCCCCATCAAATTTGTCCTTTCATTTTGAAAATGAAAAAAAAATGCACTGTCACCAGTTAATGTGACGTCCTCCCACTGACTGGCTGAGAGTAATAGACTCACATGACTTTAACAGACAGTGATGAAGCACAGGGATATGGCTGTGTGTTGTTGATGTGATATCTGATGTGGTGATAGGGGGTCAGTTTGTGAATATATTTCTAATTTAGCGTGACTAAAGCTGCACAGCAACCTGAACTATCATGTGAGAGCAGGTTGCTAAAGAACACCCGGAATGTAATGTACTATAAAGCAAGTGTCGTGTTTTTGTACAGACAGCAGAAATGTACAATATACAACCACATTAAATGCAGGATATACAAATACTGTTGGTGCAACACTGTAAAACACAATGTAAAATAAATAAAACAACAATGTCATCCAGGGTCAAATATTGTACTTTTGATTGTGGTGCCATTTAAAGCTGCCAAGACTATAGTCGATTTATCATCTGTTTGTGACTCCTTAAATGTGTGAATTTGACTTACCTCACAGTTTTTTGAATATCTTTGGGTTTTGGACTGTTGGTCGGACCAAACATTTGGTTCCATAACTTTGGGCAATAAACTGAAATAGGCATTTTTGTGTAGACCAAAGAATGAATCGATTAATTGAGAAAATAATCAGCAGAGATAATGAAAATAACCGTTAGTTGCGGTCCTTATGTCATCGCTATAATCAGGAAATTAGAAAAGTAAAAACACAAAAATCGAATTAATTGGCTGTTTAATAAGGTCCTTAAAGAGAGTGTTTTAACAAAGATGTTCTGAATTGAATATGTATTATATGGCTTCTGAAGAAGATTGCATTTACAGTTTCTGTCACCACGAATTGACTTTGGTTGGTTTTGATTTGACACATTAATTAAAGTACTCATGTCTGCACTTGTGCCTCAGGTTTAGAATTGATACCAAACCATTGAGCGTTTGAGTTGATATCAAAGAGAGCCACTTAATACAGACAGCTCAGTGAATTTGCCACCGACTGCCTTTTCTTTCATTAGATTTCAATAGATGACTCAATTATGTGATATTTCCAGAATACCCTATAGCTGTAGGCCAAACTGACATGTTATTGTATCCTTTTTAATTATTTTCCTTTTATTGTCTACATGGACGCTTTCATGCCCAGGTGAGCTCTCAGAAAAGATGAATGAGACTCCTAAATGGCTTTTTATAAGCACATGAAAGGTCCGCATCAATAGTTATGTCTGCATACAGATCAGTGACACACGGTATGCTTTCTTTGTCTTGTGCTTTGGCAAATATCAAGTTCGTAGATGATGAAACGGTAAAACGGACAGGTGTTTCTGCGTCTAAAGCCCTTCAACAATAGGGACTTGACTGGCGTAATGAAGAATCTGAACACAGCCATGAGTGTGTTTGTATCCAAGACAAACAACTGCTTGCCGAAAACAATCGTGTTTGCTGAGGTTGCGTTCATACATGTCCTGTACCAATACGATGCTACACACACGCAAAAGCACACACACACACACACACACACACACACACACGCACACACACACCAATACACATATAAACCCAAAGAGGAGAGTGCTGTATTTGTCTTCAAATGACCAACCAGACACAGGTCAAGCATTCAACATCAGAAGAGAGTTAGTTCAGTTTGTTTGTCACAAGATGGTTTTACAGCCCTTTGCAATTTAAACACCAGAAATACTGATGTTATGATCAACAGATTTAACAAGCAAAGCATGGTGTTGGTCACAGCACATTAAAACCTGATGAACCTTGAACCATCATATATTGAACACTTATCAGTGATGTGACTTGATGGCATTATTTCCCTTTTGATTAAAACAATGTGAAAACAATGAATTATAAACAGATTATACGGATATACTGAAACTTGCGGAGTTCAAACTCTGCTTTAACCTGCAGCTACTTTACCAGAGAGTCATTTTGTTTGGGTAATATGTTCAGGTCATGAATACGACCACTGAGAGCAGTTCCAGTTGGATCAATACACTGAAAATGTGTCCCATAATCACTCAGAATAACGCTCACATGTTCTGTGATGTCAGCAGTGGCAAGCAAAAAAAAGGTTTATGGCACATATTTTATCTCTGCACGTGGGTAGCATTTACTTATTAGTTTAAACTTGCATTCGTTTATTTCTGCACTGTACACTGCACCGCTCTGGTTTATGCTCTTAGATGCTTGTTTGAAGAGAGGAGATGCACTTATGACTTTTGGTGACGAGCAGTTCTCTCGAAAACCGATGTTGAATGCACTTATTGTAAGTCGCTTTGGATAAAAGCGTCTGCTAAATGACTGTAATGTAATGTAATGTAATGTAGTGGTGACAGTGAGAGGATACAGTGTGTATTGGGTGACGTCACTTATACAATTAGCATGCTATCCATAGTTAAATCTGGCAAAGATTATCTACAGCATTTAGTTTGATGGAAATGCTGAGATTACAGATTCATAGAGGAACCCAAAACAAAATATCATGCAGAAAGGAGGCTTTTTGAGCATAGCCTATGTTGTGCATCCTAACAGCCACTGGAGGGAAGACAAGCTAAGAATGCATAAGTAAATTAATGCGTCCGTTTGCGTCCAAAAATGTAATTTTGTCCTGTAGATGGAACACCAGTAAATCAAGTCCATGATAGTAAGATTCAGAGGTTGGCAAATTTCTGTTGACAGCTCTAATTTGCTTGTTGAATATACTTTGAACCTGAATGGCGGTTTGGTGTACCTAGCAATCTGTCATCATTTGATGCTGTCTGTTTGATGGGACAGGCATTGTTCTCTTTATACAGCCATGCTGACAGGTATTCAGCTAGCTATTGCTCAACTGTTATATGTGTCCCATAAAATCAAGAGAAAATGTCTGTTAATCCCACAATTCCCTTTAGTTAAGGTTACAGTAAGCTTAACGCTACTCATAGCTTCGTGCTAGCTTAGCTAACGATACCAAGACAAGGCTGTTAGTCATTATGTCACATGAATGTTTAATGTGAGCATAAGACATTCACAGGAGGAATGTAACAGGCTTTCTGTCTAGAGGACAGTAATGTACAAGTAAGCAAGATATATGAACAATAAATTGTGTCTCTTCTTATAGCCAAAGATGGTAAATTAGCCAACTAACTCCTTTGCTCATCTTGACTGTTCACCAAAACCGAAAGTGTTATCAGCTAAATTTATGTATTTACATTATATTTTCATTGTTTCAAAAATGTTGGTGTCCAACATTGATCATTATTGTACACTGTGAGCCAATGTTTTAGTATACTGTTTTATGTGGAACAGACACAATGTTTGCCATTCCAGCTGGATGAACCTCAAATGTCTTCAGAACACTGAAATGTTGTCAAAGGGTAAGTGGGGTTTGAAATTTCTCTTTTTGAAGAATATAATTGCTGACTCAAATAATATCGCCAATGCAAAACGTTCAAATGGAAAACAGTGATAGAGGGCACAAGCTGCGGCTAACCATATGTGAGAATAAACACTTTGTTAGTCTGAATAAAACATGAGATGCTTTAAGTGCACAGATAGGAAAGAATCTCTGAAAGTGCAATTTCTGCCATTATGTCTTGGAAAACTTTCCGAGTTACATCAGGAGGGCGCCAAACATGTAAATGTGTTGTCTTGGGGTCAGAAACAGCATGACCATCTGTTGCTTGTCGCATCCCCATGCACACTCCCTTGTCATCCTACTTTTCACTGAAATGCGAACTGACTTTTAAAGCTGAAATGAAAATAGTATTTCGAAAGACAATTCCAGAAATGCAATGGTCTTCTTAAAAACAAATTTCTGTTGAGTTATACAATGAATTTCTGCCCTCTGACAGGTGGTTTAGTTTATATGTCTGCAGTATCTGAGAAACTAGATTTTAATACTCAATGCGGCTGAGATTTCTGTCTCCAGCTCAATACAGTGGAAGGAGAAAGGAATTTCATTTGAGCACCATTAAAATAAAATGAACAGCAGTGTATCTTTTTGACAACAATGTACTCTGATTAATCCGCAGACGTCACTGAACCGTCTTATGTTGTAACTGCCAAAGAAATGCCCTGGAGACATTTAACAGCATTGGATTTGGTGAGGATTTTAAGGATAGTACAAGTGGAGCACCAACCCTAAAATTCAAGCTGACACATTTTAAAATGTTACCCTATTTCATACAGGTTAGACACCCACACACTCTGTCTTTGCCCAGTGAGAAGCGACCAAGCAACAGCATGCCTTTTCAAAACATTGTGAGAGGACTGTTCCAAATGAAGACAGTGATGCAGAATCCAGATTGTTGGACTTTTATAAAAAAAAGAAAAAATATATCAAATTCTCAAAAATTGAAGTCTGCTCGGGCCAACAATGAACTACAGTCAGGATTCTAGTTGTTACCTGAATAACAACTAATGAGCTCATTCAATAACTTGACAATGGAGTATTTATTGGGAAAACAATCATTTTGAAACTGAGACTTATTCATTAACATATTTTTTTGTGCTTTGCGAGTGAATGATAGCCAGGCATGGCTTAAGTTACATACATTCTAATTTAATTTCCCTTTCTTGTACAAATTACTTTTTCCGAAGTGCTGTTCCGTCTCGTGTGAATACTCTCACAGAATATTTCTCAAGCAACAATCATCTCCAGGGTGTTTCAGAGCCTCCTGACAGCTCTGGGGACCTTGGAGTTTATAAGACGTCACTCCAGTAAGATGTGCTTGGAACATTTACCGTGATGCAGCACTTGGTGGGCTGCATTTGTCACCTGTTTTTGCGCCGACACTCACTTTTATCTTTTTAGTGACAGCAAAGGTACATAAGTTTAGGTGATGCATTGACCATGAAGTCAAGGCAGTAGATGATGCATTCCCCAAATACTGCACTATGTTTGCGATGGGAGAAAATGTTCTGTGTGGGTAGGCTATTAGTATCTTTAAAGTATATTACTTCTTTATAAATTCATTTAAAAAAAGCTATTGTTTGAATAGCACTCATTGAAATTTTGCTGTTATCATGTTGCACCACGGACCAGTTCGTGGCATGCATTTTAAGATGCAATACGCACACATTGAATATGAGACAACAGTTTGTGTTATGGTTAAACACATTAAAAACACCGATCATTAAAGCCCACAACTGACTAATTGTGGGCACATTTGAAGTTGCTGTTAAATGGTTTATGGTACAGCCTGCATGCTGAGCCATACCATTTTCATTATTTCACCATGTCCCCAATCCTCCCCAAGCCTTTAAAGGGTCACCCAAATAACAAAACCCCACATATTGCTTGTGGGACTGAGCGATTCAGTTTCTTTTTTGTTTGCAAGGGTTTTGAGTTATTTACTGCTGAGACCCCTGCTGCCATAATAGCTATAGCTATAATAGAGGTGGAGAAAATGTCTTTTCAAGGAAAACTGGGACATTTTTTCTTTTCAGAGTTAACAATCCACCGACCTCACAGCGAACAGCTTTTATTTCAAGTATTTGGTATTGAAGAAAAATTACACTGTTTAAGTGTTGTAGATGCCATCTTGAAGAAAATCTGGAATTCCATCCCTGTATGTCAGGTTGAAGAAATGATTCAAGGTAAAATAATCTGGTTGCCGATGGAGAGGTTGTCCTTGTTGAATGGAGAAACCTTCCCTCTAATTTCCGGTGCAGAACCTTGTTATCAATTCATAGTAGGGGTGTAACAATACGCGTATTCGTATTGAACCGTTCGGTACGAGGCTCACGGTTCGGTACGCATGACGAACTGAATACGTTTGAATAAAAAAAAAAAGAAAAATTATTTATTATTTTATTTTTTTAAAAACCTTTATTTAACCAGGTAGTCCCATTGAGATTAAAAATCTCTTTTGCAAGATGTAAGTAACAATACAAGATGTAAGCAAGATGTAAGTAACAATACTACATACCATTAAGGAGCAGTTTTGTTTTTTATGCTGATGTGTTGCTAAGAAGACACCCCAGAGGATGGGTCACTCAGGTATAGTTCCATCATTGTTCAAAGTCAAAGAATAACTTTATGATGTTAGTTGTCATGAATAAATATATTTTAAAATCAAGTACATTTCTCTGGCATTTATAGTTTTCGACTGTACCGAAACGTACCGAACCGTGGCTCCACTGTATCGTACCGAACCGAGAATTTTGTGAACCGTTACACCCCTAATTCATAGTTAGTCGATCAAGGCTCAAATGAACTGTGAGTGAAATGAGAGCCAACACTGAGGGCATGGATCTACCAGACTGAACACCGGGGCTTTATTTCAGCTGAAAATACGAATAATAATATTTTAATTGAAAGACTCCCACCACATCACCACTTTCATGCAAAGTGATATATTCTTATATATCACTATATATATACTATATATATATATTAAAAAGATACGAGTAACAGAAAAGTAAAGATAGCTCTTTTCCTAACTTTACTGCGAGACAGACGGCAATTTATCTACCGCTAACAAGTAATTCAGTCCTCACTCGGAACAAAAACATAACTACTGAAAGACCAAAAATACATTCAATGCTTATGTTTGTTCACCGATGAAATATAGCCATCTGCTTCACTGTAAGCGTCTGTAGCTCTTTAGACCATTTTCTCTTTGTTTCTTTGAACACATGACTGAAAAGTCTGCCTGTCTGTGTGTCCCCATGTGGTGAAGGGGCTGGTGCACTGAAATCATCTGTCTAAACAGTGACGTGTGGGGACCCTGAGCACCTGTTTCTGTGTCTTGAACTGTTGGTGTGCTCTTTCAACAAAAACATATACCTGTGCTTTAACCTTCCTTTACTTTTAAAATCACAGTAATGCAATATGGATGTGGCATATATAGGCCTCGGTGGGTTGCTGTCTGTTACTGTGAAAGTGGATGTTGAAGTTGTTGCCTTCCACTAGCAATGAAGTATTGCGACATGGCATTCTGACTAAAATAGTATGTGTATGTTGCTGTAGCACTTTCTGCTGAGAGCTGTCTCTTTATTAGATCGTATAATCCATTCTACTCTTTCGACATGTATCATTTGCTCTGTGTGTGTGTGTGTGTGTGTGTGTGTGTGTGTGTGTGTGTGTGTGTGTGTGCTGGTTAGGCTGTACGTGGTTAACAGACAGGTGCAAATTTTGTATCAACGTGTATCGAGATGGTTTATGCGTAAAGACTCTTTGTATTGTTCCGATATTTTATTTTTTTTGCTTGATTTAGTGATAATAACACGCACGGAGTCCCATGCCCGGCAAATCCACGTGGATTAGTCCTTCTATTTAGAAGAGTTGATTTAAAAAAGAGAGAAGAAAAGATAAAAACATCAAACGGTGTTTTAATTCCCGCACCTGGCTGAGTTAAACAATAGAGTTTGTTTGGATCCCCGCTGGGCATTTATGTCCCCTAATGTGAAAGCTTTCAGCGCGTGTTCCTCCTGTTTGCCGAAGTCTCTTGACAGTGCCTTTCAGTGATAATGACAGAGTGGGAGGGCCACTCGGTGTAACTAATAAGGACTGCGATCCAGCAGGCGATCCCACTGTGACTTTTATTTCCAAGTCCTGGAATCCGGAATCAGACTGATCGTAGTCACACATGGATTATACTCTTCTTTTCGCTGCTTTTTGTTTGTTTCTGCCTTAGAGGAAAACTTTCTCACCAACTGTAAGTACTTATAGACCAAAATTAATTTAACAGTAAATAAACAAAAAAACCTGCTTCGTGTTAACCTGTTGAAATCCCTTTATAACGGACTCCTTTTGCATCTTTTTGTCGCTCGGTATTAAGTCGTTTTATTTCCCCCCGCGTGGTTTGATCGCTCTAACTTGCCTGTTGTCCGGTACACGAGAGGTTATTGCTGCTGATTTATGAACGCTCTGCAGCAGTGAGCGCGTGGACCGCAGCTTACTGCATCACTTGTTAGCGGTAAAGTGCGAAATGTTCCGGAGACTGAAGGAACATCATACTGCAATTATTTAAAAAAATAACTACATCCAGCCAATCAGCGGTCGCGCGGAGGAAACACGCTTCTTTGAATATTGCAGTGAAGTTATTGCGATTGACTGAAAAGTGGCTGATTGAATGATGGAGAGTAACTTGTCCAGAGTTTAGTGTTGTGTTGTTAGACGTGTCTGATGGATTAAAATACAAATAAAATGATCAATTGAGGATTAAAATCCCTGCAGATGGTGCAGCAGCATTGCTGCACACTGAACGAACTACATTTGGTAAAACAACGCCTGATCTTAAAGCACCAATTAAACTCCTAAAAACCAGTCATGTATGTAGAGTAACTGTGTCTGCAGGCTTTAGAGATGCCCATGCATGCATTTGCAGAAATGAGGGGAATAACATTACACCTTCACACAGACAAGGAACGTGATACCCCTGTAGTGCTGCTTGTCTACAGCCCATGCATGGTTGGAGTTGTAAGTGGCATGGTCACTTCATCTCCTGGTGCCATGATACTGTCGGCCTGCATGCACAACTTTATGATCCGGTGGGAGAACGCTCAAGTGCTTGCAGCATGAATGGGAATGAATCGTTGGCAAGATACATTTGGATAAAGACAGTGGCAGTTAAGGTGTGTATTGTGAAAGATAATGTTGGTGACACTGTGCACATAAATTCACTTAATGTGTCAAAGCCGTATTCTGGTGTGCGGAGGTCAAGTTCAGTATCGGCTCTGTCTTCTGTCCGTTCCTTCCCCAGTGGGAATAGATAGATGTGCGCCTGTAAAGAGGGATTATAGTCTTTGCAACGGGATTACAGATACATTCCAGCTGGTACTGAAAAAAAGCACGTCAGTCATTTTGAGTTAGGATTTGCCGCCTAATTGTCAGGACTAACGAACAGATGTGACCCGTTCTGTTGTTTTTAGAGAATAAAAGACAATATATTGTATATTTATTTATTTGGTGTCACGCATAGATAATGTGCAAATGTGGGCTTTCTTTTGAGTTATTTTTCAAGTCCTGGAAAGCGCCTGAAATGATATATTTTCTTCTTTGTGTGTCCAGTCATCAGCAGTGCACATTTATTTGCTGGCAAAGCAATCCAGAAGTTACTGAAAGTGTTTTGTTTGAGTTGGAGTAGTCTGCCAAAATGGATTGACTTCACTTTGGAACACACTTTTACCATCCTGGTTTGGCAGCGCTGTCGAACAGCCCGAGAGACCTACAGCACTTGTAACTGGAGGTTTACATATTTGATCACTACATGCGACGTCCTTGAACAAGACACTGCTGACAGTTTACAGACCAAAACACAACAGGGCGCTCAGATTTGAAGTTAATTAATAGAACACTGTGAAATATGATTGCAACTAGAAAGTAGTGAAATCTGTTTTTGAGTTGTATCCATCTCAGCTTGCTTAGTGATCACCCCAGAGTCAATGTTTCTGCTGCACCCGACAGAGTAGCGCGTTTGTAATGAAAATCAATCGAGCTTCCTTGTTTGCTTCTGTCTGCTGTTATCTTCTGTCTGTTAGCCCTGCCTTTGTTGCCACTTGCATTCGGGGAAAAAAAACATTTAATGGCACCCAATTTGACCAAGTATTACGATTGAACTGCATTGTGAAATAAAAAACTGTTCTGTCTGCATCCAGGTTTTGAAGTGGGACTGCTTCCTAGTGACGGAGCCATGATGATTTACCTGTTAAGATGGACTTCTTTCCTTTGGACTGTACATTTCATTCCTTGCACTTTTGGAATGGCACTGAGTGAACGAACAGGTATGTGTGCTTTTTGCCCATGCAACTCATGTCTTTCAACAGTGGAGTGCCATTTTGAAAAGTATCAGTTCAAGTTTTTCTCTCAAATGTCCTGGTATCAGCACAGAGCAGACACGTGTCACTGCATCTCTGAAACGAGTGATCCCTCATTAATATTGCAGATGTATTGACGTTTAAATGTTTTATGGTTAAAAGGGTTTTGTATTGCCTTTATCATATATATCAATATGTATGCTTCTTAATTTGTTTAAATTGGAATCCACCCTTTGTGATGGCATTATTTGGGGAATCCACTTTATATGTTTGAAAAGACGAAGAGTGTGGCAGCTTGAACTAAAACTTTAGACTTGTATAAATGTCATCAATCAGTATTCAAACAGTCATTTTCCAGTTCGTTTTTTGGTAAAGCAGATCTACGCTTGCCTCTGAATTACATCCCAGTCTTGTCTCGGTTACTTATTATTTTAAGGTTAATGGGAAACAAAGTGAATTGATTTTCTGCTCTGATGTCGATTTCTGCTGTAGAACTGGAAAGGAAATGCACTGTGGAAATGAATTCATGATTCAATTTATCCTCTCCTCTTCTGTAATACTCAAAACTGGTCCAAAATATAAATGAACACCTGTCCCCGGCACGACCAACGTCTTGGTGGCTTCTCTCTAGATGGCTCTTGTCCCCCTCTGAGTGTAGAGGATCACATGTTTTCTGATGTCTTAGATCGTCCCCTGGAAATCACAGGTATGCTCTGAGTGAACACACTTGCTTTGTAAGAATAAGTCAACAGCGGCTTGTTCAAAATCGAGTGACACGTTGTTAACCCGTTCGCAGGATTTGACCTCACGGAGAAGTTTCTTCTCCGGAAGGGAACGATCACAGAGGACCTGCCGTCGTTTCGTTTAGGAGGCAGTCCACTCATTAAGCCAACAAAGTGAGTAGCATCCTCGTGTGTGCGTTAGCATGCTTGTGTTTGTGATCTGCATCATTTGGGTTCAGATGTTGTACTCTGGTTCCTTATACCATCTCAGGACATCTCAGGATCATCTGGATTAACACCTACAGGATATTACTGTTTTGCTCCCTCATGTACAGGTTCTGAATATGGATTTATTTCATACAAGACCACATGACGCTGTGCAGAACATGAGGGTTTAAGCTTGCTTTCCTTCAGATCCGGTGATATTGTAAGATATAAAACAGTGTCGCCATAACTGGTTTTCATGAAAGAGCTGGCTTGAGGCAAACCAGATATACCCTGTTCAGAGCAATAGTTCCATTTGCCTTGTCTCATAAGGGCAAGCTGTGAGGTGAGCTGTTAGACAGGGAATCATTTCAACAGAATTAATATATATATCGCGTTTATTCTAGAAATCTCCTAAGGGCAAAAAGTGGGACATAAAGGAATGAAAAAAAATGTGGGAGCACGTATTATAAGACAGGAATATTAAAATAACCTCTTAAATGAATCACTGAGGTGCCATTTACTGAAGACCTTTATTCCCCTGGTCAACTGGTTCACCTTGATGCTAAAATGATGATTATATTAGGGATTTAAATTGTATATAATATTTTACACTTTTACATTTAGTACCATCAGTTGTATCAAGAAAGACCTGCACAAACAGTATGAACCTGTATGAGTTTCCAAACTTGGCTTTACAGTGAACTTTATGGAAAAAAAAGAAGTGTTTTGTGACGTTCATTGTTTCGTGTAACAGTGAATTACAACTCTGTGTCATTCTCCAGGGTGGGGACGATATATTCAGCGTTTTTACATGACATGCGACTGCAAACATTTACTGCCACTCGCTCCCTCTCTGGCTGTAGGTGAAAGAATCATAGAGCCAGGTGATTTGTGATCTGCTTCCCTGTTCAGTCAGCCAGCCGAAAATACATTTACCTCAGTGCTTCCCCTCAGTCCGCGGCCGTAGTGCAAGAAGATGCTGGCTCTCAATGACACTGCTGACAGTGTCATTGGTTATAGTGGCGAGACTGCGATCCCTCTCATATCCAATTATCTAAGTACTTTGACAGGTGATACTGCATGTCAGCTGAGGAAGGAAAGCGAGGGCAATTGCACGGAGCAGGAGGCCCCTCTGCCGCCCCCCCCCCCCCCCCCCCCCCACCGCAGCCACTAAAACATTGCTCTCTTTTACTCGCAAGATATGCAGCAATAGATGCTCGACTCTCTAGATCTCGCTAATGTTCTGCCCGCTCCTTGGCACAGAACACATTATGGCGCATAGATCAGAGCTGACACACTCGAGTACCGGTAACATTTGTGTGTTGGTGAGAAATTGCCCTGCAAAAATGCCACATGTATTCAAGAATTGCTCTCAAAGTATTAAAAGCACAGTGCTGCGGTTGCTGTCTGTCTGAAGAATACAGTGCTTTTCTTTCTCCTGCTGTTCGGCAAAAGAAGATCAATGGGCGATTTTTCTTTTTCTTTTCTTGTTATTTGCAGTAAAGTAGCAGCAACCTCATTGCATTAAAGTTTTAGGACTGACATTATAGTCTTTGTTTTGCAAAATAAAACAAACCCAAGTATAAAGGAAGAATGCACACATGAAGCCCAGCACAAAACGACTTAATTCATTTTCCAAATAATTTGACATAACAGCCATTGCTCATTTTGGAATAGGAATGAAACTAACACTTCCTTTGAATGTGCCCATAATGTCTCGTAATGTGATATGTGGTACTGGAATGCTAACTCTTATTAAAAATAACTAGTAACAGGTCAAATGTTCAATGGAATACAGTAAACCATTATCTTATAATATGTAGAAGCTAAATATATTATGAATAGTAGCGTGAATTATAGATTCAAAGGAGCCACTGAGGCTGATATATAGCGTATCAATCAATCACCAGGGTTCGTGTTTGTTTATCAACCTGTGGCTTCGGTGGTTTATGACTCTCTTGTCAGCTAATTAATCATATTTTCCGCAATCGATACTGTCAAGCTGATTCACTCTTTTTTTGATTCATAAGCATCTAGATTATTTATGGGAAAATACAGTGCTTGTCTGTACTTTTGATTTTCTGTCCAGAAATATATTTTGTAACCATTTGCATTGACGTCAATGACCTTTTAGTGTACGGCCTCACACATCCTAGCAACTTGAAGTGCTTTAACTTGCCCACATTTGCTGCCAAATCCGCATGCAAGGACTGTAATTTGTGTCATCGTGTGTGTTCAAGGAAAGTGACTCAAACGCACACAAGCAGACAGACAGACAATTAATGTTACAAAACAAAACAAATCACCTGATTTGGCTTCATCCAATTAATAGTTATTGTTCTTGCAGTATAAAAAGTTGGTCTGTGGTAAACAGATGTTCAGGTGAGACTTCCAATAACAACAATAGCTTTCTCCATTTCGTTTTTCATGTTTTTCCAAAATGTTTGTATTTCTTTGGCAGTCCCAAACTATACGTATGATTATGGTCACCGAGCACACCACAGTTTCTCCAGCATTGGTTGGTCGGATTGTTTTTACAGACACAGGCTGTCAGCGCAGTCCTAAAAAAATCTAATTTGAACCTTCCAATCAAATTCTATCCATAGCTGCCAACAGCTACTGTAGAACATGTGTTTTCCCAATTGTCATCATCGACTATTGAATTGACTCGTGGGAAAATGGGTGGACGGAAAATGGCAGGTCTGGGAAGTAATGCTTGGGCCGGGGGGAAGTGAGAAACAACTAAGGTAGCCGTCGCGACAACTTGTTTCATAGTCACAGCAGACGTTTTGTTATGTCATGTGATTTTCTACCAATGAACGATTGCACATTTTGATAAAACACTTCAGTCACTGGTGGCTTGCTGCTATCACAGTGTTATCTCTCCATTATGTATGCACTGGAATGACGATAACATAGCAGTCTCACACCCCTCAGCGACACACATGCACACTCAATCAGTTGTATAACGTCTCTTCACTTTCTAAGATATCCTTCTCCCAGATCACAGGCATACTTTTAATTTGACTCCATCACCGTCTATCATGCTGACAAGCATAGCACTTCCACATTTAAACAGAGAGGAGTTATGGTCCTTGCTAGCAGGAAGGATGCATTTAGTGTATGAACTGACATGGTTGATCGTCCGCTTTGATCTGTTGGAGGATTCAGTGTCAGTGATAGGGATGTGAGCCAACTACTCTAACATTTAGGGTTTGATTGTTTCAGCTACGGCAATCTGATTCCTCTGACTCATTTGAAAAAATCCCCCATGATAGGATTGCTTATAAGCCAGGACACTAAAGCCGCTTCCGGGAGATTCTCTAGCGGACTGGTAGTGTTGCTGTGACATGCTGTCAAACCATCGCCTTTGATTATACAAGGAGTAGTGCCTGCCAAGCACTATGCATGGCCAAAGACCGTTTCCAAGAGGGCTGATAGTTTCCAGAAAGCACATGGTGGTTCTTTATCAAACAAATGGAATTAGTTGTGATTATAACTCTTGTGGTGCACTATTTGAGAATATACAGTACTTATGCACAAGTAACTGTTGCATAAAAGATACGTAGCTCAAGATACATTTTTTATGCTGCTCCTCATCGTTGTGGCTGTTTCAGTCATTTGGCTTGGAACCAGACGAGACTATTTACATTGTAGAATCCAAGCCTGTTGAACAGCATACAAACGTCACAGGACTCGCATTGGAACAAATGTTGTTATTGAATCTAGGAGGCTGTTTTTTTCTAAAATTTGGCAACGTAAATTTGTTATAAATAAAAGGAAGTTTGAAGATACAGGGTTGGCAAAAGCCAAAGTATATTGTAAAAGTTCGTTTTTTAGCATTGTAGCATGAAAGCAGGGGAGATGAATGCAGAGCCGCTTCGTTCCCTCACTTACTTAAACATGCAGAGTAGCGTTTTCTTCAGAGTCTCAGGATAACAGCGTTCAAACCAACCTACTGCCATTTAGCCACAAATGCCAGTCAACACGAGGTCAAGAACTTTAACCCTGTGGGCCCCCAAAGATCAAGTGTGCCACACTGTAGACAGACTGTGTTATGAAATAAGATCAGACTTCATGGGGGACTTCGTAAAGAAGGGAGAGAACTCCAACAGAAAACAGCCCAGCGGTGTATTTCGCAGAGTATCTCTGTTGTATTAAACCTGCTTAAATGTGTTACGTTATGCTATGTTCCATGAGTTGCAGTGTCGTGCAAAGGCTCTTGGAGTTTTCTTTTACATTTGTCTTTTATGTTACTCCCTGCGTCTTACAATAACGTGTAACACATTTGCTACAAGTAGTTAAACGTACATGCAGCATGGAAATACTCTCTGTTGAATGCATTTTGTAAATCCTCATTTTTATAAATTACCTTGCCACTTTTCACATTGATTTGCAGCTAAAATAGTCCTTTAGCCCTTGGGCAGCAAATAACCTTCCCAGCCCTTGGCCTCTCAAAGAGGCATTTTTCGGGAGCTTTAACTCGGTGTATTCATCATCTTAGTCATGTACAGTTTACGCCGAAATCTCAAAGAATGCAAGGGACACAATAGAAGAGGCGATGAGGCTCTGAGAGGAGATGATATATTGGAGTGAAAACTAATTTCCAACCTGTCTAAAGAAACTCTCTCTCTCCTCTCCCCGAGGCTGTGCTCTGCCTTCTCAATGACCTTATCATTGCGTTATTATTATTTTTACTGATCTTGATTTATTATGTTTATGCTCTTCCACTTTTGACTGTTAATCTGGGTTCAGAGTTAGGGTGAGAGCATTTTGAAGGGTACAATGTTTGTTTATTTTATTTGTGCAATTTACACAATTAGGGAGGGTGTGTGTTGAGAGATGAGTTACCGAATACATCCATTTTAGAGTGGGTGTGTCTTTACTGTTTATTCCCTATTTTCTCTGCATAGTTTGCTGCAGCTGGAACATATTTTCATCTGTGAACACCGGATTGCTATTTGACTTTACAGAGCCGCTGAGGTCATATAAAGCTATAACTGCATTGCACTAGGCAGCCATAACTGTAGCACATAGTATCTCAGTGAGGTAAAAGATTGGCTTCTGAGAGTTTGGATCAATTTCTACATGTTTTCATTATCTGAAAGACAGGGACGCCAGTATTCAATTCATCAAGCTAAATCAAGGTTGTCAGGTTTATTTGTGCGCATAATTCTGCAGCAGGAGGTTATTGCAATGTTTTATTGATCATTGAAGTTGATTGGCTGGTTCATTGTTCAGCCACTGAAAGCTTTGAAAGAGTCAACATTCAATATTGAGAAATGAAACTTGACACGGTCATCTTTCATTTTTGTTGTTGTTTTAATGATGATTTATTATGTAAATCCTGGGAGAATCTGACTGTGTTATATGATGTTTTTTTTTTTTAGAGAAATATTTCCAAATGGGCTTTCAAGTGAATACTCCCTTGTCACCATCTTCCGGGTAAGAAAAACGACAAAAAAAGACCGCTGGTATCTTTGGCAGATATTCGACCAGTCGGGAGGTAGTCAGGTGGGCCCCGAACGTTTTAATATCACATATCAGTTTCAATATCAACAAATATAATAGAATATCATGAGCTGCTTGTTTGTTTCTCTGCTCCTCAGGTATCTGTTGTGGTGGATGGTGGCAAGAAGGTGTTGGAGTTTTCGTTCCAGTGCCAGCTAAAGAAGGTTCTCCGCTACACATTTAAGAGCCGTGACCTACATGCCCTTTTTGATCGCCAGTGGCACAAGCTGAGCATTTCAGTACAGAGCAACATCGTCTCCATTTACATGGACTGCAAGCTAATAGAAAGGAGAGTGACTGATGAGAAGGACGGCATTGACTACAGTGGGCGCACACTCATCACCACACGAATTGAGGATGGACGACCTGTCGATGTATGTCCCACGCAAACTTTGTGAAAAACATTTTGCTCTCTCTCTCTCTCTCTCTCTCTCTCCCTCACTGTCTTTTGCTAAATCTACTTTTGATGCAGTCATTTTGTAACTCATCTCCATCAATAGTGTACTGTCTTCACAGACATTTCTGAAACACACGAGTGCTTTAAAAATATATTTAAACATGCCCCAGGGGCTTGTTTTTTAAAGCTCTGTAAATCCTCTATTGTGTTGTATGTGTTAGTCATGCTCATGCCCCCAAAGTGCTGAAAAAACCATTCGGTCAGCTTTGCGGTTTGGTCACCCAATGCCTCAGAGTAGAACTTGGCTTAAGTAGCATTAACAGCTGACTTCTTAGCCCGTGTGATTACGGTAGTAAAACTGTAAGTGAGTACATCTGAAAAAATGGTCGTGTTCAAGGTCTGCTCTGAAGCAGCTGCAATTCATGCAGAAGTTAAACACTTTTGATATATATAAATGTTTTTGAAGTGTTTTGTTGGCAATGGACAATGTCAGGAAAACTAAAACAGCTGACAATTGAACAACTTGTACGTTCTTAACCAGTGAAGAGCAGACCTTAGTCAGTAAAAACAGGAGCATGATGGGATGATGAAACGAACGTATGATGCTGTTCATGGTCCCTAATGAGAGCTCTTTCCCACAGATTGAACTGAAACAAATACTGATCTACTGTGACCCTTATATGGCCGAAATGGAAAACTGCTGTGAGCTGCTGGGGCCAAAGGTAAAACGCTATCATTCTTCACCTCAGTACTCTTTATTATAAATCAAAGTGATGAGTATTTATAGTTTGAGACTAAATGTATCATATATAATGCATTTCACCACTTAGAGCATAAAATGACAAGATGCAGTATAAGTGTGCCTTCCATTTTGCCTTTGAGACAGAAAACCATACATCAGTAGGTCACCTATTGGAGTAGATTCACCCGATGTCTCGGTGCTCTGTAGTAACAGACTGCACTAGCTTGTATTCTAACCGATGCGGTGAGATCAGACAATGAAAGTGTAACACGTTTTTGGTCTAGTCCGTGAGGGCACACGTCCCCAGATAGAAACTCGATAACAGAGATCTTCCATCACCCTAGAATCAATTCCAGCTAATGTTACGGAGATTCCAAATGGAGTGATAACCTTTGACCCCTTACCATTACACGTAAGCATGCTGTCATGTCAGTGTAAAATTACCCTGAGGGAATTGTCACAACCTTGAGAGAGACTTATCACTCCTTGTCTGCTTAGTACTATCCAAGTTTCCCTGCACAGTATGCATTTTATATGTGTTATGGCAGCATGATGTACATATATTACAGCTAAAATCCCAGGTGTGCTGCATCACAGTGAATTCTGCAGTTTTTTGCCATGTTGCAAACATGACAAAGAAAGATGGCTAAATGGTGAAATTTCTGTATTGATCCAGTGTGAAGCCAAGAAGACCTTTAATGGGACTTCACCTCCCCTCGTTACATCCCAGCTCCCCCAGATGCTGGCTCAGCCGGCCTCAAAGTCAATTGACAGATGTCACTGTCCAGCTGAAAAGGTACAATCAATTCCACTCAACAAGGGCCTCTAATTGAGTAAGTGTAATGTATGTTGTAACTGAACCAGCACTGATTTACTCATCCTGTATCGTCACTAAACTGCCAGTTAAAGGACATTTATACCACAAAAGGAGACAGTATAGCCATGTTGTAGAAGCAAACACTGGTATATTTCTCCCAAACTGTTCAGGGATGGGAAATCGGTACGCTGCTATGAATTTGTGAAAACAGGAAAGGATTTTTTAAACTGCCAATATTAATGTTCGATTAAAATGCAAATTGACACCTGAAAGCTGAAACACACAGCCTTTCTTTTGTCATTTTAAAAGTTAGCTTGTACGTTACAGACAGAATCAACTTTTCATAGATTAACAGACAAATCAACCTTTTGGGATCCAAGATTAGAACACTATTTCGCTACTCTATATCAATTAATGTTGACTAGGTTGTTGTTGTTGTTACAATCGGCTCAAATAATAAAGATTACACTTCGCCTCTACATTGCTAAATACCTATATGTCGTTATATCGTTAACAAAATCGTACAACTTCCGTCAAGAACTATTTTTCATTCAGAAATCATAAGACTTGTTTTTGTTGAATAGATTTGTTGAATAGATTTGTTGAATATAGTGCCGCGTATTTTCTGACAAATGACTGCTTTCTGTCATATTGTCAATAATATATGATGATAACAAATATACATATATACTGTATCAATATGCTCTGTGTCTGTGTGTGTGTGTGTGTGTGTGTGTGTGTATGTGTGTGTGTATGACTTTGTGCTTTATTGCAAAGGTTCAAAGTATGTATATGTATCCAACAACAATAGCCACATGTTCTCTTTGATTACAAGTCATCTTTTAACCCTACGAATGCATACCGTGTGCACAGGGAGATGCTGGTCTTCCAGGACTCCCAGGATTAAATGGAGAGAAAGGAGACAAGGTACGGACAACATTTGTATGATATTGATATTTAATTGATAGGGAACACGCAGGGGTTAAGCGAATGTTGTAGATGCAATATATTTTCACTCCAGTCTAGAGTTAAGAAGGTGGGCAACATCCCCGATTCACTGTTAGTCATACATCATTTAGAAACATTCACTCAATCTTAGAGTAGTATCACTGGGTCACCATGCTTTGTCCCATGTTGTAAATATTACCATACTTTTCTTCTCAAAGGATACTCTCAACTGTTCCTGTGGGTTTTCTCTGTGGCCAGTTCCATTAGTTTTCCAGGACAGTTGCAAGGTCTAAATGTGAAGAATGAGAGCACATGTCCCTGTAGGGTGAATCTGTCAGAAATGAATTCTCTCCCTCTCTCGTCTATGCTGTAGTGTCTGACATAGGGTCATGCAGCCATTAAGTTGTTTCAGAGAGCTACCTTGCAATTACCTTCACAAGATGAATTTTCTCACAAGTCTCCCAAGATGTGTGAATTAGGAAATCATTTTGAAATCAATTCGTCCAATCACTAGGAAGATAGTATCATTTCCTACATGACAGCTCAATAGACAGGTGGGAATGTAAACGGTAAATACCCCGTCACTGAAAATTGTAGGTGGAGGTGTTGGTTGGAGAGCAAGAAAAAAACATAAAAAACCCATCAAAAAACCCAGACAAATAATGGTATTTTTCTCCTGACAAATCGTTTGGAGGAAGACATCCCCCCTTTAGCTGTCTGTGCAAGGTTGAAAAACAACCAAGGGAGAATGCTTTCAGCTATGAATGGAATTCATAGGGATGAACAGGTGGTGGTACTGTATGCCTGATAAGACCAGATGGCTTCTGGGGTCAGTGTCATACTTACCATGATGTAGCTGTGGGGTTAAGATATGCAGGATGACTTGTTTCTGGAAAACCACTCATTCCTGGAAGGCACAAAATCAACATATATTTATTGGTGTAAAATCGTTGTTCCTGTAGAGCTCAGCACGGATATTCGGAATCGGGGTATTTCCTTTGTGCCGTCTAGTGAAGCATTCTTACTGTTTAAGTGTCATTGTGTTTAACGCTGTTTAGCCTACCAACCAGGTGCTGCTATTCTGGAACATTTTAGGTCTCTGTTCTGTATAAAATTGTGTAAAACGAATCTGAAATTAGATAGATGTCTTCATTATTAAGAAAGCACTTCACGTTTGACACATAGCTGCTATGTGTTCAGTCAATGTCAGTAACAAATTAGCATAATTCTGTTCAGAGAGATAGATGTTTTCAACACTTGTAGCTTTAAATCTTTATAATTGTTATTTCTAGTCAGTTAGTTTTTAAAAATGTTGTATGGATTCAGGAGGTGACAACCCTTAAAAACAGTCATAGATCTTCATATTAAATGTACTTTGTGCAAGCCTATTTTCTTCCATTTTCTTGTAGAATATAATTGTATTACCCAAATTGTGTATGTTGCAACAGATTGTACAAATCAGATTCGCAAATGTGTTTTAGTTGGCCTCTAATGACTCTTAATTGACCTCGCAGGGGTCAGCACTCAAGCTGTAATGTGTGTGTATATGTGCACTTTGAGTGTGTTGGCGGTCCTGGTAATTCATTTCTTGCTGCTCAGTAAAATCACGATAATCAGTGGGCAAGAATGTATCAGGCAATTTCACATTTCACAAAAGGCAGCATGTATGGCAGGCACCGTGACATGCTCTTTCTCAAACACTGATATATATATACACTGAGTTTTGAACGGAAGCCTAAGAGCACACCCAGAGAGACCCTTGGAGCACATGTCTTGTGTTACATTGCTCAACAATGACTTTAACATGGTTTTCCGGAGGCCATTCCATTTTTTCCCCCGAGTCTTTCTGCTGGCAATGGCTTGTGCTATGAGTCAGGGGATCATGCTGTTAACACTTGAAATCTAATTTTCAGGTCCTCAACAAATCAATACTTGGCACCAATTGTTTGCGTACTGAACAACAGAATTCTCGACAAATCCTATTACAGCCTTGAACACTAAATCAATGAAGTTAAGGAAAAACTTGATCAGGGACGAGACATTCAAGACTAACCGGCACAGTCAGTTTATAACACTCCATCATTGTTTTTCTCTTCCTATTTTTGTTATTTTTCTGAATATATTGGACCCGTTGTTCCACTTTGGATTAATAGTATGCTCAGGTGGATATGATTTGTTTGTCAAAAGCCTGGTAAATCTCCATGGTGAACTGAAACTGAACTGGACTTAACTACAATGCCATGTTTAATTCTGACGCAGGCTTATGCTTTATTATATGGCTGGTACACAGACAATTTACACAGCTCTTTATTTTTAATTAGCTTCAGCTTTTATGTCTGTCAGCACCAATTTTACCAATACCACGATCGAAACCTGGATGTCGTTGCTATGGCAAAGCATTGTATTTTATGGGATTTGTAAGTGTTTTTGTAAAAATAGAGCATAAACAGTGCAAACCACCAACAGTGATCACAGTTATAGTGATGTTGGGACAGAATCTCTCCTATACAAATGCTTTAAATAAAAATAAATAATTTGCTCATAGTAATCGAGTAGTTAGAGTTAGAGTTGTTTATTTTGCACAATTCAAACAATAAGATCTAAAATAATCAAACATAACAGAAATAAATGAATCACAGTGCAGGAAGAGACAGAAAGCCAACTTGGCTTATTTGAAGCCTCCACCTATATAATATTAAAATTTTACAAAATGACAAAGAAAAAATAAAATATGCATCAGACATTACATTACAACAAAACAAAGAGAGCCAAAAAATAATGTAATTGTGTCGAGTGTGAGTGAGCGTGTGTGTGTGCGTGTGTAATATAACAGCTAAAACAAGAAAGACATGAAAACTAATACATAAACAAACTGTTACAAAACAGCAATCAGATTTTCTTTTCGGCATCTTTTAAAACATTTTACAGAGGGACATTCTTTTGTTCGGTGGGTAGTCCACTTACAGTGTTCATTGTGGGTCCTTTAAAACAATAACTAGGAAACAAATTGCAAACTATAGCAATTCTATTTTTTACTTTAATCCCATGATGCTTTGCCTCACGGTCTGCTGGCTACCTGAGGCCGCAGCTGCCTGCATGTTAAAATGATGACCAGAAGAAGAGAGTAATGTGCTCTCAATGAAAAAGGTTGTCTCCTCGAGACTTATGACAAACTGACAAGAACAAGCCGCCGAGATGCAGCGGAACAAGCTGTTCCCCGGGCTACATTGTGTCGTCGACTCAAAGAACGAGAAACAGTCATAGCTGCTGGTGAAGGAGACAGAAAACGAATGTGTGCGGGGACAGCACCAGTGGTTGAGGCCACCTGTGAAACCATTAATAGTAGAGCTCTCTTTACATGTCGTAAATATTTTATAATATAAATGCTAATTAGTTTTTTATTAGTATTTATTAGTATTTATTGCTTTTTGCATGTGACACAAACATACACTTACCTAATATGAGGTTAAAAGAGTAATTTGCTGAATCTGAAGTTTTTTGGGGTTTCTTGAATTGTGTACATCATTTTCTTTTTTTTTAAATGATGAAATGTTGAAGTATAAATCAACAGTTATTTTTACACTTATTTTAAAAAGTGTGTATGGCATAAATATCTGACCTCCCGATAGCTTCCTCCCACCTCAGGTCTTCAGAGGTTCCTCCTTTTCTTCATTTAAAACTCCCTTTTCTCCTAATCCCCTTGTCCATCTCCTTGTACTGGCATACAATGCATTGTTGTTGCAGGATGAGAGCTGAAATCAGTTTGGAAAGATACCACGTAATCTAAAGTTTAGTCTTGATTGAATAAAATCAAACCAGATGCAGTGTGCTGTTCACTAGCATTAGCTAAAATGTTAGCGAAGTAAGCAACTGGAGCAGATACTTGAAGACAACAAAATGTCACTAATCATCCAGTGAAAATGTTTCTCATGTCTTGTGGGATTTGCAAATGATCATGTGCCACTACCACGAGGAGAAAAACAGCAGTGCAGTGTATCAGAAACGTCTCGCTTTAACACAATCACATGTAGTAATAGCTTTTCTCTTTTTTTGCCTCTGACCTTGTTGCACATTAATATGTCTGGTAAAGTGTCGTAGCAGTGGACCTCTGTTTAAGCGTCTTCAATTTATGATGATCCCTAAATTTCCAAGGGAGTTCCAGTGACTATGAAACGGTGCTGCACTATTTTAGATTTACATTCTAATACATGAAACAGGGGTAACAAAGTCAAAGCAAATACTCTTAATAAGTTAAGCTCATGAGACTTTCAATTACCAACATGAAAATCTCACTCCGTGTAAGATTAAAAAGTAGTCAGAGTATACTTATTAGCAATGTATCCTTACTTGTAGGGATTAATCAAAGACATTTGGGACATTTATAGCATTTGAAACATCCATAATGAGAGGTGCAGGCCAATCATAGTGATCTTCACAGAGGTTTCCTTCGGAAAGTGTGCGGGGATTACTTTGGCTGTGTTACTCCAACAGAAAGTATAGGATCCTGCATTACAGTCAGGAGTTTGATGGAGGATTCTAATGCACTGCAAAGGGATTAAACTGCTATGATTAATCCAGAATCCCTCAGGAAATTAAACAGATAAGGATTGGGTCATAAGAATGCAGCTTACTTGAAAGGAAATCCATTTTCTATGGCCTTGCACATAAACCCTGGTATTACTCGCTTTACAGCTCCTGCATTTACATGCAAAATGAAAAAAAAACACCACAGGCATCATGGTGAAATTAAAACTTCTCCCCCTTTTACAATACCTTTAATTTGTTTTTGACCATTTACAACTCTCCTGCTCTTATGGGTTGTGTTTTCAATTAGTACTCTCTAATTCAATTTATACCCATTGTACCTCCAAAGTGAATAATTCGAGGATTTTTACTCAAGACACTTTATTATTTCGCTGACAGTGAATTTTGATTAGCTGTCTCAACCTTCCATTTTTCCGATCATACTCATCAGTGTGAAAATGTTATTAGCTTTTCTAAAAAAAGAGTTTTGTGTCGGGGATCGAATCGAACATTTAAATGAAAGAAGAATTGAGAGCACTGTGAAACACATACATTCCCATATGCTTTTTTCTGGGAAGCTTATCTGTTCTTAATGAATCAGCGTCAGCAGCTGTGAATTTCCTTTGTCTCGTAAATGGAATAATCATCTCGTTGCCGAGTCCAGGGAAAGTGTAACAACCTGCCACGTGCTTGATGTCCAGTCAAAGAACAGTATTTGATCAGATCCTGCTCAGTATTTATAAAAGGTAGACTGAGAGTGTTTTCGAGAATAATGGGGTTCATAACCCATAGTGTAGAGATGGCATCTCAGTTATTAGGATTTGCCACATTTCCCTGTTCGTCCTAAACAAGCCGATTGAGTTGTGGTACTGAAGGTGTGACCGTGAATAGACATCACATTTAATTAGATTCTTAGCTTGCAGCAAGTTCTGTGTGAGCTCCATCTTCTCTCTCTTAACAATACTGTGGACAATCTCTTTCCATTTCTCTCCCATTATGTCTTGACCTACACCACCCTGTATAAATGTCCTGTCCTCTGTTTTTTTTAAATGATGTTATTAGGACAGTAAAATGAACCCAAATAACAAGGTTCAGATTTGAGCTTTCCAGTTGTTGGGAAACAGTATCCGCAGCTGCTGAGTCACTATGTCAGCAGTAACTTGTGGAACAGCTGTAGGAGCTGCTGAAATGGCATTCCGTCATTAAGCTATTCACTAATGTGTGAACGAGAGACCTTTCACTCACTGTTCTGTGTGTTGTTTCCGTCACAGGGGGACACGGGGGAGGACGGGCCTTCGGGAAACCTAGGACATAAGGTAGGCTTCTCACTAATGAAACAACTTCAAAATCTTACCATCACAATTCCCTGGTGTTGCTTTTCCCTTTAAAGCTGTGATTTAAGCTGTGATTGACATGAACTCAGTTGTGAGCTTCAGGTTTTTTGAGGCTTTCTGCCTCCCTTTGCTTTCGTTTCATATCGACTGCATGCTTTTACTGCGTGTTTTTTTGTTGATGCCGTGAAGAGCAGGTGGCACGTATTGTTTTGGTGATTTATGGAATCTGTCACTGCCCGTCTCTGAGATGATTTTCTGACATCATCGGATTGAATCGCTGGCTTGCCTTTGGCGTTGACCCCGCCACAGCAACACAGAAAACAAAGCCATCTGAAAATCAAATTGAATCAGCAAGTGGGTGCTTGGTTGGCGCAGAGTGAATGGCGCTGCTACAAGAGACGCAACTTCCAACGTCCCAAGCAACGCCAGCGCCAGGGGCCCCATCGGCCACAGTTGGCAGTAGTCCTGGGTGTGAAGCCAGTCAGCGATTGTGTCCTTGTTGTAGTTGGAGAGGGTCGGCGAGAGGGCTGGGATCTGTGGTGTGAACATCAGTGTAGATATTCACTGTGAAAAACAAAAGGCTTGCTGTGGAGTCAGACATTTAAATTGGGAGAAAAGTGCATATTTAAATGGGAGCTTGAACACTGGCTAAGTGCTCTTTTTGTAATTGGGTGTTGCTGTTGCAATCCTAAAGAGCTGAGAAAATAGCCAGATTTCACATGCTCACGATCATCACTGTTTTGCTGCTTGCCGTTTGCGTTCTAAAATACTGCCATCGGTGAGATTGTGGGCCATTAAATGTGTTTATCTCTTTCAGTGAGGGGGGGGGGGGGGTACAATTGTGTGTAATGCCAGTACATGGCTGTTGTTTCCATGTCTTAAAGTAAGAATGTCCCGTAGTAAGCATTGAAATGAGAGGGTTTAAGATTGTGATTCTATTGTCAGAAACAAAAAAGAAATGCACAGCAAGAAAATATTCATATCTGCTAAATATTTCATTGTATTAACGTGAGCGATTGTACTACAGATGGTTGTGGTAGCAGGTTATGCATCGGCTGAAAAGAAGATTACTCCTGGACGGGAAAGATGACTTAATCCTGGACTTATATCTGTAGAAGATGTTAAGCTCACCGTGGGGGACATTTGGAGATTAAGCTTGATGTAATATGGAATAACACTTAGTGGCACAGCATCTCTCTCTCTCTTTCTGAGATGAGGTTCAGGAGCTAAAGCTGTTTCGCTACACAACAGTGCACAGGAAAAGTCTACACTAAGTGCACCGGCAGTAGTATCGATATTAATGCTAATGCACAGCACCACGTTTCATAGAAATTTATACCTATAAGGTCAACTCCTCATCAATGAATCTTTTTCTCGCATTTTCGTATCTCCCTCTTCGGTCTTAAATGGTGCCCTTGGAGAAAATCACACACATTTTGGGACTCTTTTGTTAGCCACAATGTGAGAAAAACAATTTCATGCAGCTGTCGATATAAGAGTAATGATATGGTTGCCCTTGGACAATATAATATGGCGGTTTTGCGTGAGCTTTTTACGGGCCATGCTGAGGTCATGAAACTGTATAGGTCACATTCTCATAACAGAGCCAACAAGTTCCAAGACATCTCACATATTGCTGGCAGAGAGTGTGGAAAGCAGGGGCTGGGTAGCTTTGGGAGAATCAGTGATCACAAAGATATTTGTGGAAATAAGCCTCGACCAGCTTATTCCCAGACAACAGCCAGTATAATATATTACCTATGCTACAGACTTTGCTGGAGCTGAAATGACGCAGTGATACAAACAATATTGCTGGGAATTTGGTATCTGGTTCCCAAAATGTGTGCGTGGTTCCCTGCTAAGCTCAGTTCGAAGGAGCTGCAAGTGAGTGTTCGAGCTTGGGATTTAGCTTCATTCCACCAATGAGGAGTGGAAATGAAGTTCCACTTTCACCCCTTTAGCACAGTTTTACTTTCATGAATAGATGCATTTAGGAAGGATTTCTTTTTCATGTCCTGCCACGTGGCACCTGGCAGTGTATGGGGAACACAATGTCACCCTGCTGACGTGTAGGTATTTGTGTGTGACTGTAGACACGTTCTTGGAACCACAATAACTCAATACAAATACATGATAGAAATAGCATACTCACACCAAACAGTCCATCTGTACAGTGCTGTGATTAGATTGTGGAGCCCCTTCCCTTGGTGCTTACATTTACATGTTGATGTGGATATACTGTTTCCTTGTAACTGCTAAAGCTCCTTAGTGCTTTAAGTGAGTGATTAACAGAGGAATGCTCACATTTAGTAAAAATCGTTCTTAATGAATGTATTCATTGCCTAATGTTATAAATCTGATCATCTATGAAACACTGAAGACCCTTTCAGTGTAAACTCATTCATAGGGCTCATTGGATCAATGCAAGAGTTTCCGAAATGTACAAGGATCCGAACCCTAACTGTATGAGAGCTAACATGCATCCTGCAGATCATGTACACATGTTTTGGTGATGCTCATCTCTTGCTGGGTTCTGGAATGACTATCTTTATGACACTCTCAAAAATATGCGGCGCACAGATTGGACTCGAGCCTTTTATTGCATTATTTAGGTGTTTTTTCTCGTGCACAATGCAACTGACCAAAACCAATAACAATGCAATCGCCTTTGTTACTTTGTGGTCAAGACAATTCATTTTGCTTCGATGGAAAGCCTCTGCACCCCCCTCTCGTGCCCTTTGGATTAAAGCCGTTTTAAATTGCATGAGGTTGCAAAAAGTCAAACACACACTTATTGGGTTTAAAAACTAATTCTGTGCAGTGTGGGCCACCTTCTGAAACATTTCCCTGCAGATCCAGAGTGATGTTAAGGATTGTACTGTCTGATCAAGTTGACCTGCAAACTGTTTTATGTAACCTTATATATATATATATATATATATATATATATATATGTGTGTGTGTGTGTGTGTGTACTTTTCTGTTCCTGTGACGGCCCTGTCTTGTCGTAATATTGTTTATGATGTGTTGTTCTATTAACTTACAAATGCAATTATTTTATAAATGCTGGTTACGTTGAAAATCCAATGAATAAAGTTAAAGAAAACGAAAACAAGCTTTTTGGAGTGACCGTGTCCCTCATTAATCTTGCTCGAGAGGTTCTGGTTCACGCCAATCAGAAATGTGGTATTAAAGTGGTATTAACTGTACCAAATTATTAAGACCTTCTGGGTGTAAAAGTGTGGGGGGAAAAAAGATTAAATTCCAAAACTTTCCAAGGGTGCTTTCCTTGCCTTTCAACTTTCAATCTTGTCATTGCAGGGGGACCTTGGATCAGATGGGAAAAAGGGAATCGATGGGGGGAAGGTAAGTACTTCTATCTCCAGCAGACACATATTCCATACATAGCACATCAGCCAGATCTAGTTTCGTCAGGGAATCAATTCTTATAGGTTTTTCATCTTCTGTGCGATGCCCCGGGGGGTCGGAGTAAAGCGCAGCTTTCTGTGTGGCTGTTTTCAGGTGCCTGTCATATCTGAAGTGGATCTAAGTGTGTTTGAGCCTGCAGTGTCCTTCTGTAGTGAAATTAATTGATATGTATGCTACCATAGACTTTGCATACTAATGGCCGAACCTAATTTTTCAAATGAACATGGTCCCTTCTATGTCATTTCAGGTTAAACTTTATTGCTTGCTCCTAAATCTGGCTGCAGTGATGAAACTAATGTATGTACAGGCATGTGAACCACGACAAGAAATGCTAGTAAATAATTCAATTTCTTCTTCCACTTAATGCAAATGCACTAGAAGTGATTTACTATTCTTCTTCGGTCTTACTGAAGTTCTTTTTGCCAACAGCAAATCAGTGCAGTCCTTCTAAAGTATTAGTTAAATCAAAGTATGTTTCATGTTGGACAGCATTTGTTTGCCCAACATGTCACCCTCTCAGTAGATGGTGTGCAGATGGTCAGTTTAAAGTGGCTCAATAAAGAGACTTTCTTTTCATCACCATCACCCCCTTGAGTAGAATAACAGCTGCCCCAGAAATCAGCCTCCCTGCAGGCTGCGGATGTGCCCTAACAGTCACTCTGAGAGAAAGCAGAAAAGAAAGCCAGGCATAAACACAAGTATGTACAGCTGAAGGAGTATTGACCTACAGTGTACTCGAAGTAGAAGTACTTGGTATTCAAAAAATAGGAAGAAAGCCGTAAAAAATGCACTAAAAGTAAATTTACAGGAGTGCGTAGGTTCCCAGAAGAATCAGTTCATAAAGTTACACAGTAAAATAGTACATAACCTGCAGCTGTACAGTGACTTGTGAAATTCTCTATGAATTTGTTTTGAGGATTTCAAGAAAACACACACTGCTGCTGAAGTGAGTAACAGATATAAAACACATGAGCAGAATTAGAAATACTGATTCTATATATGTTTGCATTTTGCAACAGAAACAAATCGCTATGTCGCGTTAAAGGTTAAGCTGCTGGTGATGTGAAAGGGAAGGCAGCTTACCGTTACTCTGCTCCTCATGAAAGAGAAGGAGGGTGTTGGTCAACTTGGAAGGTTCAGATCAGACAGGATAGATTCTGTACTTCTTGCTTTTCAGGATATCCCTTAAGTGCAACAATTGAAGTGAAATTCAGATTAAAGGAAAAAGAAAATAATCGATTATAAACTCAAGCGTTAGTATGTCCTGCCACCACCAGCATAGCTCTCTTTGTTCCAAGGTAAGTAGCAATTTGCTGCTTAAAAAGCCAGTTGACGTCATGTGTGTATTTGCATATGAATGACACAATCAGGTTTATTTGCGTAGAAATTTGAAGTAGAGCAAGACCACCCACCTGGAAAGTTAACTCCATCTACCGGTACATCAGAAACGGACTGATTTGTACCGTAGTTATAATATTAAATGGGAACTGTAACACGAGTGTACATGATTCCTCTGGTTTAAGTTCACTGATTGCTTCTGGTTCTACAGCAATCAGGAGGAAACAGCGACAGAGCTTGTGAGCAGCCTTTGTTTGTTCGCTCACTGATTCACCCATGGGCTTCAGTCGACTGGACAACAGCGCTACGTAGACTGTAAAAACAGCTGGAAGCGTGTGCACTGTGAAGAGACTGTGTTGATGACCCTTGTCCAAGAAAAGCAGCTGCTCAAAACGTAGCCGAGGTGTCAACAGTTGATGTTATTTGCTAAATTGCATTTCAGTATATATAGTGTGTATGGGGAGGCAGGGGTCTTGACCAAGGGTGTGCTGACAGGCCGGTCTGCTCCCGTCTACTCTCTGTGTGTGTGGGGGCATCATCGTTAGTGGTGCTCAGTCGGAAACTTTGTCACCAGAAATGAGATTCTTGTTATTGTGTCCTGTATTCAGTCAGTGATTAGAAATACAGAAAGAGACAGTTCCAGTTTTCAGCAGGAGGTGACTTTTTTTTTTTTGCATCCCAAATGGCCGGTTGGGCTTTCTTTGGTCATGCTCACATGGCTCAACATGCATATCCTATCGGGATTTATTATACTGTGCCTCATCCTTGACCGATTTGAAACAAAGTTGGGACTACATTTTGGTAGCATTTCCTCCAGCAGGCTTGGTTGTCCAGCATTAAGCACCCATAATGGATAATAATGGATAGCTCTGGGGTATGGTTAGCCTCGCGCAAAGACAGCCAGTCGAGCTAAATCAAAAGTGAACAGAAAGTGCTTGAAAAAGGCTGTATCTTGTCAGATAGCAGGCCAGTTGCCAACACATTGAGGAGCCACAAGGGATTTGTCTTTGAGCTTAGTTAGGTTAAACATGGCTTGGACCTGCTTTTGTCTGGAAGCACAGAGATGACATTGACACGGTGGTTCTTTTAAAGGGATAGTTTGGGTGTTTTGAAGTGGGGTTGTATGAGGTAATCATCCATAGTCAGTGTATTATCTTCTGTAGATGGCGGTTGGCACGCCACCAGTTATTGCAAAGCAATATACTGCTGTGTTCAGGGCCAGCTGCAAAACTCATTTTAAACACGTAAAGAAAAAGGCCCGCCGAAAAAAACTCAATATCTGTTTGTCTTCGCTGCATGTTGAATATTTTCACCCCATTATCTTGCCATCAGACAGCCCTTTTTGACAGGGAACTGAACTGTAAGAAAAGCTTCTCTATACTCTCTTTAACGCCACAAGACTTTGTTGACAAAAACAGTATCGATAAGTTTCACATTTCCATGTCACAAAATACAAGTTTATATTTCCATTACCTGCAGTAACAGGTTTGTTTTTGGACACTTGGTGGGAGCGGAAACAAGCTGTAAATATATCAGAAATAACTTACAGCAGTATCGCCTTTTAGGTTTATATGCTAAACTTGATGGTAAACGGTTGCCTGCTTACACATACAGCAGTTACAGAGCATCAACATCATGAATTCAAGTCCATTCGTCACTTTTCTTTTAGCTCTGCTTTTGGTCTTCACTACCTCTTTGGCTCTTAAATGTGCTGAGATAAGCAATTTGATATTCAGAGCATTGATAAAGCAGCAAACACTATTTGCAATGTAAAGATAAAGTGGAGTAATGTCTACCTGAGCAGAGAATGAAGCCACTCTCCTGTATGTGTTCTAATCCGAGCTTCTTTGTTCTTTGTTGACAAAACCAGGCCGGCCGTGCGTGCTTTGAGTGCGTGGTCCTGCATGTTAGCGTGCCTTAATGGCTAGCTCACCGCAGCTCTGCACTACGCTCATAAGGCGGTTATAGCTGATAAGGCCGTCCCAACCAATGGGGTCAATGCGGAAACATAGCACCCTCCCTCTGGTTCCCCCTCAGTTAAACTCTGTTGTCGATGTTGGCACTGATAGCACCGTTAGCACCGTTATCTGCAAGTCGCTCAGCCGTTGCCATGTTGAGAGCACCGTTATCTGCAAGTCGCTCAGCCGTTGCCATGTTGAGAGCCGTTGACAGGCAATAGAAACACACTCAATCTCGTATGCGACGCCTGCAGTCAGCAGGGCAGGTACAGAAGCATGCAGTAGGTATTTAGGGCCTTTTTTTGCTGGAAATGACGGATGCTAAGAACGGGGAGAGTGAACCAGAACAGTAACATTGTGGACAATAAAACCAACCAGAGCTAATTGACTCTAAAGTCCTCTGTAGAGCTGAGGGGAACAACAAAGTAGGCTAATATTCTCTGTTGGTTTGTCACCCAGAACAACTCCTTTCACATTCAATTAGTGGCTCCGTTGTTCATGTAGAAATATTGATTCTAGCCGCTTTCAAGTGAAGAGATTAACCAGAATTTGTCATTTCCACCCTTTGTGTTTTTTCTAAGCAAATAATCCCAGTTGACATTGGTGGGTGTCACACATACATTTTTACCATTTATCCCAATTGATGCATTTTTCTTGTATGCATCCTCCTAGAATTTCAGTGGAAACCAAGAAAATCCACGATTTAACACATTCTCCCCAACCATGAAATTGTAGCATTATTAGCAGTATTAGTCTTTTTCACAGCTGTTTTTCTTTGATTTATTCGATTTTTTTGACCAAACCCTTGTATTTGATTTCGATTAATTTGAAATCAGGACACGTAATAAAAGATATGAGGTAAACTAGCCCAATGTTTTATCAGTGAGCATGGAGCAGGACAGGATTAATGGGTTACAACCAGTACGCCCAGTGCCTCCGTAAGTCAGTGAATGAGGTTGAGCCTCAGCGACTGAATAAGGCTGCCCCTTCTTAACCAGTTAATCACTTACAATAATCAGTTATAAAAGACTTGAGAAAGCCCAAAAGACATTATTTGTAAAATCTGCAGATGTCCCGGTCTGTAATGTAGATATCGAACAGAGCTATTGACTGTTGCTTGGTTCCTTAAGGCCTGTAAAACTGTGAGAGCCTTATTTAACATTATAAAGGTGGATCAGGTGGTCATATATATAATTAATATACTGCTACATATAATTGTATCTGTCATCAAGTAGTGGTTGACTGATTTGATTTAGTTTCAGTTGCTTCAATATTGATAAAAAGCTCAGCCAGTGAATTGAATGCTGCTCTGTGTCTTTTAATGCTCCCGTTGTAACATTCAACTTTAACTTCAGTAAATTGGGGTTGTGCTCCTTGCATTTGAAAAGGAAGCATGTAGGGAGCAAGAAGAAGGCAGTAAGAACAGCAGAGAACACGTAGGTTACTATCTTGTAAACAAATTTTAAAAAATGGATGTTGCACAACTAAACCTTCTTGATGATTTCAGTTAACCTATTTACTGTGAGACGCTAATACCCGATGTGTCCCTTTACTGCAATTTGCTCATATTCCATTTTTAAAGCTAGTATGTTATTTCAGGCGCGAGTAGACACCTGAGAACCCAGAATTCTATGTATGAGCATGTGATCTCGTCTCATTTTGCAGATACACGTCCTGTGGGGACAGAGGGAGTGCGCACCATGTTGTCTTGTGGGTAATCCAAGTTACATTTGTGGATACATGTTCAGTCGAAAACTGAAGTGTTGCAGAAAAGTCAAAACATTGCTGGCAGAACATGATATCTAGAGGATCTCTGACAGTGAACTTTGATATCCTCACACAGTGGCCCTTTTATTTAGGTTACCTTGGAAGCTGTATACATTCATATAGTGTAAAAAGACATGCTATTAAGCAAACTTTGTCACCACTCAATGGGATTCATCTTATATCACCGCACTGTATGCGGTGGTGTATCGCTGAGCAAATGGAAAGTCACAAAAGGCATTTCCTGCTGTAACCTCCCTGGCATTTGTAGGCCGGCACTCAAGATATCTATGTTACCTAGAGATCCTGTTCCAGCCAGCTTTAACGGCCTGTCATTCAGTAGTACAACATCTCCCCACCAGAATGTTTGGAATACATACAGTAGTACAGCTACAATTTTTTGATTTAGCCTCTCCCTAATAGGCCGAACCCAGGATTGTGATGATTAAATTGTGTACAGTAACTAAAACTTGCAATTATTCCCCCTCTTGTCAGACGAGGGCAGTGACCTGCAGCTGCTCTGGCTGGTAAATGGTAGAAGTAAACATAATTAGACTGCATTTGTGCATCCCCGCTTCTCTCTCGCTTTAGTGCTCCTGTGCTGGGGAGTTGCCAGATTGTCTTGTGGCCTCACCGCTACAGGAGTGACGAGACACAGTGGTGTGTGTAATTAGCAGGCAAGTGTACACAGCTCCCCACAGTGTTCTGACCTCGTGCTGCAGAAACAGACGACAACACAACCTGCGCCGGCATATTCCCAGCCCCTTCATCCCTCCTTCATCCTTCCCTGTAAATGATACAAAGCCAACAGCTTGTGAGAAAAGCGAACAATATATCCTGGCCTTCTCGCGTACACTTCCCTCCGTGTCGTTCTGCACGTAAATTGGGTTTTCGACTGAGTCCAGATTAGACAGAGGGGCAGCATCTTAACTGGGCTATAGAAGACAGGATAATAAAGGAAAAAAGGTTTTCCCTTAATGGGTCCTATTTCAGAGATGGGATGTTTCATACGTCAGAGATGGGACCTTCTGGACAGTAATCAAAATACATAATTGAATGATTTAGTGTTGCTCAATTGAGACGATTCAAATCAGTGTCGTTTCGATTTACATCTCAGTTATTGCTTTGCAAACAACCACATTCAGTCATTCAGTCAAGAATCCTTTCTATACTTTAAGATGATCTCATCCCTTGGTAATATAATAAGAAGTATTGCCTTGTTTGTAAAGATCAAGTGATAAATGGGTTCCTAGATGTTTCTTGCCACTACTGTGTGTGTTTGCAGAGCAAATATTGTGATATATGACATAATTCAAATATAAGGTATGTTTTCCCTATCTATCTCAATCAATTAGACATCTAGTTTTGCTGTTATTTAACTGATACCAAAACACATTTATTATTTCTAACACCTTATTTCACTTGAACAACATAAGAACGAGTCTTTTGAAATGATCTATATGTGGAGGCTTGGAGAAGGGAGAATGCAAGGACAAGAGAGTTCTGGCACAACTTTACACAGTGACACAAAGAAGATTGGTAGGTAACACTTGACTGCACAACTTTGAACAATATTTGCAACAGTGACAACAAGAACGTTTTTTAAAAAAAGAGCAGATTTTGGCTCAGGGGAAACCTTGTCATGTGTAAATTAGAATAAATAAATGTTTGTCCATAACATTGAATTTCTGCTCTCGTGAAGTTGAACAAATTTAAACCTTCTGTAATTGTGTTAATTGACATATAGTATACTTACATATATATTATTAAACAGCATTACATTCCCCACAGTGAATCGTCACATAAAAGTGAAAGAAACAACAAAAATATTTTAAATATTCAACCACAAACTCTGGTGTATGGCCACGGCTGAGGGAAAAGGAGACAATTAGAGCAAAAATATTTTGTGTGTCCCCGGGTAAGATTTAATGCTAAATTTGCAAGACTGCCAAGAGCCTTCGCCAAAAAAAGTGAGGGCTCACTTTTTAATTGCGCTGGTTGTCATTACGGATATTACTACAGACAAGTCCAGATGCTGTGCAGTTCCACAGGTTCTATCAATGACAATACTGCCATCTTGGAATTATCTGAAGAATCACACAGTTGAGCCAAGTTGTTGTCAAAAACACTAATTTGTCGAAGTCAAAGCGCCTTTTTGTCACAGTAAATTAACAACCGCAAGTACACATGGGAATTTGAGCATCACTCAGCATAAGTTGAGAGAGTGCATTGTTAGCATTTTGGCAAACTTAATCAATTCTGGAGCTTTTATGTAAAACTGCTGTGTTGACTCTTGTTATTAAAATATTTACCAGCAGGAAACTTTTATTTTCTGGCACACATATTGGCCACAGCAGTTGCAAAGTTGAGCGAAATTGTAAAACACGGGGAGCGACTGTCATTCAACATGTGGCGAGAGAGGGACTTTTCTTTTTGACTGACCTGTATTTGGTTTCCGATGGACATGTGCCCTGGGAAACATTACTCACCACCCTGCATGAGTTCTTCCCAGTTGCATTCGTTTGAATCATGGTAGTTCCATGTCAACAGGGAAAGCATAACCTTAAATATTTATGATTTATAACAGAACCCAATAGTGTTGTTAAACTGGATGTATAGTAGCTCCAGGGATTCATTTAAAGCAGGTGTGGTTTTTGATTGGTGTTCCAGTGGTCAGCTTTTTGCAGGATGCTTATGTTGAGGTCATGTATATACTGTATAGTAAGATTATAATACCCTCCGAACAGAGTTAAGCACCACTTCAGATGAATTGCAAGCATAATTTAAGAGATGATGCTGAAGTATTTACGTCTACATTACTGTAGTGAATCATGTGTAGTCGTGTTGTTTTGTAAGTGTGTTTAAAATGTGCTCGTCACAAACGCAAAGCTTCGATTGGGAACACACGTCAAAATAACAAGAGGAAACCACATAATGACTGTAAAAGGATCACAATAACAACAAAACATGTTTATTAGGACACGTTTCACCAACAACAACGAGACAAGCTCTCCTCATCACAAAAATGGTGGCAAATTTCTGACAAGATGAATCAAAATCTCTTCTGTAATTGACAGAACCTGAAGTTGTTTACGAGCTTGTTATCAGGTGAGCCTTGTAGTCTCCTTCGTTTCTGCCTCAGCTCTGGTAATAACTCAGAGGGGAATTTGCTTCTGGATATCCCCGTGTCAGATTGCCCCAGTAAAGCGGTTAGGCTGTCGATTTGAATCAAGAATTGGGCTCTCATGTGCAGCTATGGGACAGCTGCCCTATTATTGACAGTGTGCGTGGGCAGAGGGTCCACACAAACTCATAAAATCATGTCACAATCATGTCATCATAAACCCAATTTATAGGCAAGCTGCATTATGTGTTGTTACCATCAGGGCAATTATGTTACACCGGTATTACCACTGCTTCAGTTTTTCTGAATGGTCGTAGGAATAGGCAACGGATGAGTCACGTCTCTAGTGGAGCCATCAGACTTAATGTGACAAAGGCAGGTCATCGTCTTCTGCAGATATGTAACTCGCGATTAATACCCTTTGTAACTCTAAATTGAATCATGAGAAATGATTGTATTGCTGAATCATTTTACAGACCGCTCACGCACCCCCATCTTTCCTTACCCGTTCCAAAGAGCCGCTGCTACTGGCCCAAATGTGTCACACCTAACAAGGCTCGCTGCAAATGCAGTCTGTCAATATGTCTCAAGCCTCATTCATCAGCTATCGCTCTTTATCTCAGCTGTCACTCCTCTTTCACATTTCACCACCGAGAGGCTTGCCTTTGCCCCGAGCTTTGTGTTCAATTCCACCCCCGGGTCCTCTGCTTTAGGGTGTAAAAGCAATGGCAATCACAGTTCCTTGCTAAACCCAAGTGTGACAAGGGAAAACAGAGAAGGGGTTTGGGGCACAGAAACTGTGTAACCAGCTGATTTAGAATCTCTCAGCAGATGTTTTATTTTATTTTGGTACACGCAGCATCTAATGATTGACATTATCTGCTCTTCTCTCATTAACTGGTTGTGACAGGCATGGGAATCTCACACCTGCATGACATACCTGTCTACTGAGTGTCAACATACTGACATACAGTAACACATGTTGGGTCCTTTTTTTTTGAACAAGTTTTTAATCCGTAACTCTCACTAAAAAGAAACATACTTCAATATGTTGTATGTGTTTTGTTCCCAGGGTCTAAAAGGTGACCCAGGGCCAGTTGGTCCAGTTGGTCCTGAAGGCAACAAAGTGAGTGAGTCTGCCCATACAGACTGGCCCGGACAAAATGACACCATAATTGTTTTTCGTTGTTCTTTTTCAAATGCAAATAGATACTTCAGGGAATCAGCTTGACTTTCATGAGCTGTAGTGTCAATAACAAGTGTGCCCATCTGTTTGAAGTGCTGCTATGATTGCTACTCCAAACATGGCCAGCCAAAGAATATAGTTATTGCTGTCTTAACTTAAGTCATTGATGGTCCTATAGAGCAGCTTATAGCCCGGCAGAGAGAAAATGTTCCGCTCACTATATTTGCAGAGTATTTGTATATTCATAGGGAGAGCTGTTTGTAATAGACATAGCCAACAAAATCCCTTTATCTTGCTCTCTCCAAACTGGTTTTTATTATAAAGCCTACAGCAAAGATGTGGATTGCATATTATTGCCTTCTTGTTTGTTCTTGTTTGTTTGTTTGACATTTGGTCCCAAATAAAATAAAAATCCAAGAGTTATGTAGCTACGTCATGTACATGACTGGTTTGATAATCCTGTGATTTAAGACAAGCTGGACGTGCAGTAGAGGAGTTTGATGCAAAACTTGAGCAGGTTTTTTATAGTCTGTCCACTGACATCACTGACATGAATTAGATAAACTCTTGTTGCAATGCAGAAAATATTGGTCTGTTTTAAACTTTACTTTTTCGTTTCATCCCATTGTGGGATTATTTTCCAGGTATGAGATGAAATGTTCTTCCTGTAATTAGTTGCCATATATCTCCAGCACTTTCATTCTTTTCCTCCCTTATTGGGGCTTTTTTTGTTTGTTGTTGTTGTCTTTTGGAAGAACTCATCACATAATTGTAGGTGCAATGCTCTGTCTGCCCGCCTTGAAGTTATAATGAGGTCTGTGTGTTTCTGTGAAGACAACAGAGAATCACAGCGCATTTTATCCTATTTTCCGGATGGGATGGTGGGGATGGCGGTGGCGAGAACCTTTGTTTGTATTGAAACTGACAGAGGGAGGCAGATTTGGAATATAAAGTAATGAGTCCCTTGCATATCCCATAGCAGGCATATTTTAGCTGTGACATTCATTGAGACAACAAAATGGATATGATCTACAAACAGCTTTTTTTCCCCCTTCATCCACATCTGATGAACAGGTATTGCCAGATTTAAAGTTCGCTGATCCTCAACTCAGAGCTTAATAACGTACTGTTGGGATTGCGGTGTAAAGGGGAGAGACCACAGCAATATTGGACAATGATACATGAGTTTTATCTGAAAGGGCACAAAACAAGTGAAGCAGTAAAAAGCATGCGAGATCATTGCTTACATTGGGTAATGCGTAAAAAAAAATAGTTCTTGACTGCCCGTATGTCACAGTCACCAAACAATGTTATCATACCTGGCCATTGTCAATACTGTACTGCAAAGCTTTTACATGATATAGTACGGCTGTGTTTATTTTAAGGCCTGTCACATTTAATGGCACCAGCCTGTGAGCCAATCTGGCAGTTTGAAAGACATCGGACTTCATTTTAAGACGTACTGTAAATACCGTAGTGCATATTGAGATATTACTGCTACGCATAGTAAAAACCTGACCTTCAGTTTTTATCACAAACATTATGACTGGCCTTTAGGCTAAATGTTTAAAAGTCAAAAATATATAGCTGTAGCCATTTCTAATGCAAACAGAATGTTAAAGATGCAGTTGACTGAAGATTTAAGTCTTTTTTACTCATTATTATCTTCGTTCACAGGGTGATGAAGGTCTGCCTGGAGATCCGGGGCTGCCTGTAAGTTCACACTGTTACATTTGCATCTCATTATGCTGTAAGGACATTCAAAAGAAGTATAAATATTGAAATGGGCTCATGGGGGTGTGAACTGAAATAGCTGGACTGAGCTTTGTAAATATCGCAGCCTTTTGGCTGACCGGGTGCTACACACGGTGTTAAAATGTCTGGCCCACAGAGATGGAAAGTGAGGCACTCAGGTGAGCAGTGTCTGTGTCACGTTACCATTACCTGGGAATGGGTCAAACAAGGAGCAGATAGACAGGGCTCAGTGGGCCTCCTCACTTCGGCCAAAAAGGATAAGGATGAGCAGCCAGGCAGAGAAGAATAGAGCTCCGAGCCTCAGGGGGGGGGGGGGGGGGGTGAAGGTTTGACAGGTAGTCGCTGGCTGTATCCCACATGGGTGAGAGAATGCACTTTTTGGGTTGGTGACTGTCCCTGCTGACTTCTTCTTTGCAGACACCAGGGAAGAACAACAGCGCACTTTATGTATTTCGATCTCATAATTGGACTGGCTGTACGAGCGCCTCCTCTGTGGTCTTGTAAAAGCGAGAGGACAGAGAACATAACCCAGAAATGTGCTCATTCCAGTGCCCACACAAATTGAGGGTACATGTGTCAAGTGGACAGCAGACATATGTACTAGCAGATGCTTCGTCACCTATCATGGCATGTAGTGAATGTGTGGGCACAGATGCAAACACACACACGCACGCTCTCGATGCATTGTAGCCAGGGAGTTGGCGGCTGCTGGAGATTAAAGGTGTACTGTGGGTGGTTAGCTAATTATGTACACATCATGAGGGGATCTGTCTGCCAGTTTAGATCACCACTGGAGTGATACAAAAACTGTGTCCTACTGCTTCTGGCTTGCCCCTTTTATGCCACCACAGTGCCTACGATACCCACGGAACACTGCTGCCATCCATTAGCTTTTCTCCAAAGCTAATTTTAACGGACAAGCAAAACAACACTCTTTCCCTGTAAAGCGAACATGTTTTTTTTGCAAAACCTCCTCACATAATGCCAGTGAATTGGGTGGTGAGTTTGAGCAGAAACTGTTGTGAGGAAGTTATTAAAGCAGTGGGTGAATTTGCATTGTACATTGTATTGCTTGTTAGTATCCAAGGTCAAAAATCTGTTCTCACAAGCCAACAAAAGTTGTACCGCTGTACATGAATAATTGATTTATAATCGAAAGCACTGCATGGACTAAGGCATGTTTTATTTAGGGTGTCACAGGTCAGCGCTGTCACTCTTTTCTTATAGATACAGCTGCAAATATCTCCGGGCTGTCAGCCTCCTTGTTCATTTTTCTTTTCTTTCATTGTTATTTCTTTGCATGAGGCCTCTGACTAACGTGAAAGACATATGTTATCGAATGTCCATTTCTGCAGCTGTTTCCAAGAAAAGTCAACAGAGTTTGACTTTTGGATGCCAATTGAAAGAGGACACCAATTATTCGGCCAGTCTTTGAAAGTCGAGATGCTGTATGTGTCCTTGTGTCCATTCTGTGGGCTGGTGGATAGACGACTCTGTCTGCCCTTTAATGACAGTGGCCAGCAGGGCGTCTGGGGAGTTGTAATAGCCATGCCCTGACTTCTCTTCGGGGTCATCGCAGCCAAAGATAATCACCTCCTGACCAACTGTGTTGCTTACCTATAACTGGAAAACATGTGTCGTTCAACAATCTATGAATGACGGGAGTCTTGCTTTCAGGCTGACTGACTGTTTTTGATTGTTGATTGATTCCTAGGCTGACAAAGAATGTCTCAAAGGAGATCAGGTACCCAAGTTAATGTTGTTTTCATCAGAAATATGGAAACATTCTGTACTTTTTGAGTTCATGCTTTTGTTTTCTTGTTTACATAACTTGTTATTTGTCACATTCAGGGCCCACCAGGTGACAAAGGAGAGGAGGTAATACATGCATCGCTTCATTTCATTGAAGTATCTCATTGTCCTCTGTTTGTTTCTCGTTGGACAGAGTGCATATATAATGTTCTCAAGCAACCAAGTACAACTATTAGGTTCAACCAGCAATTATTGAAGCACAATAAGTATATCTTCGCACAAGAACTCCCAAACAAAATCACCACTCAGTATGTACCTTGATTAACTTACTAATTGTTCCTTATCAAGATACTGTGTAGACTAATGAGATGCTTTGATCCTCTGAGGCTGAACGTTGCCTGTTAAAGGGATCCTGGATCCTGAAACTGCAGCTGTACATATTCCCTTCTATCTATTCATGCAATTTTAACGAAGCTAATGCTGCCTCTCCTATCACTGCAAATAAGCCCACTGTTTATCCACTGGTCTGTTGGGAACATATGACACAAACATCTGTCTGCATCTGCTTTTACAAGAAGCAAGCCATAATATCTTCCCGCAATACCGCATGAATGTAGCACCCAATTCACTATGATGTCTGTCCTATTCCCCAGGGATTTGCTGGGGTGCCGGGTCAGCCAGGGGAACCAGGCAAAGAGGGCAAAAGGGTGAGTAAACACCAACAGTCCACCAGTTGTGTTTCCTGGCTGGTGGTTGTACTGACTGAGAGGACCTGGCCAGGGAAAAGGCCAAACAGCAGCTGAGTGGCTGTTGTTGTTTTAAGGGAGGCTAAGATGATCTGTAGCAGAGAGACAAGAGAGGGGTGGGCTTGTTGACAATTAATTAATGGGCTTCATGGCCAAGGGGTCACACACGCTCACAGTTTGTCCGGCAGCACGCATTATTAAGTTTCCAAAAGGTCAGCTTCATTTGGGAGACTATGTCCATGACTAAATCAACTGAAACATTCCACCAGATGTATTTATTTGTCACCTCTGACTGGAGTAACTGTGGTTCGGAATACAAGTGTCAGGATTTGTGTTGTAAATGAAAAGTACCGGTACATACCATACATTTACTACAATAGGAGGGCTGCTTTTCAGAGCTTTGTACCATAAAACCATCAGTCTGCGTGGGAACATTTGCAAAAGTCCGGTTCATTTGAAAAGTACTTTTATATCATGCATGGTGTTCAGACATTCTTTTTGGGTGATTATAACGCTATGGTGGGCTGAAGACCAACAGCAAGAATGTTATTGTTCCCAGACATCACAGCTGAAAGGCAGTGTTCAAGAACAGGTGGAGAGAGAGTGTCCTTTTGTGTCCAATCGACCTGTGTCACCGTGATTAAAAACAGGCTCTCCCGACTCAGTATTCCGGCTTATATGACAGAAAATGGTCATTAAACAGGAAGATGTTGTCGCTGGAGCAAAATATAACATATAACTGTGTAGCAGGTCGAGCCATAGAGCAACCGTGTGTAGGTCTGGCAAACGTTGTTTTCAGATTACGAAAGAGCCGAGATGATGCACAATACTTGGAGCATCTGGACACAAGTATCTCAAGAATTCCCCCCTCTGTTTGTGAATACACTCAAACTCAAAACGTGGTCCCATAACAGGAACAATTTATGACCTGTCATCAGTTGTATTATTTCTCAATGGATCATTTCCCACAATGCATGAAGTAACAGGATCTAAAAGTGAGCTCAGAGTTTGTTTTGTTGGGGTTTTGTCAATGTTGTCCTTGCACTTCATCAGCTCGGTGTTAAGTAGGCACAAAGCGCCAAAGGGGCCGGGATAATGGTGTCCGCTTTTTATTCTGGAACACAGTTTTATGATGAATCTTTCAATCATAATTGGTGTTGAGGAATAGAAAGTCACTCTGCGTTTGATGTTGTGGCTTCTTGGTTTCCTATGTACTCGTAATATTCCTGCACTAGTTGTTTCTTTGAAGATGTTGTAGGTGAAACAGCCACGGGGCTTTAAGCTGGCCATTTCAGACGTTCTGCTGTTGTTGTAGTAGCTGTTGCTGAAGACACAGTTCTGATCTATTAATACCCTGTCTTTGATGACTGGCTGACTACATGGTGACTGTTCATGTGCTAAGGTTTCTGCTTATTCTTAGCTCCACGAGTCACATGTGGCCTTCGAAGTTGTTGACCGATCTGTGTTTCTGCAGTTTGACAGCCTATTTTAGGGAGGTGGACATGTATCATTATCAGGGGCTAGCTAGTGGCCAGCTGATCCAGCGAGAGACTCTCACCCAATTAGCAACTCTTGTCCACGCTTTCGACTTATCGGTTCTACAAAGAGCCGTAGCTGATGCACAAGTGATGCAGAATATCTTGACATCGAGTGACCACTCCGAAACCTTCATAGAATAGCTGGGAGTAGAAAGCTTTCAAAAGGCCTTAGATTCAAGCCAGAACATCTCTCACACTGTCCACTTGAATTAATTGTTGAGGAAAATACAAGCACTCGAGGCAATTTAGATTTACTCCAAGGAGATGTGGAGGGCATAGCGTGGAGAAGAGGAATGATGCCATTTTCACTGATCCTTCTCTGAAGCTCAAAGCAACATATGCAAGAGTGGCTATCAAGGGCAGTCACCCAGCCCCCTCCGGGACCCCGTGTAGAACATTCACAGAATCCTGATTTTATATTATTACCCTGATGGATGGCTAATTCAGTTTCTCAGGGTGGAGGTAAGGGCCAGTCCAACCATATCTATGAATTTATGGGAATGTATTTTCCCCACATTACACATTGCCATCAATAGTAATGGGAATGGCTTGGTTTTATCTATTATGGATGGCATTGACACAGAATGGCAGGCAAAGAGTATGACTTTGGGATTCAGTGGCACATTACAACAGATCAAAACAGAAGATGGGGCGCACCAGTGAAAAAGGGATATGTCCCCCTCACCAACTGCATTGTGGTAAAATATAAATCAGGTGCTCTGATGCTGTGCTAAGCTCTGTGTTGTCATTGTTGGCTGACCCTCTCCTACACAGGTTGAGGAGAAGAGATATGCGCATGCTGAAGGGAACAACCTTGGAATTTTAGAGTTTTCAGTGTAGTCATTTGTATTTGTATTCTCGTACAGCATGCAGTGCAGAGAAGCGTCTGGCTGACACCCATCAATATATACATTCGAGGGACTGTAAGTGTTAATAAAGTGTTGTGCGCATACAAAAGTGATGTGGGATTTGGTGGCAGAAAGCATTGCAATAGTACCAAATGACATATTTTTGCATGCTTAAAATAAACCTACGCTTGCCTGGTCAATGCGCACTGCTTCCTTAAAGCCAAAATGCACTGGAATGCCACGGCAAGCTTGGTTTATTCATGCCGTGACAAGTCTTCCCAGCATACTTTTGCTTCGGTAGTTGGCACAGGGATGTGAGTGGGTTCACCCCTGGGCAAGGCAGTAGGTTCCTGTGGATTGATAAATAATCACCTTAAGGAATCCCCCATTACAAGGTGGGTCTTGGAGTTGTAATCCATGCCTAACACCACATCAAGCCTTATTAGTGGTATAAATGTACCTGTGTAGCCTTATAAATAGATTCTCTCTATACATACTGCGATATTATTTTGGTTGAAAAAACGATTTACTTTCTTCTTTGATTCCTTTCGGTGCATTTTGCTGAATCTAAATAATGTGTATGCAACACATTTTAAATCGCCGTTCATCAGCCGAGGGCCTCTACTGTGCCAAGTACTGTTTGTTCTGACATGCTGTAGCTGTGCTAGTGCAGAGATGATGAAACTCCAGCAAGACCGAGAGGAAGCACAACTGCTCTGTCTACGTATGTGTTCTCTTCAAATGAATAATGCAGTGTAGATCCTCTGACTGATTTATTATTTTATTTATTTAAATTGAGATGGTTGGTTATTTATTTAGTTGTTTTGCTTAGAGAGTGAACTAGTTGGCACAGTTTGCAAATGATATGGATTGATAACTGGTGATTCGTAGCTCAGTAAGAAACATGCAGGTATCTTTTATCGTGCATGAGGTGAAGAGATTTCTGTCATCTTTGATGCTGCAAAGACTTAAACCATCAGGTAAGAGGTGACATTTTCAACTGCCTGCCTTCCGAATTGTCTCTAGTGTCTCTCCCCTGTTAAATGGCTCCTGTTTCTCATGGGAATATTCGTCCGCGTGCCTCAGCTGTGGATGTGGGTGGATGACACGGTGCCACATGAGATGCCTGCCTCATATGTCAAGGAGAGAGGACAAAAGTCACAATAAAGGTGAAAAGGCTCGGAGACCATTACTTGCTAGGCCACACAAGATGACCTAGTGGAGGGAAAAGCATTTAAAGAGAGACTTCCAATCTGGAAAGAATCATTTTCTCACTAAATCATTTGATGTGCCACTCGCAGAAGGTTTAGCTTGAATGCATTCATATCCTGTGACTGTAGACATGCAGCAGTATGGAGCCTTGAACCAGAGTGCTTTTTATTTCCCCAGCACATTTAGTGATGTCATAAGGCATGTACAGCTTATGCCGGAAGTCGAATGAAACTAGCGAAGAACTTTGGTGCAAACTTGATGTTCACTTGTTGAAGACAGTAAATCGACTCTCCTCCAGTTATATGGCAGAGATGGTCAACTGCTGTCACATCGCATTCGTCAGCTGTCATCACTTCACATCATGTGATAGCACGGTCCCAGATCAATGCACGTCAGTAATTGTCGTGCGGGCACACTTTCGGTTCTTCACTCGTGTCAAAATATGTAACAAACCTCAGCGACAGCTGCCTGGGCACTTTAAAGTGGTGTGGATACAACCTGTCAAAGCGGTAGAAAAGATTGTTTGTCTTATCTTTGCTTGCAACTGGAATGGTCCAGATTTCCAAAGAAGAGTGAGGTAATTGTGTCGTTTGGAAGTGATAGTGGTGTTTACATTTTCCATTCAAGCCCTGTGCTGAATGACTGAGACAGCTGTCTGTAACTCCTGACCAAAGCCAAAGGCATGTTTTTCTCCACATATTTTGTTCCTTCGTCCTTGTGCCAGCATATGTCTCAAAAGGTCATCCGTACATTGGATGCTTAAAGGGCCAGTGTGTAGAATTTCGGGGGCTCTATTAGCAGATATGTGATATAATATGAACAATGACGTTTTCATGAGTGTATTTGCACCTGAAACTAAGATGTGTTGTGTTTTCGTTAGATAAGACTGAGTCCTTCATATCTACAAAGTAGAGCTGGTCCTCTTCACGGAGTCCGCTGTGTTTTTGGTGGCGGAACTTTCCGGTTGATGCACTCGCTGGACCAATTGTCCTTCCTGTAATCCAGCTCTGGGTTTTTGCCTTATGGGTCCACCACCTCGGCCTCCTCTACCAAGAAAGGCTGTGAGCAATACTCGCTGAACAGCGTCACTATCATGTGCAACGCGCTTCTTGCCTTGGTCAGGTCTTCAGCTGTGCACTCTTCTTCTTCTTTGGCTTCAGGGTGATTTTTGAATGGCCACCACTGGTGATAGGGGGAATGGACATTGGTATTCAATTGAATATAACCACACCACTCGACACCACGAAATCCATTTGACCACTATTCCCGTCAGACGACTGGTCAAATGTTGTCTTTCACACCAGGGAACAACTATAACATTTCACTTGTGCCATTTTCTCTACTACCAAGCTGTCGATTTCTCTCTGCACAAAGTGCACGAGCACATGCGCAGTATCCTACTGGTATTCTCTAGATGGCGTAATGCAGGTCAAAACATTAGTGTCAGATTGGATACAATAACATTCATCTACTTTAAAACGAAGTCGATGTATCCTCGCTACACAATAGCGTTTGTCATTTAACCCAATTTGGTTTGACAAAGGCTGCTGTTCTCTGAAAACCAAATGCATGCCGTAACCCGAATGCAGCTGACTCTCTTCTACAGGGTCCAGCTAATGTTGTTTTGAGATAATTGAGCCACCGCAGTATATATAATATTCATATTACATCTGATGCACTTGGCTCAGGTCCGCTTGGATCAGTCTGTGTTTGTCTGCAGGGACCGAGGCAGGCAGTGACAGTGATAGGGAAAGAGATATTGTTCGGCGTGTTGGGACTGGGACATTTGGCGGCGGTTTCCTGCTCCATAGGTGGAGGCAGACATGAACAGCGATGCAACTGTAACAGACTGTTGACCTCTACCAGAGCACCTGCAGGGTGAGATTATGAAGTAACGAGTCCCTGGTGAGAATACCAGCCTTTCCTGCCAGAAGTTCTCCATGGGAGGCTTTCGCTGATTCGGGTGATACAGTAAATCGAAAGTTACGGACGTAACTACGGTTCTATGAATCCTGGATGACCGCCAGAGGCAGTGCTTAACACTGGATGTATCCCGTCTCGCGCATGCGCAGGTCGAATATTTATATCAACAAAGTCACGTGTGACCTCGGATGACCACCGTCATCTATAAGTTCCGGTGTCATCCTGAGCTCAGTCCTATGGAATCTTCTCGCGAGTTCACGGGATTCCGAGTGACCAAGAACTCTGGCGGTCATCCAGGATTCATAGAACCGTAGTTACGTCCGTAACTTTCGTTCTATTTCATCCTTACTGACCGCCAGAGGCAGTGCTTAACACTGGATGACTTATACCAAAAGAGTCACGAGGAAGCACAGTAACTACCCCTTATAGCTCCGGCAGAGAAAATTGGCCAAGAACCCTCCCCAGTGGGTGAGGGCCGGCAACGTTAACTCTGTAGTGTTTGGTGAATGTGCTCGGCGATGCCCCTGAGGCCGCCGCACATGTATCCCCCACAGGCACACCACTCAGGCTTGCCCTCGGTGTGGAGACACTCTTGGTAGTGACCCTTCACCCCGGATGGCCGAGCGCAGCCGCTCGCCTTGTATGTATCGGCAATGGCCTCCACTATCCAGTGGGACAGGTGCCGTTTTTCCTTTTTCCCTTAAAAAGGAGCACAGCCCTTCTTAGGCTCACCATAACTGACTATGCAGGCGGTGGCTGCCATATAAGCTCTGAGGGCCCACACTGGGCACAGCAGCCTTGACCTCTCCTCTCCCGATGGGCGAGGGGGGGGGGGGGTCAACTTTGCCAGCTGGATAGGCCGGTTTATATGTGACCGTATCCACCCCCTTGGGAGAAACACTGCCTTAGGCCAGAAAGTGACACCCAAGCCATCTGAGTTCCACCTCAGACATGATTCTTTCACTGATAGGGCATGCAGCTCGCCCCCACATTGAGCTGAATTGACAGCAAGGAGAAAACCGTCTTGCTGATAGCCATCTAGGCTCCGCCTGTGCCAGGGGTTCAAAAGGACAAGCATAAGCTGTCCAGTACCAAGGGTAGGTCCCATGCAGGGGAGACCGGCCCTTATCCAGGAGAGACTGTAGAAACTCAGTACAGCAGGCACGGGGCGCTGTACTGGGACCTTGTTCTGAGCCGCACACTAGTCGGAGAACAGCTTCCACCTGTTTCTTGTACTGCAGGCAGGTAGACCGCGCACTGGCATTCAGAATAGTCCGTCAGACTGGTTCTATGCAGCCACTCAGCATCCGGTCGGGCCCTCCCGTGACCCCTAATTGAAGGCGGCAGGGATTGGAATGCCAAATCCGACCCTCTAGTTGCGACAGGAGATCCCTCCTGTCGGGGAAGAACTCTGACAAGCCTACAGCAAAAGCAGAGGGAATGGTGGAAAGGCATAAAGAAGATCCTCTGGCCACGTGTGAGCCAGGGCATCTTGACCCAGAGGGCTGGTCCTCCGTCAGGGAGACCCAGTGGGGGCAGTGGGTCGACACGTCTGGCTGCAGCCGCCACTCTCCCGGTGGAGGCTTGTAACGGAACAGGAAAACCACAACCTTGTTCCATTCTCCTGGTGGGTACATTGCCCACAGGCTGGTCAGGCGAGGGGCCTCCCAAGTCAGAAGGCCACGGTGATCCCCGTAGCAACTTCTGCAGATCTGGTGCCCCATCGATAGTTCATGGGAAATCACAGCAGAGGTGCTGTCCACCGGACAAGCACATGCTTTCCCTTCAACATGGAAGGAAGTGCTCGAGCGCTAGCTCTAGAACCTGGACCTGCGGTCTTTCAGCAGACAACTGCCCCCAGGCTGTCCCGTTCTGTCACCCTGCACCCGCCTTGAGAGGCAGGTAACTGTTGTGACAATCTCCTGGTGGAATGGAACCGAGCCCCTGGGGCTCGGTTCCTGGGACACTGTTCGCCAGATATGCACTCCCTCCATGGGGATAGTGAATAGATGAATAGACACTGTTTCGATAATATTATTGCCCTGTATCTGTGCCACTTGGCATCCAAGTGAAGGCTGTTCAGCCATCCGCACTGGGGCGACAGACAGGCCCTCATAGGGCCACCCTAATGAAGGTTATGCTCTGAGAAGGGCTCAGGTAGCTCCTCTCCATGTTCACCTTGAGGCCTACCGGGCCACGTGAGAGAAGGCGAGCAGTGTCCTGTGGCGCCTGAAGCCGGGACGGCGCCTAGGTCAGCCAGTCGTCTAAGTACGGCAGTATGTTCACGCCCTGCGATTGCAGGGGGAAAGGACAGCAGTAACACACTGTGGACACCCATGGGGAGATGGGAGAGTCCGAATGGAAGCACCCAGGACTGAAAGTTGTGGTGACGCACCATGGGAACAGGCGTCGATAGACGTGCACCACTCTCCCTTGGAAATCCGCTGATGGGAGAAAGAACCCTGACAGCCGGCCTGGAGACATCTCCTGGCACCCCTGCCGGGGGGGACGGGGACGTAAGTAGGGTTGTATAGGTAGCGGTCCGGCCTCTCAGCAGGACGCCGAGGCCTGTTGCGCTACTAGGGTAAGCTGGAGGCTGAGAAACGGCCTTGTGGGCCAAAAATGGGACCCCTAGGTCTGGGGGTGCAGGCATGTCCCTGCAAAGACCAGAGAACTGCTGCCAGGTCTGGCTAGCTCTAACAGTCCGCTGAAGCGCCTGTACAGCAGCTGACTCGAACAGCTCACCAGGCTCCACTGGGACAGTATGGAGGGTCCTCCTACATGTCTCAGATAGGGGTGACTGCGCCAGCCAAACCTGGCGGCGAGTCTGAACCAGGGTGGACATCATACATCCACGTTCCCTCGATATGAGCGCAAACGCCTGCAATGAAGCATCACTGAGCAGAAGCGTCGAAGTAGCCCGCTGCAGAGAATCTGCGAGGGAAAGCATGAGGTGGGAGAGGGAGTTGTCGATACGGTGCACAGCGCTGCTGTGTCCTAAGCCCTGGATAGCAGGTCATCTTTGACCCGACATTGGGTCGAGGGCACCTGGCATCGGGCCTCAGAGTCTCCTCAGGGGAAACTGATGGACGCCATAGTCGTCGAACTGGCTGGCATACGTGCAAGGCCAGATTTGCCACCTCCTGCATGGTCTGATGTAAGGCGGGAGAGAGCCCTGGTGTCTCCACCATGCACGCAACTCCCTCAGATATTCCTCGGAGGGAGGAACAGAAAAGGTGGTGAGGGCGGGAAGGTGCCTGAAGAAGGCACTCACAGGTGGATGCTCCAGCTGCTGTGTATGCCCGGCGTGCAAGCGCCATACCAATGACCAGGGTAGGTTGGTCTGGATTCAGCTGCCCTGACAGGGGGAGGTAGACCTCCCGCATCAGGTGTTCCACTTCGGCCAGCCTAGCAGACCTTACTGCTCAAGGCGTGATGCCGCAGGTCCTGCCTGGGTTCTCCCTGCTAGGGCAAGAGGTCAGGGCCGTCCTCCGGCTGAAGAGGAGCTATACAGGTCCTACAGCCGGGAGAGTTGAACATGGCCGCGATTCTGGGGGAACCCTTGTCCCACTAGTTTATGCGGAATTCCCAATCAGTCCGAGCGAGAGCGCTCTGCTGAAGGTTGAGAGAACAGGCAGGGGGCAGTCAGTGGCGAGTGATCCTTCGGACACTCTTCCCTTAGCCAGCCGCTGCGGATATTGGTGACCCACCAGTTAGCCTGAGCGAGAGCACTCTGCAACTGCGGAAACAGGTCAGGCAAAGTCCTTATAGTGAGAGGGGCGAGGACACTCTCTAAGCCCACTCTCTTCACTAAGATAGTTGCTGCAGATATTAGTGTCCCCCCAGTTAGCTTGAGCGAGAGCACTCTGTTACCGTAAAAACGGACAACACAGACCACAGTCCGTACAGTGAGAGGGGAGCGAGGACACTCTTCACTAAGATAGTTGCTGCCGATATTGGTGTCCCACCAGTTAGCTTGAGCGAGAGCACTCTGCCACTGTGGAAACAGGTCAGGCAAAGTCCTTATAGTGAGAGGGGCGAGGACACTCTTCACTAAACTAGTTGCTGCCGATATTGGTGTCCCACCAGTTAGCTTGAGCGAGAGCACTCTGCTACTGTGAAAAACGGACAAAAAAACCCACAGTCCTTACAGTGCGAGGACACTCTCCACTTGGACAGGCGCTGTAACTCTTGGTGTGCTACCAGTTAGCCTGAGCGAGGGCACTCTGCTAACTGATATCCGCTACCGATATGTCCATAATGTTTACAACAATCAATGGACACACCGAGTATTAGCTTCTAGTTAGCCGGAGCGAACTCGACAGCCGTAATGCGTCAAAACCATCCATGGGCACAACCTCAATGCTGATTTAGTACAACTAGCATTCACCGAGTTAGCCTGAGCGAGCACATTCCGCTAACTGTGATCGTTGTAATGCTACAAAGTTGATGGCCACAGCCCCAGTACCAGCTTTGTTTATCTAGTTTCCCACTGAGTTAACCTGAGCGAGGACGCTCTGTTAACTGTGACAGCCGTAAGGATACAAAGTTGCTGGACGCAGTCCCAGTATCAGCTTTTGTTTAGCTAGTTTCCCACTGAGTTAACCTGAGCGAGGACGCTCTGTTAACTGTGACAGCTGTAAGGATACAAAGTTGATGGCTACAGCCCCAGCATCAGCTTTGTTTAGCTAGTTTTCTACTGAGTTAACCTGAGCGAGGACGCTCTGTTAACTGTGACAGCCGTAAGGATACAAAGTCGATGGACGCAGTCCCAGTATCAGCTCTGTTTAGCTAGTTTCCCACTGAGTTAACCTGAGCGAGGACGCTCTGTTAACTGTGACAGCTCTGTTAACTGTGACAGCCGTAAGGATACAAAGTTGATGGACGCAGTCCCAGTATCAGCTTTTGTTTTAGCTAGTTTCCCACTGAGTTAACCTGAGCGAGGACGCTCTGTTAACTGTGACAGCTGTAAGGATACAAAGTTGATGGCTACAGCCCCAGTATCAGCTTTGTTTAGCTAGCCAGCTAGCATCCAAGTTAGCCTGAGTGAAGACACTGCTAACTGCGAATTACGTCAGATGTAAAGATTAAATCTCCATGTACACAACGCCAATGCGGACTAGTGTCTCACAAAGTTTGCCTGAGCAGGAACACTCTGCTAACTGTGATAGCCGTAACACTGTGAAGGGCGGGCCGACAGCGTAATTCTACGCTCTCGTTAGCGCGCCACTCGATTACTAGAGCGGAAGCGCTCTGCCAACCGTGGAACAAACAACTGTTATAGAAAACAATGTTAATCGATCTTACCGATTGCTGTCATCACGACTTAGCTGACCCTTATCAGACTGGTGACGACCGATGATAGGGGCGTCCACCCGTCCGGGGCTCGATGTCCGAACGGCGAACACACCGTTCCCTCCGAAGAGGGACAGCTCGTCGCAGCCTTTGGAGGGCGAGAGAACCGCAACTCCGACCGGTAGTCACAAGGCTACAGCGACGAGCTCTAATATGTCTTGATCGTAGACACATCCTTGTTTAAGCTACCATGGTAGCTAACCTGCGACGCGAGAAGAAAAAAAGGACTGAGCTCAGGATGACACCGGAACTTATAGATGACGGTGGTCATCCGAGGTCACACGTGACTTTGTTGATATAAATATTCGACCTGCGCATGCGCGAGACGGGATACATCCAGTGTTAAGCACTGCCTCTGGCGGTCAGTAAGGATGAAATAGAAGCATGAATTTACAGCAGCTATTTGACTGGAGCCAAGCTATTTGTTGTCCAGCTCAGTGCACAGCTTTAATTATGTGGTAAATGAATTTCTCCCAACGGCTTTCAGTCAGATTTGATCTGATATGCCGCTGATCTGTTTAATATACTTTTGTATCCTAAATACATGCATTCATGTATTGCACATTGAAGATAAATAAATTATAAATCATGGCTAAATGCAAATGTTCTCCCACATTTGCATTCTTCTGCAAGAATGTGTCACCTTGACACATTTGGCATATCTTGATTTATTTTGTCGTACATTTTCGAAAAATCGATTTAAGAAAAATTGAAATTGAGTATATCCCATAAATACACATTCACATTTATGTCAAATTCAGCGTGACTCAATTGAACATGTACATATGCACACGTAGCACCCGTAAAACCATATGTTGAACCATTGAGACACGGCTGGGGACCATATTGATGGTGTGTGTCTTTAAAGCAGTGTTTAACCACAGTAGCGTGATGCAGGTATGTAGTTACAGTATTGGCCCGACCCGTTGAAGCTCAATGGCAGAGTAACACAGAGAGAAGAATTTACAGGTCAGCAGGGCTCACAGCTGAGATTTAATGGCAAGATTTACACCCCCGTGCGATTTTACAAGCAGGGGGGGGAGGATTCATTAACCCTTCGTCGAACAAAATGGAAAAGGTTATTCTTCTCAATCCCTGTCCAGATTCATGTGGAGGAAATCCAGAGAGCCACGCTTGTGACACCTGTATTGCATCAGGAGGTAGCACGTTTGCCCAGTGCACAAGGCAATTCATCTTGTCAATGTCGAGTGCATTGGGACAGAGGATGAAACAAAGATTTGACCTGATTGCCTATGAAAAGGTCTCCCATTTGGGCCCAGTTGGGAATATGGAGGGTTACAGGGGGAAGCGTTTGGCACATGCAAGGACAGATGCACAAAGCTTTGATTTATCTGTCTGACTCTCATCTTTCCCAGAGAGCCTCAGTATGGCCACGTCCATGGGTGTCTACAATAAACACACATCAATTGGCCAATTAATTACAGGGACGAATACAGGGGGCAAGACTTTGAGGGGGCAGCTTTGATTGCACATTGTTCACTGGCCTTTATAGTCACTGCGCGTGTATGTTTGTGTGTGTCTGTGAGTTGATGTGTGTATGTATTTGTGAAAAGGCTGATGTTCAACAAGGGGTAATGTAGGTCAACCCATCCTCTGAGCATTAGATAGGCTCGCTATACTTGGCCAGGGCACGGCCCTCATTCACACATCTACGACCTCACGACTTCCTCAGGAGACAGAGCTGCACCACACAACAGGGACACTGCAAGCGATATGCCCGTGCTTGCTGCTCCAGTGTTAGGATTCATGAAGGCCTGCCATCGCCTTGGCCTGTGTCTAATACCACGGCTTCAGTCATCCAAACAATGGGATCTCTCTGGCTCCAAACTGTCTAGTAATATACAAAGACACTCTCCTGGCATTTTAGGTCAGTTTGAGGAGGAGACAGCGGTTGGGAAATGCTGTGAATGTAAATACCTTTAAAAGGGCATTTTGGATCTGGGATGCTTGGATGATTGAAGCATGCCCCGAGTAATGTCCCCCCGAGCTCCCTCTATGTCTGCCGTTTCTTTGGCCAAGGGGGGGGGGGGGGGGGAGGCTGGAACGGGGAGGAGATGAAGCCCTGAACACTGCAGAACACGGAGGCGCGGCAGTGGGAGGCTGCATCACCGTTACATCCATATTTTAGATTCTTCACACTCTCATCCTGCCCGCAACCAATTTAGATACATTCATCTGTGTCCACTTTAATGGCATGCCAGGAAACAGCGCATTTACAGTGGCCTGATACTATACAGATGGTTGTGTGTGGGACCTTAGTGTAATCTGTTATGTGTGGTGAGTGATATGAAGCATAAGACTCGCCGAGGCTACAGTACCTGGAGTGAGCGCCCTGTGGATCTTTGCACAGTGTATTCTCTCAAATATTTGGTTTGTAAAATGAAGCAGGGTTTATTCAATGGAGACTTTCAGCCTCTCCTATTCACTTGTTGGATAATGCATGAATGAAACATTCAGTATCTGTAAACATAGGACGGGAGCAGTCTGCTCCGGATGAATAATACGGCCAAAAGTCCAGATGAGACTGTGAAATTTGTAAGAGCCAAGACTAATAACAGCATCCATTAGGGGAAGAGAGCATCCGAGTGGCAGCGTCTGCCTTGTGAGGAGCCAACGCGATATAGGCACCCGACTAGCATGGAAACGCTGCACAGACATTCAGCTGATAGGTGGGGATTGAGCTCATAGTTGAATATAGATTTATCATCTTCACCGCATAAAAATGTAAATTCAGATCATCAGCCCTCTTTCCTCTCCTTAGGAGTTGTTAAAATCAATGAGCTCTTAAAACTCAGACGCGGTAGAGACGTGGCTGTGGTAAGGAGCTGTTCTGAGGCTCCCTTGGGACGGCCTTGCCTTAGTTTCCACAGACATCCCCTGTCTGCATTCCCTGTGTTTGCCTTTGACTGTTGTGTTTGCATACTGTGTGGCGGTGAGGATTTTGGTGTTTGCTGAAGTAGCTCTTGGTTATTTTACCCAATGAGCGGCTGCGTTCTATGACAGCGTACCCTTGTAATGCCACCTGTGTCCCCTTGTGTTGTGTGGTAGTTGAAAAGAGTCACAATGCGGTGTGAAAATGATTGTCCCTTTTTCTCTCACTCTTGCTCTTGTCTATTTCCTTCTTCCCTCATCGTTGTAAGCCCTCTACAGAAAAATCTCCTTTACGGTGTTCAGAGCCTAATTGCCAGATTGCCTAATTAGGGATGTTACCCAACACACATCATACATTCATCCATTGAGGATGTCTATCCACTCTCTTAGAGAGCTTACAGCCTCCTCATTGGCTCTGTCCCCCACCGTGTGCAATGTTTGTGATGAAGCTAGTTTGCCATCTAGTGGCACATGTACAAATCACCACTTAGTCACGTGGGATCTGCGATTGAGTCTCTGTGAGGAAAGCCTTCATCGAAAGCTCTAGCCAATAGCCTATATGTGCAATCTTGGCCAGCTGAGCTGTGTCTTAAGTCGGCTGCAGTGTCCGCCATCTCTTTATACGTCCCTGAATATTTAGATGGCTGGAAGTTAAAGAGAGCATTGTGTGCCAGTCAGAATGGTGAAAATGCTAAGCTGCATTTGAGTCCCTGCCAGGCAGCTGTCGGCTTTGCCGTTCTCTTCCTGCCCCAGCCGCTCCTCTTAACCCTCAGTAAACAACTGGAACAAATCCTGTTTTATTGAGGCTTTTACCAAGTGCAAGGGATCTTTGCAAGCTCCAGTGCCCAGGCATTCTCTGAGCCTGTGCAGTGTCCTAAGATGGCATCCAGGGAGTCAGAACTAGGGAATTTGCACTTGTCTGTCTCTAATTGGATCCTTATTCTGAAGCAGGTGAGGCTGCAGCCTCTACAGTGTGTTTTGTGACATTTCAAGCACGCAGTATAATCAATGTTTACCTCGGAAGCGTTGATAGCTGATTTGACACAGTGAAAAGGGCTTTAGTGAGAATTCTGTCAACTGTAGCAGATTGAGCTGCATAGTTGGTGTGAAGTTGGGTGATTTGTCCTCTTCTCCAACTGATACTCAGCTGAAATCTTAAAGCTTTACACCCAGAAGCAGCTGGGCTGATGTAGTGTGAGGAAATGTGATTAATGTCGGTGAAGCTGAGGATGCATATTAGAGAGCTCTGTAGATTATTTTATGTCAATTTGCTATTTATTTGAAGGGGGGGGGGGATTCCTTTTAAGTGACACTGGAATGTATGTAATGTTTACATTCATTCCCAACATATTAATTGATAATTAGACACGTACAGTACTGTAGTTGAGTTTAACGTGGTACAAGCTTTAAAAGGTCGCTGCAGACATCTTGGTATTTCAGAGATTCTTTGTGCATATTGATGCTGTTTTTCCCGAGTCTTGCTGATTCTTATGGTTCACGGTGCACATTTAAAAAAATGAGAAATCAGAAAAGATTTGCAAGCGGGAGGGATGACATTTCAGAATTAATTACAGAATAAATGAGCTTTTGCTGGCAGTGTGAGTAATTGTATGTATCTTGTCTGAATCTGGATTCAATGAGAGTTCCTGAGGGACTCGAGGTTTGACCGTAGAAATGAGGGGATAAAGTGCATCTGGTTGTAATTTTTTCTAATATCTTTCACAGGCCGCGAGCAGACAAGCTTCTACACTTGGGAATAAATATTGTGACAGGCTGTGCTGTGGCAAACCTTCTGTGTGTGTGTGTGTGTGTGTGTGTGTGTGTGTGTGTGTGTGTGTGTGTGTGTGTGTGTGTGTGTGTGTGTGTGTGTGTGTGCACGGGGCAAGTGCACATTTGTCTGTTTGTGTTTCTGTCTTCTTTGGGTGTGAATACACAAGTTCACACTTCTGGATGTCCATGTGTTTTTTTGGACGGTCTAAATCGTCCTTTTGAACATCTGTGTGGAAGAGTCTTTTCTTTTTGTCTTTGGCCCCTCGCCGCAAGTGCAGCTTGCACAAAAACAATAACACAAATCTCCACACCATCTACTCTTTGTTTGTTCAGTGGCATGAGGACATTATGAGGAGGCTGTATTATCTGTTTTGTACACATTTGTTTACCAAGCAAATGCAGCTGCTGCTCATACGCCACATAGTCAGTTCCACTTTAACACAGTAGAGCAGTGAGACAAAAGGCTCAGGTGGCCTGACTACATGTCCCTAGAGGGAGACGGGACTCAGCTCAGGCAGAAAGAGTGGGAGTGGCATGTGAGTTTTTTCAGTCAAGAAAAGGTCATCTCTCCTATGAGCCACACGGCATGGCAGACCAACATGGCTTTGGTAATGTCAGATAGATTTCCCTTCAGGACATGAAACTTCTCTGTCACACGTAAGACAGGCAGAGGAAAGAAAAGCAGTACACCGTATGAGGCTTCTGACGATTAGTCGGTCAAGGTGTTTGTGTCGAACCAGGCAATATTTGGTCAAAAGTGTAAAGTAAACCGTTTCCAAAAGTAAACGGTTCGGTGGTAGATGAATAGGTGGTTATGTACAATGTGTGACTTAATGGGAAAAACAGTTTCTCCTAAACTTCCAAGCCCTTCTGAAATGGTCACATTGTGGCTCCTACAAATACAATTGGGATGTCAAAGTAAAAATAGATTTCTAATTCAGCAGAAAATAAATGTAAATAGGAAATAGAGATTTTAACTTTTGGGAGAATTCGCCTTTTCTCTTTACACAGAGGGGCAAAAATCAAAGATGAGGTGTTTGAAATAAGATTAGACCGTACATGTTGAAATTAGTTCAAATTGATTTACCCACTGATAGCTGACCCTGCATGTGAAAGGAGAAGCATCATAATCCCTCTCTGCTGTGTGTCAGGTTTGAGTTGGGTCCTGCCCTGTTCATCTCGGGAGGCTCCTCCGGCTTATCTACTGACCCCTCTTGACAGAGGCATTTGTCAGGTGGATTATGTGGCTTTTTGATGGCATATCTGCTTTATTGCTGAAAATGCAACACCTTCTGGCCTCTCCATTTTACACCACTGTGTTATCCCGGTACGGGTAGTCAAACAGGGAATGTCTCAGAGAACATGTTGACATTTGGGATAAGGATTATGGAGTTATCATGAACGAGTGCCTCTGCTGTGTGTCACTGTCGCTGTTGACTTTGCCCTCCGATTGGGGCTTGTGTTGCAGCGCTGAGCCGGGGCCACATGTCAGCGCTTTCCTTCCGCACTTTACAACTCATAGCAGAGTTGAAGCTGGTTCGGGGGCCGGGATCCATGTGGATTAAAAATACGCTGTCAATCTACCGAGGCCTCCTTCTTACCACAGCTCAGACGTAGCTTTACTGGCACCATTATTGAATTAGTAGTTAATGTGGAGTGCTTTTCATACTTCTGCTATGCGGTTTGCAGGAGGGTGGAACAGATAAATAGTGTTTGTGAATATGTGTTAATTCTTGTCAGCCCGTCTTTCGTTTACTCAAGGAGCCAGTTCATCTTTCACTCCGACTCTCTCTCCTTTCCTCCTCAATCCCTTCATGTTTCTCCATCTTCTTCCCTCCCTCTCGTCCCTCATTTCCTTCCTTGCCTCCCTCGATCTCTCCCTCCCTCTAATCTACTGCAATGACCTGGAGGAGGGCTTCACACTGCAGCGCTCAAATAATAATCAAGCGCTAGGATGTTGTCAAATTTATAGGACACTAAGCGTTGCATAGCAACAGAGATTGCCAGGGTGATCCACCAGGCGCTGGAAGTTGGGCGAGGGAGGAACATGGCGAGTGACAGGAGACAGGAGAAGGAAGGAGAGATGACGAGGAAAGCAGGAAAGAGGGATGAGATGAGAGTAATGGATGAGAGTAATGGAGTTATGCCATTATACACAAAGGGAGAGATACATGAGAGATGCAACAGAAGGGGAGATTAAAACGTTTCACACACACTGCTGCCTGGTCTTGTGTGCTTGCCACTCTGTTAAAATATAAGTTATATCCTAGTTATCATCGGTTGGACACATCCTACCTCGGCATACAGAGGTTGTGTTAAGTTTAAGAGTCTCTTGAATTTAGCAGAGCAGAATTAACGATCCAACTCCAACTGCAAGCTGCTCTCTTGCTCTCGCTACACTGTTTTTCACTTTGTCTTATGTTTCTTTCGATCTTTTTTGAAGTTGAAATCATCATTTTGAGTTTGCTGTTCATCCCTGTTGCCTAGAGACTGCTTTGGAGTGCAGTTTACAGTACAGTTTACTGACATTTTTGTTCTGGTTTTTCATTTTTTTCATTTTTTTCTGGTTTTTCTTCTGGTTTTTCATTTTTCTTCTGGTGTTGTGTCTGCCTTCTTCACCACAAACATTGTCAAAAAAAGAGCAAAAACAATAAGACAGAACTACAATGAAGCTTTGTATCCAGGTATACAACTCATGGAATTTTCTTGAACTTTTTGAAAATTTGCAGTTTTGATAAACTAGAAAACAACCATCGACATCATTTGAATGCTTTTATTTTGACAATAATATACTGAATTATTTATTTTTCGAACAGTTAATGCAAATGTGTCGCCTTAACTTTGTGTATCCTTCAGAAAAGCATGATTAACTGTTATAAAAGTGAGAAATATTATGTGATGTTTTTTTTTTTCATGTTTCTAAAATGAAGGCAAGTAGAAATGGTATCAAAGCTATTTTTATGCCGGAGGCATTATGTTTTTGGGTTGTCTCTCCGTCCAGTCCATTCTGGTGAACATAAGTAATATCCCAGGAACGCCTGGAGAGAATTTCAAATGTGGCACAAACCTCCACAGACATGTATGTAAACTGCAACACGACTGGTTGGCGGAGGAATGCAACCCTGAGATCGTAATTGTAGCTTTAGCTTGTGCCAATACGCATGTATTGTTCTCTGCAATGACCACAAACAGTTTACAGTAACAGAAGAAAAAGATCTGTTCCATGACTGAAAAATGATTATAAAATGACCTCAATTCCAAATGTCAGAGTATCCTGTTAGACAGACTTTTACAAAAGTCTAGGAGGTCCAAGCATGACATTTAGACTTGATCGAAACGGCATCAACACAGAATTCAACTTAAAACCCGGAGTTAATGCTGCGAAACACCTCACGCACTTGTGCTAAAGGCTGGACCGTTTAATCTGTTGCTGTAGTATTTGGGTGCTCATGGGCACTACGGCGATTGCCGGCATCTTGATTATCTCAGCATTGCAGAGCCAGTATGTCCCTTCAGAGGCAGTTATCTCATCGTGTCACTGGCAGGTGTTTTAGTTTGGAGAGTCAACTGAGTGCAAACGGTGATGACAGCTGTGCTCTGGACAAATTGTTTCTTGTCACTGTGCACAGATTTGCTGAGGACGGCGTACTAACCAGAGGTCGTCTGTACACAGAAGTGTCGGTCTCACCCCAATGTCACCTGGTGTAGTCTTTTTGATGGATTGCTTTGCAGTGAACATTAGTGAGCTGTTGGTGTTTATGGATATCACATAAATGATCATGAAATGGTACGCTTCCTGTGATTGTTTTCGAACGGTGTTCACACCTGAAATGAACCGCTCCAGATATTGTTGATCAGAAACCAACACTTCGAGGCCGACCAGAAAGCGGTTGTTTGTCCGGCGTTCACACCAAGACAAACGAACCGCACCAAGGGGGTAAAAGCGCCAGAGTTTGGTTCAACCGGACTAAGTAAGGCTGGTTTAACGCACGATTAATATTAGAAACACCTCTTAGTACAATGAAATACAATTCAGCAGCGCCACAACAAAAAGTTCCCCTAAATGGCCATAGAGTTGAATCAACACCTCTCTACACCAGTTTCAACAAAAACTGATTATGATCACCAGGAAATCGACTTCATAGCAGGGCCGTTGAATTACAATGCATTAGTTTAGGTGTACCTAGTAAACTGGCAAGTGAATATAAATCCAATGTGACTCATATTTCATAAAGCCAGTGATTCTTTTTTGTGAGCCGAATGTACGAAAGAAAGAAAGGAAATCTTTACCAAATGGGGAAATTAAGTCACAAACAAAATAGATTCGTTGAGAACTGAGATAGCGTAACGCTGTTTATTTTGCTGACAATATGCAAATAAGTGGACACCAAATTAATTTGGCGTTAAAAGAGCTTTACGGGTAAATGTGGAGAAATTATTTAGAAAACTGCATAATTCATGACCTGTTTGGAATAATAGCAAATGAAATATTCATTAGCTAAATTACTTATCTATGTAATCTGCTTTTGTTGTTGAGTTCAGGTGAGAAAGGGCAGCAGAGGGCGATAAGGCTCGAAATCAGTCTGAACTTTATGCAAATGAAGCAACGATTCAATGTCAGCCAATTCGCGGTGAAAGTAAAAACGGTCCACCTTCACCAAAACAGCATCTTTCTCTGTGAGAAGTAGACCTTCTACACAAACGTGATGTGTTCGGAACCTGCACGAGCGCTGACTGATTACTTTGGCTCTTTTTCTGCACATCAGCGCAGTTCCAGCTCTTCTCTAGGTGGCACTCGTTCATGCTCACATCAAAGCACATGTTTCCTCAAAGCCACGTCAACACAGATGATCAAAAGGCGCTGGCCAAACCTTTGTTGCCACATCAAACAGCATGAACAGAGGAACGCGTGCAATTCCCAAAAGGAGGCACACGCAGGTTCCACTGTGTCATTATTAGGGTTAATATTTACTCTACTACACCTTAGCTTCTCCAGCTTTCCATTATTCCTGTAATCTGTGGACTACAAACAGAAACACCAACAGCATGTAAGCATGAGCGCACATACAAACAGATGATTAAAAGCAATCGCTCTCAGTGTTCCTTGCTTTGTTTTGTTTTTTTGCAGGCAAACGTACACGTCAAATTCGACCCAGTTAATCAAAGTCTGCATACATGGAGTTTCAGAAGGAACGATTCGGGGGCGTTGCTTTGTGATTCTCTATTTTTGTTCTCAGCCGCCAGTGATCCGTCCTCCTCCACAGAACTAACTAACTCGCTGGAGGAGAGAAGTTTTTTTATGCGAACCACTCTGACACGTACAGTAGGAGAGAGATACAATGTTTCAATATTGCAATTTGTCAGATGATGAAACTCTTATTAGCAGGTAATCATGTGTAGCCATAATACAGATATCTGTATTGTCTCCTACTTCTGCCATTGATTACACTGTTGTACAGTGAAATGATACTGGCCAGAGTATTACCGTCTCCTAATTGAGTTGATTTTACATCCGTCTTGTGTGTGTGAAAGCCAGCTAATTCCAGGGATTCCTTATAACACATGGCCAGTGATGCTCTGCCAGTTTATAGGATAGCTGTAAGGATATCCACAGAGCTTTATCCTCTTTTCTCACAAGGACATAAACCCTCTTAATGTACATCATACCAACTTTGGTTTGGTTCGGATCGCATTACATCTCATTACGCTTTTCAAGCCTCGCTGACTTTCAAGCGCTGAGGCCTTTTGCAATTCACAAGTTGTCAAAAAGGGAAGCGCCTTCGAAAACAAGCGGAAACGGTTGAAAATGGTTGCTTCCTTCTGACCTCGTTTTGCATTGCTGGACAGCACATGGCTGGCTTGGCCTGTTTGCGGCTGTATCTGCTCCTCGGGTTGATTGATGCACTGAGGGAATCACACAGCTGGAAAGGAGGCAGTAAACCAGAGGAGGGAACAAAGACTAGTGGGCTGCACGGGGTGCAGCAATTAAGCTGTTTTCTTGTTGTTAATTAAAAGCAAATTAGAGACTGTGAGTTGCTGTCTAGGCTTAATTGCTGGCAGCATGTATGCCCAACCACACCTGTTGTTTTATCTCCACTCACTCATCTTAATCTTATTTTTTTATTCTTCCTTAGGGACGGAGAGGAAAGACTGGGGAGCCTGGACTCAGAGGCCTGCCTGTAAATGATATCCAGTAACACAGACACACACATAACATTTTTTATTTTTGATTTAAGGAAAAAAGATGAATAAACCAACAACTATATAAAAACAACTAGACATACAATATATTTTAGTTTTATGCATCCATCTCAATGTTCGGAATAATAACCTGAAACGGCTTTTACAGCTTCAAAATCTATTTTAAACTTCATTTGACCAGTAATTCCCCCTGAGATTACCAGTGTCTATTTCAGTTGAGGCATATGGCTAAAAGTGGACACATAACAAAAGTTGCAAAGTGATCATAATTACAAAGGCATATTAAAGCAGACAGTCAATCAGCACAACAGACATGCACTATAAAATCCAGCTTTAAAAGGAGGAATTACACTCTCACTTGCGAAACATCTCTGGAAACTTTGTGCATTAATTCCGTGCTTAGGCTGTATTGATCTGTTCAAAATCCTCTCCCATACCGCTGCAAGCAGGCTATATTAATTGCACAAAAAGGGTTGTTTTAAGATAGCTCTTGAGAATGCTTGTATTGATGAGCATGACAGGTTTTCCTTAAAGGCCCGTTGAATTGTGGTGTTTTCCTCAGGCGTCCAAACCAATCCCAGACACTGTTTAGTGTGTTTGTGTCGTGACCCACAAAGCAAAGGGCACAAACACCACGATGTGTTCAAGGAGACAGCGTGTCAGACCCTTAACTGCTCTGATGTCAGGACAAAAAGGAGCATAAAGGCATCATGTAGCTCCGTAGCTTTGGGTGACCGATTATTTTCATGCACTATCGCCCTAATTACACTCGTGATCAGGACATCTTGGTTTGTCGTACTTTATATCATCCAGAAAGCCAGAAAGGTTCTGTTCTGCTTCTATCACCGTTACGCTCAATAGATTAAATTATCTTGAGTAGAATTTGAGCTACTCACTGTTAAACCTCTTCTGCATGACTGAATGTATCCCCTGCCTCCTTAATAACTCATAAAGTTGTAGGACAAAAGAAAGACACGACGGAGAAGGTATGACATTTCTGAATGGCAATGTCCTGATGATACCCTTAGCATGTGCCAGCTTTGCCTCCATCCCCTGGTATTGGCATTGACGAGTCACCTGTTTTGCTGAGCTAGATCTCGGGGGCAAAATCATCTTTTCGAAACACACACCAGGGCATCACTTTCTCTTGTGCAGTGGCACCAGGACGGTGCTTGCATTTGAGGGGGCAGCGGTTATTTTGAAGCCAAATTAGCATTGTGCGACAACGAGAGAGTCTGTGATAGGCATTCAACAGACACCGTTAAAGATAATCTATAGCCTGCCTGTGGCCAGCCATGTCATCATGATGTTTTTTAAAAGTAAACATGACAAGGTCGGCAAAGCTTAGGGTGGTTAAAGAGCATTGATTAGACATAAATCATCTTTTATTTGTGGCATGAAATCCTTCTATGCTTTCTCTGTGTGTAAAGACTGTTTCACTGCTTGTAATTCCAGGGTCCCCCAGGAACCCTGGAAGGAGCAAGTGTCAAGGTACCCCTCAAAGCATTGTTCATCACAAAACAAAGTACTGACATGTAGCATTTAAAGTAGATTTGAGCTGTCTCCCCGTTTGATAAACTGGCCCTTACCCGCACTTCCAGCAAGGGTGAATTGTCAAGATGACTGAGCAGTGGTCATTCTAGCAGTCCTCCAAAAAGGAGAGCAGTTTAATCATCTGCACTGTGTTGTCTGTATGAAGGCGTACAGTGTGTAAGTAATTGTCCCAAGTCGTCTGCCAAAACAAATCAGACGTATATGCGACCAGACATCTGTCCTTGACTGACATTTTTTTTCTGTTTGCAGTCAGGAACGGATCTCCCTTGTCGGAAATGGCACATTTCAGTCAATTGTAGCCTATCTAGTGTGCAAGGCAAGGCAAGGCAAGTTTATTTGTATAGCACATTTCAACAACAAGGTAATTCAAAGTGCTTCACATAAAACCATTAAAAGCATCAAAACATAAGGCAAAAGAAAAGGAGATTTAAAAACAATTAAAGAAACAGTGTAAGAAATAAAATTCAGTTAAATAGATGTTCCCACCTTGCACCTCCTGCAGCGCAGCACATAGCGTGACTCAGTGTTCACACTCCAAACAGACAGATGGCCATTACGTACAGTGCTTTTGCAAAAAAAAAAGGGTCTGTAATCATTTTCACGAAGCCCAGGGGTGCTGTAGCTCACTAGAGGCTCCTGAGTGTGAAAAGAACGTGCAGACATGGACCTCTACCAGGCCTCCTGCTGTCTTTGTTGCTACTCGCCTCCTTCACAAGCCCAACCGTACCCCCTCAGCCCCCACCAACAACCTACCGGGCCTCCAGTGGCCCACTTGTGATCATGCTGAGAGTGAAAGCTATTGTGTAGCGGACAACCTCCCGACCGCAGCTGTTCATTTGATGTATAGGTGCGTCGTTTTGCTGGGTTTGTCAGCTCAGGCCGCAGAATTCCTTCTGCTCCCTCTGCCCAGAGGAAGGAGAAGTGTCAGCCGGCCAACCTTGAAAAGGAAAGTTTCCTGCATGAGGACACACGTATTATGCCTGAAAACAAATGGGATAGCCGCAGATACACCATAGGTGAAGGCAAAATGGATCGTGGCTTCATTTGGATGAGAAATAACACGATTTTTCCATGCCCTTGTAAGTCATGCTTGAGAATAAAATGGCAAACAGAGATTACCTTGATTAACTTTTCATGAGTTTTCTGTAATTGCAGTTTTATTATCTCGCTTGAATCAGTCTCATATCATAAAATGGAGCCGTAAAATGTCAGTTGGCAGAGAGGAAAATAGCTCTGAGGTTTTGGGTCCAGCATATGTTTTCATCGTTCTTTTTGATTTTCCTCACCAGTGATGAAAGTGCAGTAACGGTAACACATAATTATTGTTCGACATTGTGGGTTAAACTCTAACACAAGTTTTTACAGAAAGCAAATCTATCGGCTTTCTGTCAAACTGATTTCGGACTGATGAAAGGTAGAGTAACACCTGCAGGTGACAAAGCCCGCAGGAGACCAAAGCTACCCGTTTGAGATTAGATTAAGGCTTGCATTATGATTACATAATATGATTAAAGCGTTCCTTTGACTCCTGCTGATGTTATGGAGAAACGCACCACAAAGAATGCTTACATTCAACGTGCATGCCAGCCGTGCCCTTGCCACGAATCAGCCATGCCCTTACATTACAGATACATCTTCCGTTTGTTCTAAAAATGCATGCTTACTGTGGATGACAAGAAAAAGGCTCTTGTCCCAGAGAATCACTTCACATTTGAATCCCTTAAAGCGAAAGCACAGCCCCACGTTTAAAGAAATGTACACAATCCAACATAATGAGGACGAGAAGCTAAATGGAATGGAAAGTAAACAGTAATAATTGAGCAGCATCAGAGATTCTCCCTGCCTCTCAATGGCCATCCTTGTGCATTGTTTAGCTTCGACCAAACAGACGCAAGTTAGACTAAACTGCAGCTCATGTAACATCTGTGTGAGCCCGGCCCCCCCTCACTCGCTCAGCAGAGTGTGAATGTTTTAAAGTGGAGAAACTGAAAAGCCTGTGCCGGGAAGGCGGTGTTCTCATGAATCACATCTCCATAACACGGTATCTCCCACTGACAGCCGCATACGGGCTCTGACAGAATGCTGCAGACATTGATGGAGAGACGGAGAGAGGAATGCAGACAGGCTAAATTACAGTTTGATGGCTCGAGGTGCCTCAACGTGAACATATCACCCACAGACTTCCGCAGTTGGACCATTTCACTGTCTCATTGTGTAAATACAGTGATAATCTAGATAAATACGGCCCGTGCTGCAGTTAATTTCCTTTGAAAGGTGTATTAACTTGTACCCCTCTGCCAATAAACTGACTTTGAATGATCTTCCATGGCGGTCTTACAACAGAAATATTTAAACATACATAAGTCTGTGATTTACATTGACTGACGACTCAATGTGAAGACATTTTCTGTGTAAAGCATAGCATGTAGTTACTGTAAGACAGATGTTGTACTGTATTGTGAGCAGCCTTCGTTAAGAAAAAGGCCTCTGAGTGATAGCAGGCCAACAATGATAAAACAATAAGATTATGTTAAGATTATGGTGGTGAAATCACGAGTTCCCATGTGGTTGATGAAGCTGAACAGAATTCAATTCAAAGTCAATTTTGCCACTAGTCCCCCCCCCCCCTAAAATATTAATAGAACAATCCATCTGTTCATACATCGCAGCAGTGTACTGACTTAATAACAGCTCATAAATTGGATGAGGAAACAGTGACTATAACTCATTAAATGAACGGTATCACAGCGGCTGTCGTTAGCGGGGGCAAGGCGTGGGGGAGGGGCTGCACAACTGAATGGCAGACAGTGTTTGTTCGAGTCAAGGCGCCGCGAAGGAGTGTGCAAATATGCTGCAACCTTTCTCAGATGTCTCTCCGTCTTCTCAGATTGCTAAACAGATGCTCCGCAATGTCGTAATCGCTGGAGCGTTCCCTACACATCTGCGCACGTCATACAAAAGAACTACAATCTCTGTTGGACAAGCTATATGTTTGCATTTGGTGAATTATTTGCCAAACATCTGCTATGTCACTAAAATGAGTGCTGGTAATCAGTGGGAAATGCATACAGTGTGATTCTGCTGATGCGTTAAGAATTTGACAGTGTTCTAACACACATCTTTTTAATTACCCATTCGCTGCGTGTCTTGACAAAGGTTTCTGTTTACTTAGAGGACTCTCCACAGAACTGACAGGAAGAAATCCTATTGAAATACTCGTAAGGACAGCTCACCAGCAGTCATAAAGTGCCATCTATTGGCAGCCAGGGGAATGATTCTAACATGGAAATGTGCTGCAATGCAACAGGGGCTTGAGTTTATCATGATCCTGCTAGACCTTCAACACCACAGCATCACAAAGCCACATATTGTTCCCTTTTATTCCTACCGGTTTTATTGTGAGATGACACACTTCCGGGTATGTTTTTTCTGATTAAGTCTGCCCTTGTCTAAGTTTCACTCTCTGAGCGTTCCATCTTTTTTGCCCTGCCTTCGCTGTCAGTCACTGTCAAAGATCTACTCTGTTCATACACAGGGGGAGCGGGGTGAGTCTGCAGTCCCGTGGGGAAGAGGAGAGAAAGGAGACCCTGTAGGTGTTTTCCGGCAGTGACGTTTACAATGCCGTCATGTTACAGAGTCATTAACCAAGGTCTCCCTTCCACAGGGTCAGCCAAGTGCGGAAGGCGCCGGCGTGATGAAAGGACAAAAAGTAAGTCACATCAATGCCAAGTGTCATACATGTTGATTCACTCTGTGTGTGGAAGAAGCAGATCAGAGGATCACAAAAGTCATTCGAATGTGTTGTATGGTCACCATGGATATATGTACCAAATTCCATGATAATCCATCTAATAGTTGTTGAGATATTCCACATAAGCCCAAAATGTCACGCTGATGGTAGTGCTAGAGGAGTAATGGGATCACCAAAGTCAGTTGGACTCATACTGTGGGAACCACGCATCTGTACAACATCAGAGGAGGTTTGACTGTTTCATCTTCTGGACCCAAGTGATGGACCGAGTGACTTTGACACATTCCCCGAGCATGGCTAATATCCTTTACCTGACCTAACCTTACCTTCACGATGTCATGGTAGCCAAAAATCAAAAGATAACATGAGAATATAGCGTGGTAAATTGCACAGCTGTGCGACTTGTTTAATCAAACCCTTAAATCCTTATGTTCCCAGGATTAAGGTTTATGCTTGAAACCTAGATTCTACACTTCCAAACCTTTTCTGTTATTAAAATTGCTCATTTAGAGGATTGTGTGGGCTCGGTACGGTACAGCATGTATTTACGGAGTGCTTTTTATTTGATAATGGTACTGCAATATGCAGATGTTGTGCTTTGTTCTTGCTTTGTTAAAAGCACACCAGTTATAGCTTGTAAATTATGAATGGAAGAGTCGAGGCTGCCAAATGCAATGCATCACAATTAAGGACTGTCTATGGTCCCCTGGAGCACCCAGTACGCCCATTAATATATACATGCGTACCATTGTTCTGCAGGATGCACATGCACCATTGAAGTATGCTCTTCTTCAGAGTTTTTTGGTTTTTTTCTTTCCACTCATCTCATGGCTCTTTTTAGATCTCTTGAGCGGGCCAGTATTTTCTCTGACGTCTGGTCGTGTTATTGCCTCTTTTATTGTTGCTTTAAAATCCATTGATGCAGCTGTTTGAGGTCATCTGTGGCAATTTGCTTTCAAAAGTAGTTTCTCACATTTTTGCTGTGTATTTCTTTCTATTACTGCGCCTGTTTTTGTCGCTGTCTTTCTCTCTGTCGCTCAGTCTTTTAAACAGTGAGTGATATTATGTTTCTGTTGTATTTTCAGGGTGATGTCGGGCCTCCTGGTCCTCCTGGTCCCGTAAGTACAAAAAAACACACCTTACAGAGTATCGTTCATTGTCAATTAGTATGACATTGCATTGACGTCTCCAACATGGGGACATGTCCTCTTGAGACCATTTTCCATTCTTTGACAAGCCTGCAGAATTGTTCAGTCTTTAGATTAGTTTTAACACAGACTTATTAAAAACAATACAACAGTGGATCAGGATTGATGAAGGGCATGAAACATGGACAGTCTTTTCAAGGCGGTTGAGATTAGCGCTGTTGAAAGAGCTTCTTTTTTACAGGTAGTTGGCAACAAGCTCCCAGTGATTTATTTGTTTTCAATGTTCTCAGCATTAAAATAACTGTGATTTCCTTTTCCTAGCTAGTATTAAATGATCACATTTGTACTAGCCATCACCCACTGATGTCGTAATCTTTCACTTGGAGCAAAAAAAATAAATCTTTACAGTGTAGATTAATGGGGGCCGTGCAGAACATGACCTGTTTATAATGTCCATAATTATAAATTACAGTAAAAGGATTTTTGTTGGAAGACACCACAGTAGTGCTGCTTTTAGTGGAGAAAGGGATAAAAGCACAGAAACCCTGACGTCATGGTGGCTGTCTGATGCACGCTGAAGGTGACACAGGGTGGGTGGTGCTGGGATGAGAGAACTCATTGCTCCGACGGTTCAAAGTCAGAAACGCATTGTGACAAATCAGTAAAAGATCTGCGAGGGGGCAGAAATGACTCCAAAAAAATGCTGCAACTGTAAGAGTACACAAGTATATAAAAGTGTCAAACGAAAGCATGGCGTTGGAGTTCACGTCTCGCAAAGTGAGGGGGTTTGACGTTTCGGTGACTCTGTCCTAATGGGTTTTGTTTCTAAAGACTTGTTAAGCCTCTGAAAGCTTCAGACACGAGTTTCGGAAACAAAGTTTGATTGCTTTCATTCTTATTCTCATTGCTTGTTAGCAAGCGATTCATATGGAAATTTGACAACTTAATTACACGGAGAACAAATATCGCTCACCCTCCACTGGTTTCACTGGTTTCTGTCTAACCATCAGCAAGTCTACTCCCTTAATAATAAGAATAGATATCAATAGAGGCGGTTGTAATGCCTTTTCAAAACATTGAGGTCTTGCTTTGCAATTATTTTTTGAACAGTTGTCTCTTTTCCCCAAATTCAACTTTCATTTCAACGAAGGAAGCAAGACAAATGTTCTGTCAAAACGAAAAGTCAGTTGTGTTCATTGTTGTGCAATGAGGTATGGGCCACCCGAGATATAGGAGATGTATACAATGCGATAGCACACTGCAGAGGGGAAAACATTAGTCATTTGATAAATGAGGCTGTTTGAATATTTAGTGCCAGTCTCTGTCTGTGCTCTGCTTTCCCATGGCAGATCATTTTGGCAGTTAAGCGTTGATTTCCCTTACACAGCAGAAGCAAGGGTTTGGATCATTACCCTCCCTTCATAAACCTTCTCGTGCCTCTGTTTATTAGTGACGGGGAGGAGCAGTGGGCTTAAAGCCATGCATTGCCATCACTTCCCCAGACCCCCTTAAGTGGCAAAACAGTTTCCAGCTCTGAGGCTGTCCTGTTTTTATTGCTGCCAGTGTTGCTTTACAATAGAATTATATAATCTATTAAACTGAAACAGGTTTTCCAAGTTATTTTAAAGAAAATATTCGATGTGGTGTTTCACTTTTTCTTTCAAAAAATAAAAAACCTGGCTGACATTTCTGATCTGGTCACATACTGATGGAACTGAGACACTGTTCAGCATCTGAGGCACAAAAATAAAATGCCAGCAGCTGCTTTGGTGAGTGACTGCAGGTTGAAGGTTGACTGATGATTATGCAGACAATCCAGCGGGGCTAACAGTGGATTCAGTACCTTACCGAAGGTTATTTTTATCGTTGCTTCTGAAGGAGGGCTTCATGTCAAGTTTCTTTGTACAGCCCTATATCACAGTAACACTCTCAAAGGGCTCGCTGGCACACACTAGTCTGGAAACAATGACACCCGAACAGGTGGACATGACCTCATAAGAAGGCACATCCTTCCAAAATTGAAGTGCCATGGGGGCACCAACATTTCCCCATCTTGATGTGCCTTTCAGTTCCAAGATTGCTTCTGTTGGCTCGTGCTTCTTTGCTCGTTATACCAAAACCACCCAAGACTGAACTGGTTATAACTGCATACATGGGGTGAAACATGTGGTTAACACAACACAAAGGGCCCAAGGACATTTAGATGTAACGCGTTCTGATTATTACAGGTGGATAATAGGGTTTGCGCTCTAGATTGCTTTGCAATGGTTGATTCCTTTTTATAATACACTGGGATGTAAGCATTGCCCTCGCTTTTGAAACATTGTGTGCAATTTACACCAACATTAATTCTGCATCTCAAATCCAGATTGTGTCTAGATGTGCCTGTGTCACCTGCTTTTATGATATAGATCCCAGTGTCAATAAAGAAATGTGATGATGAGCAGTCCAACTGAAACCTTTTATCTTCAGTGAGGACACCGTCTCTCCCTGGTGTGTGCGGCTTAAAAAGATAATTGTGGCCATTCTTAGAACTGCAATTTAGAGACAAATTTTATATTTATAAAGTGGTGAAAATAAACATTCGACAACTGGAATGCATTTTCGTATACGTTTGAGTTCAATGTGCTCTTTTCAGTCAGTAGTTTGGCCATTGAATAGCAATTAGTCCTCAGTGTGTCCTGGGTGTATTTCCAGTGCTGTCAGATTGTGTTCTGATCCATTGTAATGTTATTAGAAGGTCTTCAATTGCATGTGTAACCTCTACAACGAATAATACGAGGATCAAGTAACTCTGTAGAAACAATTGCTGCTTTGATTTGGGTATAAATGTGGACATTTCTTCTCTTCACATGCAGCAGTTTTCATGCATCAGCCCACCTCCGCTGGTTGCTCTTGACCTTGCCCCTTTCATTTCATTTAGTTTTGTTGTAAGAAGCTCTGCACCATTTCTGGGATTCACTTAAGATCTAAAATAAATATAAAAACATTCTATCTAGATAGGAATTTATTTTATATTTGCTAACCAAGAAAACATTTTTACTTCTATATTGCCTTTAAACACAATCACCAGCTGTCACTTGCAGTAATTGTGAGATCAGAGGAGACTGTTCAGGGAACACTGTCTTTTTTCCCTACTTCTAGGTGATGACAGCTCATGGATTAAGACAGCTCTCTGAAACTGTAAGCAGCTGTTTGTATCATAAAAGTTGAACTGTTAGTGTGTGGTGTCTGTGGTCCCTCTTCAAATTGTAAACAATGTACACTTCAGTCAGATTCTGAAGTGGTCTGCTTTCTCTTATGTTGTAGGACGAAATGAAGGAGACGGGAGAAAAGGGAGATGAGGTAAATATCTTCCCTCATGATTACTATATTTCTGAGTGAAGACAATTTCATTATAAGAAAGTCAGCATTAGTTTTCATTGCATCCACCATATGACACCACAGCGTGCGATCATGTTAGACGCGCTTGTAATACATCACGATGGGCTTTTCAAAAAGTTCCGAAGGTATAGACAAAGCCAGTTTACTTGTTTTTTGTCTGTAGTTGTTGCCTGTAGTATCACCTTAATATGACGTCGTTGAGTACATACTTCGGCTTCTGCAGAACACGTCCGTTGAGTGGATGGCCCATGGTGGCCCCGGAGCACATTCACGTAAACACTAAACATTACACTGCTAAAAGAACGTGGCCATATGCTGCCCAATATACCTCTGTCCTCAATGCCCGTTGGACGCATTCATACTTGCACTTAGAGCTGTGCACTTGTGATCGGATCACTCGAGACGCATGTTAATACCAGGTGTGAACAGGGCCTTTGTGCACCACAGAGGTGGAACACAGAATAAATTGGCATGCGATGATTGTTTGGACTTCAAAACAACAGATGCATCTACTTGAAGCAAGCAGATTACAAAGCCACTGATGCAGCGATTAACCTAACATCAAAAGACAATAAATGACATGTGGAGATATAAGAAGCTGCAAATGAAAGAGATTCACTGACGTGTAGCAGGCATCCAAACCAAACACTCAGCATACAACCACGATGAGTAAGTGGTATTAATGCGAGAGCATAAAAGGTTCTGTATGGTATCTCAGGGGTATTTTTTTGGAAGTTACTGCTTTGATTCTATTCACATTCACAAAGGAGCAAACTTGGCAAAGGAAACACTGTTCCTAACCTTCACACATGAAAGCTTACTTCATGAAGTTCAGGACATTTTGTTCAGCCTAACCCCATCAGGAGGTGACTTACATGACTATTTTCTTCATGCACTTCTTGACAAATGATGGTGTTCTCCTTTTACGTTCTAAAGGGGGAGAGAGGAACTCAAGGGCCGCTAGGCTTCAATGTAGCTTGTTGTAAGACTTAAGACTTGCACTAGGAGTTCAGCGTTGATACCCACTGCCAACAAAATAGGGCTCCAAAGTCTTCCAAACCCATTGAGTGTTACTCTGTGTTGTGCGGTTACAACAGGGTGAATCTGTGAGGAGTATACATGTTGTTGATGAAAGCCATTTGTATTGTATGAAAAAAATGACTTTCTTTGATATACAGTAAGTCCAGCACGACAACATTCCAGATATCATACGTATCCTTTTTGGTGTTTTTGAGCCTCATATTTCGATAGCAACACACCTTAAGTTCTGTCCGTTGTCGACTTTTATGCCTCTACATTCTTTTCTATCTTGAATTCAGATATTGTATTGTGACGAGCCTGATGCTTTTTTCCTCCATTTCCCTGCCTCCCGCATACCTCTCACTCATCCTTTGTTTGTGCTGTAACAGGGAAAGATCGGGCTCAAGGGGGCTCAAGGACCAGAGGTGAGTCTCTGTATTTATCTTCTGTCAGCTTTACCACTTACACGAGGTCAAACGGAGAAGAAAACCTGCTGAATATAAGCAACAGTGAGACCAAGGTTTCAAATTGCAAAGTTCAAAGTTTAAGTCATGAATAAAACTGGAAGAAAATAATTCCTGACACGGTTTATCTTTTAATAAGGGGATGAATGTAAAGGATAATTGCATATTACACTTTTAACAAGCTAATGCCTCGTCTACATAACTAGTCTACATAAATATTGCAAATGCATTCACTGTAAACCAAACCAAGGCAAGGCAAGTATATTTGTATAGCACATTTCAACAACAAGGTAATTCAAAGTGCTTCACATAAAACCATTAAAAGCATCAAAACACAAGGCAAAAGAAAAGGAGATTTCAAAAACAATTAAGAACATTCATTGCATTAAAACATTAAAAAACAGTGTGAGAAATAAAATGCAGAAATGCAGGAAATTGATTAATATATTAATTAAATGTGGTTCAATTAAAGGCAGCAGCAAACAAAACAAAGTCTTGGTTCATAAAAATATTATAAAACTATCATAATAATACAGATAACCTTTTATCCCAATCATGAAAAAGGCTTATATACATAGAAGCCAGGTACTGATGCTTGTGTAGCCATTTTATCAGTTGTTTCAACGTAAGCTCAGTTTCCATAGTAACATGTGGATCGTTCATTTTATACAAACGCAGTAATGAGTCTCAAAGGGGAACGCTTTTAGAGTTTATCTAGAATTACGGCATAACCAGGATATAAGCTTGTATTTGAAATAAGAAAAACCTACTGTTCCCCTGTCATGATGATATCCTCGTCATACAGTAATTGCCATGAAACTAACCATGGCTTATTAAAAAAGTGTTGTTGAACAACACTGCTATTTGAAATACTCTCGAATGTCGTGTCCAGTGTAGCGGGCCGGGCTGTAACATTTGAAAGCCCAGACAGTTCTGTCACCAAACAAATGGAGAAAATAGCCCAACGTATTGGTTTCCTTTGTGTTTTGCCAGGGTAAGCAAGGCCAGCCTGGACCCACTGGTCTCCCAGGACTGCCAGGCGAGCCCGTAAGTATATTGGCGCTAGACACAAGCACTTCATGTCAAGCCGTCCTTTCTTTCATGGCCTTATCTGTCACCTTGCCATATCCTCGACTCTCTAAGTCAGCCTGCCAAAATGAAAGAGAGAGATAAACAGATAAACCTCAACAGGCAGAGACAGAGCGGAAGTCGGGAGAAAAGTCCAGAATTTTTACACAGACAATCAGTAATCAAATTTAAGAATTAATGAGTGGAAAGAGGCAAATCTAAGCTCTTTATGCCAGGAACGGAGGCAGAGGCTCAATCTGTTCTCCACACCTGCTTCGGTAATGAGCATCTGTCTTTACTCAAAAGCAGGGAGGGAAAAGAGGCATTTCATAAATCCTGGCTAAGGGAAATTATGTTGGAACACGGCAGCCCGCTGAAGCAGTGAGGAGGAGGAGATAAATGTGCGTGAGGAGATGAAGGCCTGGTGATAGATGTGTCTCTTTTCACCACTATTTACAGGGCTCGCTAGGGGAGTCAGGGTTGCCTGGGAGAGATGGCCTGAAAGGAGAAAAGGTAAGTAATCTTCAAATCAAGTTCTCGCCTCAAAGAAAAATATGAAGCTATGATGTTTTATCACACGTTGAACATGCTAGACAACTCATGACGACACCTTTCAGATTACTGGCCCTGCATGCCGTTCTCAATCAAGGTTCAACTTGGTGTTGCTGCCTCTGATGCCTCTGAGAACTCTGCCATTTCTGCACACATTTCTTCTTGCAGTCGGACTTGTTCCAAACACTGTGTTGAAAGTGGAAGAGTGTGCAGTTGAGCTGCACAGTTGTTGGTGTTTGTCACTCGTCAAAATAAAGAAAGTAAGACTCCCCACCCACTGGAGTCACTCTGTTACACCCACGGGCAGAGAAATAAAACCTAAAGTGCTGGAGCCTTCTGCATCCATTCACACATATACTGTATATATTCCTCTCTGCTGTACTGTCACTTCTGATCCATTCATATGGTAGTCTATAGAAAAATGTGAAAAGACAAACAATGTCTGTATACGGTAAATATGAAGCTGGAGACTAGAGCACTTAGTTTGGCATAAATACTGTGAGCAGGGGCCTACTTCTAGACAAGCTCTTTGGATACGTAAAATGAATTCAATTTTCACGTTTTACATTACCACCATAGTTCTATGACACACTTGTGAAACTGCGGGGTGCAAAAACGTGGAACCGCGTGCCACAGTCTGACTTACTTTGCTCCTAAAGTTGTGGGATTATGGTAACGGTGTTACCATGGTTCAAGACTCGAAAAGGAGGAGTGAGCAAAGGAGTATCCAGATGATTGCAATATGCAACCACAGCGCTAGATGCAACCAGATTTGAGTTCCATACGGTTCTACAGTAAAGTTTAGACCGACAGGAAGGCAACGTGAGCCTCAGGGAGTCATCAGCCAATTTAGTCCAATCTCTAGCATGGAACTCTCCAGGTTTTATTTTTAGTGCATTTTCATCAAATGTACAGTTCCAGTTGTAGTAAAGAGTAGAAGAAGACATTCAGCTGGATAGTTATCCACGGGATCTTGGTTATAATGGTGATATTGCCGTTGAAATTTAGAATACATGCTATGCAAGGATGAAAATCTGATAGAAATAGGTGATAGAAATAAGTTGGGCGACTGCGGCTCAGTGTCCTTCAATCTGTGGATCGGCTGTTCAATCAATTTCCAACCTACAAACGTGATGGTTTTGTAAGGTCCATGCAGTGCCAAAAGCTGTGCCCTCGAACAAACAATGACAGCGTTCATGCTTATTGATGTGCCAAGTGATCCTGGTAAATGTTGTGTGCCCCTGCTTCACCCTCCAGACGATTCCCTGTTCACCTCCCAGTGTGTAATACAGTAAACCCTTTGCATTGACAGAGCCAGTCTGACATACGGTCTGTGGAGAAACTTCTGTTTTTCGGTTTGTAGGGAGACTCTGGTGGCGTGATGGGGCCACTGGCACATAAGGGTGAGCCTGGAGAGCTTGGAGGTGGCTATATGGTGCGTACTATCAAGTTTAGAAAGTCACTTTCATCTAACCGTGTTGGCTTTAGCTCTTGAGTCACAGGACACAAACATAGAAACTGTAAAACAGGAGAACAACAATACAACTGATTTTCCCAAGACAGCTGTAAGAGCAGCAAAAACAAAGTACAATAAACTCGGTCTTCTAACTGCCATGACACTATGGAGATGCAATGCCATTAAGGAATCCACCATTGGATAACCCCAGCCTGGGTAATCACCTATCCTCCCACTTTGGAGCTTATATCTGTTGAAGCACTCTCTTTTATGGATGTAGCTTTGCACATAGAAATGTTCATTATGGCGTTCCCAAAAAAGGCGGCACGTGTGCAGCCACGGCCTCAGTCCTTGTTGACGTCGCTTGCACTCCTCAATTACTGGCAAGTGCTCTGTGGCTTTAAACTTCATGTTTGTTCATGTGTGGAAACGCTGAAATGACCATTAAACCGACAACAGACCTACTCATCAAGCAACTGGTAGTGTGTTCTGTTTCGCCGAGTAATTAGGGAAAGACTGACGTGTTTAACCTCTTTCATGTACTCCAGCACCGTGAAAATTGCTATATACTGTAGATATAGCAATTTTCACTGGAACATGTGTGTGCAAGGGTCATAGGGTCAATGACCTCTTACGTTGTTACACAGTGAAACAACGAAAGCTGTCTTTAAGACCTTTACGAACACCATTTATGTTTGGAGGCATTGGAGGAAAATGGATTCTCAGCACTTTATGGTCTTTGTTATGTAAGACAAAAAAATGGAAAAAAGCAATGAAGAGAAGTTATTGCAGATGGTCTGAGGGTCTTTAACAGCGTGCTCAAGTAGTTAATGTAACTTTATTGATTTTGCCTTTCAATGAATAATGAACAATTTGCGTTTCTTTCGACTTTTATTATTTGCATAGATTAGCAATCTTGCTCTACTCTCAAGGACTGATATAAAGGTTTGTCTCAGTGGAGTGCCATTGCATAATGGCTAATGGATTTCTTTCTTTTCTCTTTTTTTCCAAAAAGAAAATGCATTCATATCCCAAATAGTTCCGCACTTTCCAAACTTTTCTGGTTCATGTTTCAGTTAATTGGTGCGTTTCTCCCTGTAACTGCAGAATTGCTGTGTTTGTTGAAATCCAACTTATGTACAGCTAATTTATATTGTGCAGTGTCGGACTTGTACCACTATTACATGCTGACCACAGAAATCAATGTCTCATCAGAACCGTACAGTAAATAATACTTACAGTAGCCTCAATTCCAATCAAGGTTTTTCTCTGAAATGGCATTATCAGTCTGCCTCTGTACGCAGAAACTATTACACAAGTTGGAAACGGTATTGAGCATCAGCTCATAATGCTGTGTTCAGACAGTGTGCACTGTGGATTGTAGCTCATCCAATTTTCCCGCTTTAATTCCAGCACTCCAGAACAGCTTTTTGTTGGGCTGCACCTCGGGTCCCACAGTGAATTGCTGATGAAAGTGCAGTGAATCCCTATTCTGATGTTCTTCTTCCGGTTGTTTTGTAGGGCGATGGGTTGTCTCCAAGCAGAGGGACTCGCGGGCCCAAGGTAGGAAGCACTGTGGTGGTGGAGCGTCGCCAACACAGCCATCTGTGCTGCCCACTATTATAACTTCTGCAGATAGATAAGTGCTATTTATGGTTTTACATTCATACTGCGAAGAAAAAACGTTTGTCATGTTCAGGTACAGTTCAGGTCAGTGGTTCCCAATTATTTTTGTCAGACTGAACTCTACAGTCCTGTCAGATGAACTCAAGCACTCCTTCATGAACAACACCTTTCATGTTTAAATGTGTTCATTTGAATTGATTTTAAACTGAAACATTGTCAATCATTTAAAGGTGGATATTGTAAGCCAAGAGTAATATTTTCATACTATTTGGTTGACGCTGGATGTTCTATCCATTATTTTTAGCAATTTCAACAGTTTATTCATTACGTTTAGTTATCTCAATTATGTATCCATCATTTTTAGCATCTATTTCAAAAGTGTATCTCTTACTTTCAGCTACCTGTTTCCTCACGAACTAGTTTTCATCGAAACCAAAATACGCTCACATACTGTATATCTAAATGAAATAACTGTCGTAGATTTCAAGGATTTCCGATGATATCATGCCGAGTTTGTTTGCGGGTTTGGAAAAAAATGCACCAAAGACGCCCCAATAATCAAAGGTGTCGTCTTCGAAAAGATAATGATCCATGTGACCATACTGCGTATCCCAGCACACGCATGAGTTCAAATGAAATGCAAAATGAACATGTGCACGCCATTAACATTGAGCGTACTTGTGCTTCTTACCCTTAAAGCTCAAAGCGTAAAGGGAAAATGAGCTCGGGCAGAGTTTAAATAGTTAATGATCACGCAGTGCAGCTCTGCTTGACTTCTGGATTCACTTTTCCTAAAACCCCACTGACTGCTCCCTTGTGTTCTTGTCAGGGAGAGAGAGGTGTCCCAGGACTGCCAGGAGACCACGCTGAAAAAGGCGAACCTGGAGAGAGTGTCATCGGCTCGCCTGTGAGTATGATGTTGTATTGACAGTCAATCATTACTTCATTCAGACGACGATATCTTCAGATTATTGTCTTCAGTCATCGAAAGATAGAGATCCCTTTTTGAATATCAAGATCAGCATTCATTAAACACACTCTCAGAAGAAAACGCTGGTTATTACTGTGAGGTGCTGGCGTGTTGCACTCTTCCATCATCATATCTCTCTGCACAGCTAGTTTGAACCCAGCACGAATTTGATTGTGAGCGATGTCTGCTTTCATTTTTGAAATACGGGATTGTTGGAGACAGACAATCAATAGAGCAAGAGGTGTCCAACACAATTCCTTTATTGGATCCTGGGTGCCCGAGGGCAGATGGTCTTAACAAGATGTGTGATGTGTTTTCAGGGCCGCACGGGACCCCAAGGAAAGCAGGGAATTGAGGTATGTGGAAAATTGTTCAACAACACTCAAACAACAAGTTTATTTTTACAGGTTTTTCGGCATATTGATGCTGCGGCCAGTGGTCATGCAATTATTTTACAATAGAAATAACATCCTGTGTTTATCAGGTATCTGGTTGTATGAAGTAGGATTGTTAAAGGCATCAGAGTGCTCTGCATGTTTTTCAGGGCCCTCGTGGAACCCCAGGTTTATCTGGCTCTCCTGGAGCTCCAGGAAGAGAGGTGAGTGAGATCAGTCTGTGCTTTCACTCTTATTCGCTCCCTTATATATCTCCAGATAAAAGACAGCTGAAAAGCACAAACAATGTCAGCTACCACTGTGGAATGAACAAGTACGATGTATCCGGGCTCCTGGACACAAATTCCCACCAAATGAGATGTGTGCATGTCTGCTATCATAGCCAGGAGGATCATTAACTCCTTTCTTTGTCTCAATTAAAGGGCTCCTCTGGTAGGCCAGGACCTCCGGGCCCTGCTGGACCGCCAGGTGAACGAGTAAGTGAGAAGATGTCTTTTTCGCTCTCTGTAGTTCAGCATCACTGATCTGCAATAAGAACTGAGCTAACCTGTAAGTCAAAATCACCATTCACAGTGCAGCTCCAGTTTTTTAGATGATTAGCAGCAAGTGCTGCCGTTCACTAACCAACATCACTTTGAGGAAAGTGTTGCAGTTTACCACTAAATTGGCAGCACCCTGTTGTTAGCACATGTTCGTGTCTAAGCAACACGTACTATAGTTCTCAAAGCTTTAGTGTGAGTACAATACGAGTGGTGCATCAAAGCCTTGATTGTTTAGCATTTTGACCCATTTATATTTGTGCATGGTGAAGAGCCATAAAACCCATTTATTGTCCATTATATATTTTTAAATGGGCTGCAGTTCAAAATGTTCCTCTCGGCTCCAGAGAACAACACTATTTTGAAGATGTGAAGACTGTCTTCCAGCAACAAAGTGATTGAACTCTTTCCTCAAGCGTTGCAGATAAAAAGTGAAAACAAAACACTGATACAGAAGTTTGTTAAAAAATAGATTTGTTTGGGGTATAATCACATTCCTTAACGTCATATACAACTTTGTCAGAAATTGGTGTCTTGAGAGATTTAGTAGATGCATTTGCACCAAACAAACAACAACAACAATAGAATATTTCCCAAACATGAAAGATATGTGAGCTTTGAGATTCAGACTGTGGTTATGTTTCATGGAGTTTTTTTGCTCTTCTTTCTTTGACAGACTGCCCTGCCAATTGTTGGAGACATGAGTGCATTACTCAAGGTATTTCATCTTCATGGTTAATGATAATTACAGTTTTTCACAAGCAATAACATGCAAAAGGTTTCCTGGGTTCGTGGTTGAAAATGATCAATATGTGTTCATTTGAAAGACTATTTTATCAATGTATGGATGCTATCAGTCTAGAGAGATAGCATCAGGTGCACTGTCAAGCCATACTGCAGGACAACATGATATATAAAGCCTGTCAATTTAACATGCTTATTTAGTTTTGTTGAAATTATTGCTATGTGGCAATTTTCCTTGCACTGTATGAAGAGTCATACATCATTTAATATTGGTTTATTTCACAACAGGCATCCCTCGTGTAAGAAAGCTTTTGTAGTGTGAATTGTGAGAAAGTGTAAAATGCCGTCAGTAATAGGTTGTTTCTCTTTGCTCGAGGATGCTGCATGCTGGATAACAACCGACATACATCATTTAGGGGATGACTATACTTCGGGATGATAATACTCCATCAATCAGTCTTAATGGGGTAGCAAAAACCAAGTGTCAGACATGGAAAATGTTGTTATGTCCCTCATTGTGTTTGTCCTTTTAATTAAATTAACATTACATTCTTTATCTGACATACAGATATAACTTTAACCAATGTAGATATACAATGAAAATACAAAATCATCATGTATCACAAATGAACATATATATAAACCTGGCAGAACAACATGGCCTCTTATAGGTTTACAGAACGTGAGTTTGATCAACCATGATGAAACCTGGTATGCACCACTGTTGTTTCAAGCACACTATTCTACGTATTTCAGATCCCATCTAATCGCGCCAAAACCTCCAAATAAGCCTCTGAGAATAGCGCCCACCTCTCCTACTTCTCAAATCCTTTAATTTAATTTCCTCTGGTAGATTTCCCTTGTCACTTAAACCTTCACCTCCAATTACCAAACGTTAAAGCAGCTGATAAGAATGCAAAAAAAAAAAAAATGTCTTATCAAAGATTTGAAAGAAGGTCTCATTTTGAAAGGCTGGAAATTGCCCCTAATTGTTTTCATCAATCACTGACCAAATGCAGGATTTGCACTGGGACCGCGAGGTCCAAACGTGATGTGAAACACTTTTCAGCCGTCAGCCTTTATTACCCGAGTTTCTTTTGCGGTTGTACCTTTAATAATGGCCATTTCCATCAAAGTCTATGCAAATTACCGATTTATTGTTTTTTTATTTTTCTTCTGATTGAAGCAGGTTAGTCACCTTATTAAATGATGTTACCTGCAGGACAGCACTTAGCTAAATCATGATAATAATTTATAATGCCTAATGCATTTCAACTCTGACAATAAATATAATGCATCACATGACTAAGCATAAAAGCTAATGCCAGAAGTCTTATCATTTTCTGTCACCTCTCAGGGTCAAATTATTTCATCCAACTCATTCAAATGAGTTATGTGCTTTTCTATACTAAATAATAACATGTTGCTTCATTGATAACATTTCCTTGGAGAATAACTAGATACCCAGTGTGTGCAGATTCATTTCTATTTGGTATTCCAGGCTCAGCTTCTTTTTAATGCTGCTTTTTAATGGTGCACGGTGCGTGTTTCCATCGCCTGCCTCTAACTTCGAGCTCCATAGCTATTTTCTGGAAGGTGCCGTGCCGATACCTAGGCTGGATGAGAGACGATGATATTTAAGATGCTCACCTGATTCTCACCTAAATGTCACAGCCAATGAGTTTGACAAAGTTCACCGCTCAGATGAGAGACACTCTCGGAGACACCCTTGGTTGGTTCACATCATTCTGCTCTGCAGACATTTAGAGAGCACTTTGTGTCAGTTAGGGTCTTATCCTCCGCCCAGTGTCTGTGACATAAAAAAGGGGCGAAATTGCAGTACTCCAGCTCAACTTGATGAAATCTTATCTGTGCCACCACTTTTGCTTCCTGCGTTGCCTGCGCTGGCAGAATGCCTGCAGCGTGTGCCTGACGAGAATCCCAGGGCTTCCTGGGCAGAAGGGGGAGAAGGGGTCCCATGGAGCGCAAGGAATAGAAGGCATGGTGGGAGAAAAGGTACAAGCAACTCATCAGCATGGCAGGCAATTTGGAACAGATGCTGTAAACATGTTAATCTGACCATGCTTCTCTGCATTACATGACACTCGTTATATTTACTCTCGGGGTTGCTGATTGAATACTTTAAGAGCATGTGTGCTTACACCCACGTTCATTGTGTGCTTCTATGTTAAACAGGGGGATCCAGGTGTAAGGGGTCCTATGGGTAACCCTGGGAAGGAAGGCCCAAAGGTAGGCAAAGGAAATATCCGGCGTAAATATACTCACATACTACGACACGTTTTAGATACAACTGTTTGTTCAGATCGAAATGAATTATTCAGCTTCTCAGCATGGCAGAATGTAATATGTAAGGCTAATAGCCTCATTCTATGATATTGTTGATTTAAATGTGTGTTTAAACGAATATAGAGAGATCTACGTTGACGCTCGCTTTCATAAATAGCCTTTTGGATTATCGCTGGAAGCCTAACCAGCTGTTATTCTACTCTTATGTGCTCGCTGCAGAAGTTGTTGCTATGGATACAGCGTTGTGCCACGGCGAGGCTATTTCAAGTCGTGTGTGTTAAAGAGGGAAAGAGACATTTTGACGCTTACACCCATCAGCCTTTAGTTTTAAGCCTTTTCATGTTTGGTGAAAAACACTTTTCCCTCCCTCGCTGGTTGTGCCTCCCTGCAGGGAGTAAAAGGAGAGAGAGGGTTCCCAGGCCCCGCGGGAGATAAAGGTGACGAGGTGAGTGAATCCAAACACAAATGAATCCGGTCGTTATCTAACCTTCCGGAAGTCACTGTGACATTGAGAAGTAGCTCTTTCAAAAGAATGTAAATGTTTTGTGATGTCTGCCTCATCTTCAAGCCCGTCTACGCTGAAAGTCTGTTTTCAAAAGAAGCTATCAAAAGCCATCCACAGGGCTGCATGTGCACTGTGCCCTATCTGTTGCACTCCAAGGAGCTGCTTTAGAAAAGAGCCTGCCCTGCATGTGTATGTGTGTGTGTGTGTGTGTGTGTGTGTGTGTGCTAATTAAAAAGCAAGGCACTCTTTAGAGGAGCTGAGAAGCATTTCATAGGTCAACCTTCAGCATTGAATTGCAATGGCAGGATATTTTCACTAACAGGCAGACTTGTTACGAGATTTTATAGGCTTAATAAAACACATTTTATATCCCCTGTTGAAAGGGGGGGGGGCGGGTTTCAACGATAAACGAAATCATTGAGAGAAACATGTGCAAGGCCATCTACAAAATACATCAAACAATACAGAATTGCCTTATCTGAACACATGTACACAGATGCTGCATGTAGACGAACGTTTCACAGCTTCTGTACGTGTTCAATGACGCTATAAAGAGAAGACAATGTCAACATAATCCCAGCAGTTGTTGCAGTGAATATGAAAGTTTCAGCATTTATGCCCTACAGTTGAGTTGCAATCACTATGTGCAGTATTATTTCTGTGATTTCTGTCACTCATGGATTCCTAGAAAGCTGTTCCAGGCATCAAGAAATTGGATAAGACACGGGCCATTACATTATACTTCAGCCTTTAGGTTTGCAGTACCTGCTGTGGTCTGTAGGGAACAGACAGCAATACAACAGATCCAGATGCCCACGTCACCTATTTCGCTATATATATGGAAATATTACAAATGGGCCGACTGTCTGTTTTGCTTTGCACACATGAGAACACATCTGTAAAAGTGTGAGCTGCTTTTGTGTTCACAGTGAAGTACAAACCAATACAAAGTCAACATCCTGAACAGGTGTGAGGCACAAACAGAGAACAGAGCACGATGAGTTCTCCTACAGCTGTATTTCTCCACAGTGTTTTTAAATGAGTCAAGGAGACATACTGTACGTCCAGTGTTCCTGTGAAATATGAATCTGTTTCAACATGATTTTACAAAATGGTGATCCACTTTGTGACCTCCAGGCAACTCCTGGAGTACCAGGACTTCCTGGTGTGACCGGTCGCACAGGGGCCCCAGTAAGAATCTCTTTCATTATTTCACAACACAAAGTACCTTTTTTTATGTTGACTGTATCTCAACATGTTGTGAGTTCCTCATTCTTAAATTAATGCTTAAAAAAGGGATGCTGTTCTGTTTGCAGGGGCTTCTGGGTAGACCTGGGCCAATGGGCCAACTAGGAGGCAAAGGAGAAAGAGTAAGGTGTTTTAATATTCAAGCGTTTATCTACATAATGTAGGGAGTGTGTATGTCTTACGGGGGCTTTATCAACAATATACATTGGATGAATGTGTACTCATTATGACTGATTCAAAACTGTATGTTTGCTCATTTGCATTGCAAGTATTCGTGGCTCAAAGCCTGTAATAAATAAATGTGTTTTCCAGGAAGTATAAGTAACTTTGGAACTATATGTTTTTCCCCTTAAAATGTAGGTTTATCAAATATTTTGAATATAATTCAAGGCTTTTAATTATTGCTCATTTAATTATAGATATTTTTTTGTTGTCAGAGTTGGGAAATGAGGTTCCTTATCATTAGATTACATTAGCAGGGGACTGTGCTTGATAATCATTTCCATTCCCACATGTTTAACGATTCCTCTGGTTTGTGTTTGGTAGGGAAATGAAGGACCGACGGGCAGACCCGGGCTTCCAGGGCCTCCGGTAAGTTCCTCCCAAGAGCCAGATGGTGATAGCAAGTCTCAAACCCTCTGTTAAGGTCAACGATTCTATGTCGCCGTACATGTTCACTTAAATACAGTTTGTTGTTATTTTTCTTCACATTTAACCTTCTTCATTTTTAAGGTTACAGACTTAAAGCCGTGCATTCAACACAGCTGGCACATTGAAAGCATTTAATCATCCTGCTTTTCTCAGCGCTATGCAAAGATCTTCTTTTCCCATCACGTAAAGGTCAGAGACAAAACCTTGCCTCGGCAACAATTCCGACAGAAATAACCAACTTTTGCACTTATATTTTGCTCAGTCGAACAGTATTTAGTGTTACAAGAAACACAGAACTGACAAACAGGCACAAATATGACGGAACTGTGGCGACCTGCTCACTGGCATTGAATCTTGCTCGTACCCTTTAAAAGGCCAGTGAGTAAGCACTTCTTAAGACAAATCTATAATTCATCAGCCGTCCCCTTGAACCCCACCACACACCAACACCCAGGTCTCATAAACTGCAGTACGGGAGGACAGTGGATGGCTCAGTGGCCTGAAAAGGGCACAGGCATCCACTTGCTTCTAAATGAGAACCTTGACTCCTTCTACATGTACAAGAGCTGCCCTCTACCAATCGATCATGGGAAATAACATTCTTTTATGTTCTAATACTACCCAAGAAGATGCGATTACCTAGTTCTTCATACCCGGATTACTTTTAATCACTGTGCTCTTTTGTGTTTCTGAAATGCTTTCTTTCTCTGATGTTTCCCGATGTGCAGGGCAATGGGATGAGCAGCCTGTACAAGCTCCAGGTAAAGACTTTTCAAATGACTTCAACTCAGCGACACTGTCATTGTATGCACGTCACAGTGCCTTCAATCAAATCGGCAGAAAGGTAGTCTGCAGCTTGTGTTTGACCCACATTGTAAAATATATCGTCGTAACATTAAAACGATGTCTTTTCAGAGTGGTGGAGCTATTTTAGGACCCCCTGGAGCTCCCGGTGCTCCGGTAAGCATAATCATTGTTATGCCTGAAGCAAATCCTTTACAATGTTCTGTGGAGAGTCACAAGCACACAGGCACGTTGATACTGTACGAGCCGCAGAACATGGGAGAGCTGAATGACAAATACCCTGAGCGGCCCTCCAGTGTTATTTTTCGACTACCGAGTCCCTCTCACAGTCAATCATGTTCATTGAGAGCTGGTGTTTGGTGAAGGCCAAGAGGCTTCCTGACTGTCAAACAGGTGTTTCTGACCTGCCCCAGGACACACAACATCATTGATATGTAAAAACAGACTTAGAAGTTCAGTTGCAAAAAACTGAAGTGACCCGATTTGCTTATCAGCTCCCCCTGCTCCGCCTTATCAGACAGTTTATAATCTCGTCCAGTCTCCTGGGAGACATTCATTTACAGGCCCTGCCGGGATCCATCCACCAACACGAAAGGTGGAGGGGAAAATAGACACTCCAATATCCCCAGTGCACAATGCACATGAACCACAGCTCAATCCTGAGGAAGCTTCTCCCTCGACTGCATCCATTACAGGCCAACAGCTCCGAGAGCATCTCCATCGGTGTTAAGACGGACAAGAGGCCAAATGTATCAAGACTCCTTGTTTTGATTGTGTTGGAAATGTGGGAATGCTTTACTGAAAATGTAAACATGTATGACCAGTGTTTTGTTAAGCATGTGTGATAGCCAGACTGGATCATATGATCCTGATCATTTTAAATCTTGCTTGACAAAGACCGCAGTCTCAGCAGTGTCATATAACACCATGTCAGCGTGATTTACAGACAGAAATTGTGAGACAAGAGGAGCAATAATGAATGCTATAAATTTTTGATGACACTAACATACAGTACCCACATGTCATTTCAGACTATATTTATGATTTTTACGGGAGCGGTTGTCGCGTTCACGGGAGTAATCTGTCCCTTTTCTCTCTTTTCTAAGGGTCTCAAAGGAGACGAAGGACTTGCAGTGAGTAGAAGCTTTTCATTCTGGAATATATATATTTTATGAAATATTTGTCTATTTTTCTGAGTTCCCAGTTGCTTTCTCTCAATGTCTCCGTGGTTCTCCACAGCATAAGTCAATAAACCCTCAAGCCTGAACACTTAACCACTCGCAGTCGAGCTCCAACACACAGTGGAAAAATGATCATGTCTCCTGCAAATATGAAACCGCTGTACCATATTGTCTTGCCAGTGGGAACCTATGAACTCTTTCTGCACTTCAAATGCCCCCTACCTCCCCCCCCATACTGATGCCTGAAAACACTCCACGCAGACATGGAAACAATCCCACGGCATCAACTTGAATTCTTTATTCTCACGGGGCCAATTGCGTTTTTTTATTCTTTTGTTGCACAGTGATTTTTCACCAGGATGTTAATTTGACATTTTAATAAATTGTGTGAGCGGCTCCAGTGCTGTGGTGGAATTGCCCCAATCTGTCTCACAGCTGATCCTGTGGCTGGCCCACTCTCCCCTTACTCGCACTCGCTTATTCATGACAATCTACATGTGTGACAATTACCTGCACGATCCGTCTATGTCAGCACCGGTTGCCCCTCTCTTCTGTGTAACGGCATTTCTCCATGGCAGCTTGAGCAAGATGAGGTGGATAGAGGCCATCACTTGCTCGAGCACTAGTAGCAATGGGTCTCTAGTTTTAGTGTGGAAAGCACGTCTGATTCTGATTGTCAGATGGGGCTCTTTGTCATCCCGTCTATAGCAGGTGAGACAGCATGCGTCATAGGTCATGTGACATAATACACTCAGGTCGAAGTATTGTCCTCTGAGGATTATCTTCATATTGAGACATGAAGAGTATCAATATGTCACAGAGAATATCAAGAGGCAAGATGAAAATGTGCTCCTGCAGAATTTCATTGACTCGTCTTTACGTAGCTTTGGTCTGTCTGTGCTTGTTTAATGTTTACTGACGGCCTCATAATGATTCCACTTACGTCCCGGCAGCTCATCACCAAACAATAGCGTCATTCTTGTTTGTGAAAAGGGCAAACTACCAGCCCTCAGTCGATATCAGTTTCGTGACTTTTTTAGTCTTGACTCAGCCGGCGGTGTGCTTTTCTCTCATAGGGGGAACCAGGGGCCATGGGGTTACCCGGGCTTGAAGGGCTACCCGGTGCCAAGGTAAGCAACGGGATCAGCCCAGAGAAGCGTTTCATGATCTGCCGTGACCTAACCTGATTACACAGTGAGGGGAAGTGCTTTCTCTCTCCTTCTTCTCATTACAGAGCATTTCAAGATTGTGTGTCTGAAATGAGATTTCCAGCTACAAGTGTGAAAGTGAAACACACTATGGGTCCCTGTTGTAGTTATGAGTCAACTTAAGGGGAAAAATAATTGTGTTTGAAATTCAATCGCGGAATTTCAGATTTTAGATATCTGAACTTGATATGCAGTAAAACCACAGGAATTTGGAGCCAAAGCATTCATGCTGTTGGTCACCATCTTGCACAATTACAAAGCTAGTCCTGCATGCAACTTCCTCAATCGAAACTTGTTTGGAAAAGTTGCCACTGATTGACAGTGTGTGACTGCGTGTTTTCAGGGGTGGAACGTTCCAGTTTCTGTGACGTTCAGAGTAATTTATCCTTTTCGGGGAAATACTGTCAAAGGTGTGACATATGCAAAGTGTTTGCTGTTGAAATATGAAGACTGAAGTTCACAAGGAGGTTGTTTATCATAACTCCCTATTTGTGATTTTTTCAAAGGAGAGACTTGAGTTTTTAAGCGACAAAGACTATTTGCATTGCATTTGTCCAAACAGTGAGAAAGCCCAAGAAGACCATTAGAACACGTTTTAGGCCGTTTCTGACATCATTATCTCTGCGTCTGCTTGACAGTGATGTATGTGTATTGTTTATGTATTGTGCATGTCATTTATCTGAAACGTCTGCAATGTTTCCTTCAGGGTGATAACGGTTTGCTCGGTCCACCTGGGATACAAGGTTCTCCAGTAAGTTTTTTTTAAATTATTTTTTCACAATTTACGCAGACTCACTTTCCTCCTTGATGTATCATCTGGGTTGTTCAAGTCTGCTGCTGGCAACAATTCGATGATGTTTCACAATGCACACAGACTAACAACGATCAAAACAGAAGTGCCATAACACAACACTACTTTGATTAATAACTCGGAATAACACAACACTACTTTGATTAATAACTCGGACGTTTACTTGTGGTCTGTTCAGTGGATTTCCTGTGGAGCTATAGTAAGCTGGTTGGTATATTATAAACTGGAGGCTGCAGAGGTGCTGTAGATAGGACACCATTGAGGACCTGTCAAACGCGGTCTGTTCTCTTCCCATGTTGTGATTGACAGGGGAAGCCCGGCACTCGTGGAGAGCCAGGGATCCCAGGAGAGCCGGTGAGCCTCAGCCTCTAACTCTCTTTGAGCTGTCAATCCACGTGTCATTCCTTTGTCATGGCAGACTGACACATCGGCTATCTCTGTTCTCCGACAGGGTGAGAGGGGGCCGCTCGGAGAGACAGGATTTCCAGGGCCCGAGGGACCCCAAGGTGTTGCTGTAAGGATGCTACATGAATTATGTTGCTTTTCCCAATAAAATCAGGACTAACTGTTGCAACAGCACCTTCCGGTAATGCAGGCTGGAAGTACATCAGGGCTTTGAGTAACACACTGCTCCTTTATCAACAGTTGCTTTCACCATGATATGAGAGAGAGAAAAAGCTTGATTCGAGGACAATATGGATAAATATGTACGTTAGCGACCACTTGTCCTGTAGATGATTGCGATCCTCTCTGCAATTACCATCAGAGATGTAAGCGCACAATGGAACAGTGTTCGCACAGCAATCAGGATCATTATCCCTCGGTTGAGATATCTCATTAGCTGTGGAGATGACTAGGAGTGCAACAGTGCTGATCCAATCGAAGGTGGGAGCTGATATAAAATGTCTTTGTTTGTGTTGCACTCCTTGAGCAGGGGAGACCTGGAAAAGATGGAACTCCTGGATACAAGGTGAGTTGTGCAAATCCCCTTATAGAAAGTGCTTTACATCAGCCGAGCTGCGGAAAGATGGCACAGCAGATTTGTATCCCCCCCCCCCCCCCCCCTCTCTAGCTACAGCATCCTGAGTGCATTAAACCGATTTGCATATTTGAGATTTTAATGATAAAAACGAAATGGAATGCTGCAGATTTAAGGCGATGTTGACTTTTAGACTTTTTACACTAATTGTAGAGTTAATGCTGTCAGGCAATGATAAAATGTTTGTAGCTAATAGAGGGCAGCAGACACTTAGATTAAATACGTGTTTTCCTGCCTGATGAACCGGGCTAAAATTGAAACAAATACTGCAGCAAAGTCTGCTTCATGGTGACTGATCAAATATATTACACGCTATTTACACAGAATCACACAGAATGGGCTATGCTTTGGCTATGCTGTTTTGCTGTCTGATTGGCATCATGTTTTGCACCTTAATGACAACTCCAACAGTTCATTGTTTGCTTATTATTATTAATATTATTCCACCAAACTATCAGCATTGCATGAAGCCCTTGGACAGCTTCACCCTCATGTCTTGCTGCTATAGCTCCTGACTTTTTGGTGGGGCAACAGTGCCACCTAGCAGGTGGCTTTGCTCCTCTACCCAGACTCCGTGCGCACTGCTTTGAGGTTCAATATAATGCTCGGGGAAGCACATTTCAGTGGGCAAGATGATAGATTTAAGCCTCCCATCAGGCATTGGGGAATACAGAGTACTGCAGATTAAAGCAGGCAGGGGAGAACAGCATCACAAAGGGATGCCCATTTTAGAACCACATCATGCCAGATTGTCTTTTGCATGGCTCCTGTAATCCAGTAAGGAAATTGATACAAAGATGCTCCCGGGGGTATTGCTGCACGGTGAAAGGGAAGCAATGAGGAGTGACAGGGAGGGATTGGAAGACACAAGGCGTTGTGACATGAAGCCTGGGACAGGTACTTTCTCTCCCAGCTCCCCCATACAGTAGAGACAGCTGGCGGGGAAGCAGGCGTTTCACAAACGAAAGCAGCAGTGATGCAGAGAAGCCGTGACATTGCAGAAGGTGAAACACTGTACAGGGAGATATTATACAAGCGGTGCACCTGAGCTGAGTAAGAAGCAATCAATGCACAGTTATTTGAAATGTGTACGTTTCTCAAAGTCAAGTAATTCGGGAAAAGCTTGCTCGCAGTTATTTCTTCAGGCAACAGAACAGAAACTTCTATAAACGCCAATATGATGGGTTTAAATACTAGAAATATCTGCTTAATATCTACAGAGTATTTTGTGTGCCTCTGCATGTTACTGAACACCAATGCTTTGTGTGTAGTGGGTGAAAAGCTTCGAAGTCATCTTCATTTCTTTTTCTAATGATTTAGTTGTTACTCCTTTACCAACAATGTCTTAAAACACGTGTCTCTGCTTTTTCTAAAGGGATCAACAGGTGTAACAGGGGACAGAGGATCCAAAGGAGAACGTGTAAGCAGCATCATTACTAAAAAGAAGCTGTACTTGTGACTCAGACTATAATGCACAAAAAAAGGTTTTGATGAACAGTCATGAAAGTCTTCACTTCAGCACAAACACGACTAATCCCCACAAGCACGTAAGCAGTAGATAAAGGCATTTAACGCTCGGCGCAGTTTCCTGTTGTATTTGCAAGGCAAAATTAAAGAGCTCCGTCACACTCACGCAGTAATCGTTTTGCAAACAGAGAATGCAAAATGAGGCTTTTAGCTTTATAGTTGGCAACATGAGCTCAGGAGTCAGGCTGGGAAATAGTGAAATGCAGTTGTCATTGTTGTACTGCAAAACTCAACGGCTCGGCCAGTGCGTCCATCATATGAAGCTGAGAGATGTCTGGGCTTCCTCACTGCAGGGTGATCCAGGGATTCCTGGAGAAAGAGGTGTTCAAGGCGAGAGGGGTCGCGCAGGAGATTCCGGACAGATCGGACCGCTAGGTCATAAAGGAGATCCTGGCCCCCCAGGACATTTGGAGACCGTAAACCTCTTGGTGAGTTGTACATTTGCAGATACCACCGATAACAAGAAGAGTATCCCCCCGCCGCATGATTAAAACCTTTATCAGCCTACTTCCTCCCTGAGCTTGTGTAACTAGTTCAGTTCTCGTTCCCTGTATGAAAAAATGCTGCAGCTACAGATTTCTGCATGAAACATCAAACGAGGCTGTGCAAGGGAGGCTGCTGTTCTCCTCCTGCTCAGCGCTTCCCACTCCACAAGCAGGCGCAGCAGAAGGTCAGAGAGGGAGGAATATGGAGACAAGAGAGAGAAAAAGACAGAGATATGTGGGCGTGCCTAGAGCTCTGCGGAGCAGTGAAAACACCTCTTAAGCACAGACGGATTCCGTTTTATACCTCGCTGGATTTGAGGCACAGATGTGATATTATCATGCAAGGTAGTATTTCGCCGAATAGTGTTACTACTCCCAGAACCCAAAAGCACAAATTCAGAAGCAGCTAAGCGTCCACAATCCTTTTAATCAGTCACAATCCAGGAAGGCAAAACAGCTGAGGGACAGACTTTAACCAGTAATCAGGCAGGCAGAATTCAACTTGATCAAAATGAAATTCAAAAAAAGAATTGAGTGACTGATGAGGATAATGAGGTCCAGGCGTGGACATTGGCAGGTAGGCTCAGGTAGGAGGACTTGAGGTGATAGCAGGGCAGATGAGGCAATGACGGGAGAGTGAGTGATCTCTCCTCCCTGTTGTTGTTTTCAACACAGATGCTCTGTAGTGCAGGTATTTTAGTTGAGAAAGCTGCCTCCTCTGTATCTCCTCTGCTGCCAATTCGCTGTGAACAAAGATTTGTTTGTCTTCTTCTCCACTGCACACACACAGGGTGATCCCAGCTTCATGGAAGAACTCAAAATGTTCATCAGAAAAGAAGTACTGAGGGTCTTCGAAGGTAGAACATTTTCCCGAATGACATTTTTCTGTTTTTTCTGGGGTTTTTTCTGCATTCTGACTGTGAATTTTTGATTTTTCTTACCTTGTAGAGAAGCTATCGAGCACTGCCGTGCAGCAGAAGACACCTGCAGGGATCTTGGCTTCACAAATCCACGGGCCTCCAGGACCTCCTGGAAAAGACGGATTACCAGGAACGCCAGGAGAGCCCGGACCTCCTGGTACTCATGGTAAGAGCTCAGGCTGCCAGACTGAGCTGCTGGATGTGAACACCACCCTGGAAAAAAAAAAACCCCACTCCCGTTAAAATATGAAATGCAAATAACACTGATGTTAAATCCACCAATTAGTCCAACTACCATGTAGCTGGAGCGCACCTATTTAAAGCAGGCAGCATTTACTACTGCGTACACAGAGCTGCAGGTTGACATGAACCACAACATCCATCACTTAAATATGTTTTCCTGTACATAAAAAGTTGGTTTGGAGCTGGATCAGGATGGGGGAAGCAGTATAGGTTGATACGTGTGTTTTGTAGGGATTCATGGCGATTTTTCTCTTGCTTGGACCCGTATATCATTGCAGACTGAGGGGCGGGGAGCAGAGGAAAGGCCAGGAGTGTGGTGCACAGCGGCTCTCTTGGAAATATGAAGACAAACGAAGAATTGACTGTGAATAAGAGACAGTATTATCAATGTGGACAGGAAAGAGGCCCAGTATTGATACCTCACTCCGGGAAAGAAAGCTTCTACAGTAGAAAAGGAGCCTAGTCAGGAAAGAGGGTGGACGTTCTTTATCTGACTGCTCATTCAGCACTAACGGTTTGCTGGTCGGGCTTTATGCCTCATCCTTTGCTGAGAATTGTATTGTGTCCGCAGCAGAACTACGACGTCTTTAACTTTTGAAGAGGAGGAGTGTGTTAACGTGTTGTTGCAGATCAAAGCACCACTGCGTTGGCCTTTCTCTTTGTATCTACCTCACATTATTCAAGACCATTTACATTTTTAACCCACTGCTGTAACATAAAATGCTGCTTTCATTCATGGATAATGCAGTTAAAGTAGGCAACTACTCGACTATGAATATGTGTGCTGTGTTAATGCCATTTGCATTACACGTCTTTTTGTTCAGCTTGTTTTTTTAATGCTTCCAACGAGTGTTTTATCGGTGATTCTTAATGCAGCTTTGCAATAAATATTTATTGAAAACAAAAAAAGGAAAGTTTTTTTCCCCCTTGATAAATCTAAAATTCAACAACTTCTTAATTTTTTCTTTGTTGACTTGTGCCTCAACTCAGCTGGGGAGAGAGTTTGGGGTAATATTTCCTCATTATTTCTCGTCATCCTCTGCTGGAGACTGTGCTCCTCAGGAATATCCAACTTGACTTCTTTATGGAGAAGAATAACCCCTCTGTTGAATTATTATTGTTTTTTTTATCCTCATGGTTTGATTTCACATGGTTGAGTGCTCATTGATCATTCTATTCATCTTTTATATTTGAGAGCGTAGTGACAAAACTCACTGTTAGTTATGGTGTTTTAAGTGCATTTCATTAATTCAGCATTTTGTTGTTTTTAACATTCATTTTTAATTTTGTATGTCAGTGCATTCTGTATATTTATTGTTACTGACTGAAACCAAGTGTCTGTTATTATATCAGCCCATAATCTCTGCTTTGTGCTGGAACATATCAGTAAATATCCCACAGTAATTGGTCTTTGATGGAGGAGCAGCTCAAAAAAAGGTGTTTTTTTTTTCTTTTTCTTTTGTAAGGCATCGCATGAATATTTAGATGTTTCTGCAATCCTATCAATCAAGCATGGAAAACCACTCTGTGGCAATATTATTTTCGATGAACATATTGTGTCCATTACTGCCCCCAAGAAAACAATTGGTTTCTACCAAGTGCAGACCCAGGGTGGCATTTTCGATTTATCAGAGTCCACATATCCAGCGTGCCACCCAACCTTATTGCCCTGTGTGCTATTCAGCATTTTTTTGCTTAAGGTACAGGGCTATTTTCTCCATGGATCGTCTCCTTACCCTGAATGAATGCCCCAAGCTCTGTGAGTGTTGAAAGAAGTCTCATTATCGTGACAATGTGTGGCCAGACCCTCTCTCTTTGAAACTCGGTTTCGGAGCATTCATAAGCCTTTTTTTTTTCTTAGATTTTCCTCTGACACGTAAGCGTTGGAGCGTTTACCCCTTTGGGCCGGGCGCTGCGATGCTTGATACTCCTGTCAATGTTTCTGATGCACTCTATGCAACCGCTGGTCCTGACACTCCATTACTTTAAGTGCCTCATGGGGATATATTTTCACAGCCCCTCAAATTCGTACTTGTATGCTGCTGTTTGGAACTGGAAAGACTCCCAGGCTTTGCATGGAGTGAGAAAGCCTTTGAATAACGTGTTTGTGAGCATATTGTTACAATCAATGCACTTGTTGGCCTGACTTGAACATACTCATTTCTCTTCAGCCTTAAGCATGTTGTTGTGTTCATCTCTGCTTGTTCAGTCACATGAGAGGTTATCATGCAGCAGCCAGTCCCCATCATAGAAAATACACAATGTTTTAACCCAAGATGATTTGGGTCAAACAGAACAAAAGGCGTCATGATCATGTTCATGTTTTATCCAGTGAAGTACACGTCTGGGTTTAGTTTTCATGAATAGACGTGACTGTTTCCTGCATCTGTGGAATGGAAACATCTTTTTTACTCTCTGAATGCCTTTAGTGACCCACATATCTGACCTGCGATTGAAAAAAAAAGCGTCTTTGCTCTTTTTTTTAATTACTATTCAAAGACGTGCGCTTGAGGTCCTGTTGTTGACGGGAAGCCGTACAAGCTCGCAACGCCTCCTTCTTGGAGCACGAACTTAAAGATGGCTCGTTTAATGATGAACATTTGGACAGGATATCAGTACGTCTTTCATTATTCAGACATCTGGGATTGAAACTTGGAATCCAGAATAGCCCGTTTACATCAACAAAAAGTGCAGACTTGATGCCTGACCGTGCCATCGTATTGATGATATATCATCAATAAAGCTAATGAAGCTGTTCGAGTCCCTGGACAGATATAAGAGAATCCTTATTTTGACAGTTTTGACTTTAACATGTTTTGACATTTGAACTAATCTCACTAATTGTGCCAACACACGCACTCCGTAAACACGCCCGCCCCCACAGCTCTACTTCATCTTCTGCTACAGTATTTCTTTGCTCAGCCAGAGTTTTGTGTCTGTCCTCAGGGTACAGGGGTCAGAAAGGAGAACGAGGTCAGCTCGGTCTGGGGTTACCAGGAGACACAGGATCCACGGGGCCGCCAGGTAAGAGGCATCTTCTTTAGTACGATGTGATGCATGCATTTGAAGTATGTGGTCAAACGGAGGCTTGATCTATTGCTTGAGCAAACGTGTAGAAAGTAGAATGTAAGGAGTAAAACAGTGGAAAGCGTATCTGAAAATTGTGTGAGTCAGCAACATGCATCAGCGAAGATGTTGGTGGACTGGTGTTTCATGCTCTTTTGTTTTCCACTGGTGATTTTTTACTAAACTGCATGAATTATTAATACAACTATTACTTAAACTGTCCCCATTAATGTGTAGATTAACAATGGATCAGATGTGTGTAGAGTAGAAAGGGTCATTCATTGTGTTGAACCCCAATACATTAATTCTTTAAATCTTAATTCTACACCTAGGATTTAACAGTACTCAAAGTTTAAAGATAACATGATTTGAAGGATTTTTAAGATATTTTTGGACTGCCACTTAACCATCAGCCAGAGTAAAACATAAGGAAGTATTTGTACCTGTATAAAATAGCACACGCTTCATTCACAGTCTGCATCGCCCTCCTCCACATCTACTGCTGTTCATCAGATTTTAGGACCTGGCCACCCAAGGGCGGGAAGAGTAGCCAATCTCACTGTGATGAGAACTTTGGTTGTGTCAAGTCTCATACCTCAAATTCTATTTAACATCTCATATTGGAGATAAACGCAACTCCCAGATGACATTATGTTGACATTAAAACTCTGAACGCTGCTGTGACACAAATAGACTCTCAACAGAGGACGAAATGCTGCAATGACGTCCGTTCTGTAAAGTAACAGCTCCGCTTGGTGTTGTCCTCATCAAAAGTTTCCCTGACCAAAGCTGTCAGCCTGTCCCCTGCTCCTGTGAGCTCAAAAATAACTCCCCCGTGCCCCGGTGGAGCGATGAGAAGTGGAATACTTGACTTTCAGCCTGTGACAGGAGTGTATCACTGAACCTAAAGTCACCCATCCAACTATGTGCGTAATGCATGTGTCGGGCAAAGGGAACTTGGCTGTAGCTCCTCTTTAAAGGACAAATCACGGCTGTTAAAAGACATCTTCTCCAGGAATAGTGACAGGAAGAACCTTTTGGCACAACTGGCGGGGGGTTACACTTCAGCTGGATCTTGGAACGAATTTAAAAGTTTGAACAAACTGCCACAGTGTCTGGCCACTGCTTTGGCTCACTTCCTATCGTCCCTGTTCAACAGAAGATTATTTTTTACCAACCAAACTTTCTGTCTCTCGGCCATTGTAATGAGCTCGTACCCCGTGAGTTCCACATAGAGCAGGCTCCCCGTGGACCACCGGCAGGTTCATGGAGACTGCGACAAAGTAAATCACATACGGGGGATTTTCCAGTGTTGTTGGTTCCCATTACGACACTGGCGACAAGACTGGGAGCATCTCAGTGAATGACAGCTGCTGTGATATATGTGAGAGTGACCACCATCGCCTCTCGCTGTCTTTTTTTCCCCTGGGCTCTTTGTACCCTGATAGAAGCTATGCTCGCCGGCGGTGCATTAACTCTGTGCAATAGCTAATTAGCAGAGTTGAGCTAGCAGCTGGAAGAAGCCACCTAGACACAGGGGAGGGAAGCATTTTTGATAATGATTGTGCACCTTTGCTCCGCTACCACCACAGCACTGTGGAGAGTTTGTGTGCGAGCAGTTAAGCAGGAGATGGATGTGGCAGTAACGAAAAGGGCATGTTGTGTTTTCAGAGGGAGGAAAAGGACAAGGCTGTACCGGTACTTGCAATTGCTTTTGTATAAACTGTAGAGGGCACAGGGCTCCCCCGAGCTGTGACTGGTCTGATTGATGTAATGGACACCTTGCTGGACTGCAGTGGGGAGATTTTCTTTTTATCATAGGCTTACGTGTTAGCTGTGTTGTATGGACAGTATATGAGAAGCAAAGTGGACACCTTTGCCACTTCAGCAAGCTGTTGCTAAGTAACGTGAGATACTAATGTCTCATCTGCCGTGATGACCTCACCGTTTTGGAGAATGAGGAAACGTACCTTCTCTGTCCTAACAGTGAAATTAAAGAATTGGTTATTTATCTGCACCAGGAAGATGCTTGCATGAGTCGGTAGAGTGTCCACGGCTAATCTCACATTCTGCTGCATGGAACTGCATTATGTTTTGTTATGTCTGCCGGCCCAAGGGCTTTCTCAAAGCACCTATTTATTGCTCGTTTTAAGCTGCCATTGATTGCCTGCCGGCTCCTCACTTACTATCTGAGGTGGATATAAAGCAGACTGTAGCCTTTTGAATTAAAACCAGTCATATATAATATAATATATACTTTAATGCAATATATCACCCTACTGAAATGTGATAAAGTGCAGCCCGGCTCAGGAATTAATAATGACTAATTCTCTGTCAAGGCCCTCCTGGGATCACTACTCAGGGCCCACCTGGCTCTCCGGGGCCCCGTGGACCTCAAGGGACATGCGACTCCAGTGACTGTCTCCTTCCACCCCTCTGAACCCAGCAGAGGATGTTCCAAGTGCTGGCGTCCAGCTCAGTGCTGCAGCCACAGAGCAGGATCCGGTCGGCCTCGCTTCCTCAGCTCTGGTTTATCGGACAGACTCACAACTGACCTCTTTTGATCACTTCACAACAGCATTTTGCATGCAGTCAGGATTATTCTTTGATGGGTTTTGTTTTGAATGACAAAGAAAATCTTTTGAGGGTTTTTCTTTATTTTGCAATGCTGTACTTTAAAGTTATTTCTTGCTTTCACATCCCCTACTGTTATGTAATTCATTCCTTGTCAACTCTCATTATGTCTTTCAAGACCATGAAATGACTTTGTTTCATCAAGTTCAGTCCTGTCAAAAAAACATGATCTTAATTATTTGTTTGCCTCCTTAATGGGCGTGCCTTTTCACTCTTCTGTCCTTATTTGGATTAAGCCAATGTGCTGGCAGAAGGGACATCTCACATCTATGTGTGTGTGTGTGTGTGTGTGTGTGTGTGTGTGTGTGTGTGTGTGTGTGTGTGTGTGTGTGTGTGTGTGTGTGTGTGTGTGTGTGTGTGTGTGTGTGTGTGTGTGTGTGTGTGTGTGTGTGTGTGTGTGTGTGTGTGAGAGAGAGAGAGAGAGACAGCGCGAGAAAGAGATGAGCTGAATGAATATACTTGTTTTATGTGGAGGTGTGAGAAAATATTAGATTTTTGAAAGTCCTTATGCAACCAAAGTGCATCAGATGTGTCTGATATGGAAATTATTTATTAGAAGCGTGTTCTTCAAGAATGTACGTAAAGATGGAAACACTAAATGTCATAAATGTAGCATGGATATTCAGTATTGTTATTACTAGAAGTTGGATTAATGCATTTCTGGATGACTGATATGCATTATCACTGACACATTTACATTGTGCATGATCCATTTTTTCAAAGAATCTGCAGTATAATCATTGACACAGATGTCCCGTCTGTCTGTTGTCTGTCGGTTGCGTGTCGGTACTGACCGCCATATCTTTTGTGGTACAAAAACCCACAGCTCGTACTTTTTGTCTGAAACTACTGTGTTTGTAATACATCGAGGGCAGATTTGAAGAATGTACTTTAAATGTTGTGTTTATTTAACGAGTGTGACGTGACCTCACATTCACCTCTACTGTTGGTTTATTCTGAAGAGAAGTTGAATGAGTGATTGTGATTTTTCTTTTTTTCTTCCTGTCTAATGGGGCCTGTAATGGGACCTGACAATACAATTACATAAGCAATTTGTCATTGCAATGATCTGATAAGGTTCTCACTTATATTGTCACTGTGTGTGTGTGTGTGTGTGTAGGTGTGTGTGTGTGTGTGTGTGTGTGTGTGTGTGTGTGTGTGTGTGTGTGTGTGTGTGTGTGTGTGTGTGTGTGTGAGATGGTGGTGATTAACATTTACTGTTGACATGGTGTTGTGTATGATGATTGCTCTGGTTTATTTGTATATTTATGATTTTCAGCCACAAAAAGGAAATCGGACTACTTCACTACAACTTCAGACTTTTTGCTTTTGGTGTGCTCATTATTTCATTCTCGTACTTGAACCTTCTCATTGTTTTAACAGTATCATGGTCTACATCCTGGTTTTTCACTCACTGACCAGCGTGTGTCACGATGTATAGTCTCGCGGTTTGGATTTATTTATTTGCTATAAGAGGTTTTAAAGCCATTTTAATGTTCTCAACTAATTTCAGAAGGTTTTGAGTCAACTTTACCAAAAAGTAAACTTTATAATCACGCTAAACATTTAACTTTTCTATATTTTCTTAAAGCTTTTTATTTTTAGCGCTGTTTTAATGAGTTTTGACTCAAAGGCTTTCATTTTACTTCTAAGTGTCCTGCTGTGATTAATGTTTGAAAACGTCGGTGGGTGTATATCTGACATTTTGTGCCGTTATAAACTTGGTTCTTCCTGTATATCATCCGTTAAGATCTGTTTGACACTTTTCTTTTTTTACTTCACCATATTAACATCATAAAAAGTCGTCAGGCTTCTTTTACACATATGAATCAAGAGTATTTTTTCTCAGCATGCAGGCTTGGTTTTATCTCTGTCCCTGTGAGTGGGTCTAATTTCAAATGGGTATTGAATCAAATGTCTGCTGCTGCTTTCATTTGTGAGTTTAAAGAGCCCCCTGCTGGACACGCAGCATTCATTTTCTCATTGCTTGTAATGTGAATGGAAAACAATCTTTCTTTGGGTTATAGGCAACATAAAATCCCCTCCTTTTATTGGCTTCTGCCCTTTCGTCATGCCAATTTAATATTTGTTGTAATGGCTTCCCCTTGGAGAGAATAACGCCGACCTTGACCAAATTCAAATGAGGCAGCATCAGTGGACTAATGTGATCTGAACTTTTTGGTGTACTGTTGAGAGCAACTCTGCGCATATTGAATTGAGCTTGAATTGATATTGATGTGCGCCGGTTTGTGACTTCAATTTTGCTCAACTCTATGATAACTAGGGAGGACACAAGATGCCCACTAATGTCACAGCCCACTTCACTAGCAATTTGGTGCCAGCCAGTTTTACATCGCTCCGAGTTCAAATCCATTCATTCTAAGTGTGAAATGTTAGATGAAAGCAAACTGAGAAGATGGAGGTTGGAGCATCCTTCAAATTGAGTGACGTTAAACATCCAAAGATTGGCTTGTCAAATGAGGCAAAAGTCCTTTGAAACAATATGTGTTGTACTTTATATTTCATTATTGCTTTTTTTTATTATTGTAATGTAAGTTGATCCTGCTGCAGCATAAAATAGAATCTTGTAAATGAGCTTGTAATGAGGGGGAATGTGGATCAGCCTCTCAGCACGGTCCCTCGGATTAAAAAGGTCTGCCTGCTGCTCTCAGTGTAACTCCTCCCTGCTCCTCTGTAAGCTCATGTCCTGCTGTGGGACTTGAATGTGTGTTTTTGAAAAGTCTTTGTTCCGTTTAATATCTACCTCAGTCTTGGTTTACCACATGTCGACACGATTAGCCATTTTAGAGAAGAAAAAAAGAAAAGAATACAACACAAACTGTTGCCTTTAACTGAAAAAAAGTAATCAATACCTCATCTGTATGTAGAAACAGACAGTCCTGGATGTTGACATCGGTGTGCTGCAGGTCGACTTACTGGACTTTCGACAAAAAATAAGGGGAGCGCTGATCTAGTGTGTGTGTGTGTGTGTGGTTACCAGGTATCAGAGGTTATATTTTACACCTTTCTTTGCAGCATCTTTTATTTACACTGATTAATGGCACCTGCCTTACCTGTGTGCAATAAATGTTATTCAGTGCTTTATTTCCTGTGTTCTTGTGTTTTTGGGCTCTAACACAACCTGGCTTACAGGTTTCTTGTTTTTACAAGTAAAATGTATTTTATGATACACTTTGTTTGTTGAACGGCAGTTATATATATATATATCTATATATATTTAATATTAAGTTAGTGTTAACAACATGAACGTCTTTAAGAAGTTATATCATGTGAAAAAATATATTTTTTTCATTGTCTAACCAAGACTTTACTTTTCAGTTGTCTTTAAAATTAAAATAAGTTTTTTAAACATTAATGAAAATGTAAAAATATGTTTAAATGCTATTCTGAATGAAGGTTTAAAGTTGATTCTTGACCTTGGAAACAGCTTTTGACGAAAATAATCCCGCCTTAAAGTACAGTTAAAATTGGACTTTTCGCATCAAATGATCTTCATCAGCAGATGGAGTTTGTCCAGTTGTCATGGAAATGTAGATGGAAGACAGTAGATTAGACTGGACACCCTTGAGCTGCTCCAAAAAGATGGATATGAGCATCTACATTTCAACAATCTGCTGATGAAGATCTTGTGATATGATCGAAAGCTCCAGAGCAGCTAGTAAACGGATCGTGAGGTGAGATTGTTTCGTCAACTGTGATATCTTTGTTTTTATTTTCGGTTTTAGAAAAACTACTGAGAACTTCAATTTTGCATTTGCTCATATTTGTCACAGAATTTATCATCACAAAATGATACCAGAATACAGAATGCAATAATCACTTCATGTGTTGTTGTCTTTATTTGTAACATTAATGAGGGTCCCCCTCATCCCTAAAATATCTTTCCATACATGCACGACTGCACTCTGTTGTCATTCTGTACAATGAGGCAAAATCTCACATCAGGTTGTTTTGTAGGAAATATAGTTAACCACAATTCAAACGTTTTTTTTTACAGATTTACAACATTTTCAAAAAACTGAAGTCAGTGTGACTTGATTACATTTCATCCTCTCTCTACTTTCTATTTTGAACGGCGACGCTGAAACAACAGCCAGACAAGTAGAACAATATATTTTTAAAAGGGGGCTTCATCAGGCTTTATCGGGTTTATCTTTGGTACATTAGCACATAGCAGAACAAAGTAATTGGAAAAAGGCACTTAAACCAAACAAAATCCTGATCCTGATTTGCTTTGGGGGGGGGGGGGGGGGGTGAAAGTGGAGGAGCTTTTATTGAAGAAACCTGTAATTGGTGAACATAAAAAGAAAATGCAGGCAGAGGGTAGAAGGAGAGTGGGATAAACAAACATCTCTGGTCATTTCATTTCATCTCAGAAATGCGAGCGCACTTTCCTGAAGATATCAAAACATCTCTCAGGTAGAAGAAAAAAAAACAAGAACAAGCTCGATTTTTGCAGCACATCAAAAACAATGTTTGGGTTTTTTTTTTACATGAAGAGGCTGGCTCATGATGCTGATGTGGCCGGCACAAAACATGCTCACAAGAATAGAGGTTAATGGATGGAAGGCACCACACCAACCGCAGGCCCTGGGGAAAAAAAACTGGGAAAAATATTGTGTGCTCAGAGGAGCTAATCCAACAGTCTTTCTGTCCATGTCAGAGTGGCTCTTAGTTCCCTGCAGGTCCCTTCACATCCAGAGACTGATGGGCGGCCCCTGCCTGGAGGTTACAAGATGACGGGTCGCAGTAACCATTGGGACCGGCTGTACCGGGAGGCCCAGGTACACCGGACTGTCCGTGAACGCCAGGAGGTCCCCTCTGCCCGTCCCGACCATCCTGACCGTAGCCAGGTTTGCCTGGCTCACCTGTGATCACAGCATTCATTTTAGGATGCCAGGTGCTACATTTAAAGGATTGGTTCTCATTGTATAGATCTATTTTTGTACAACAGTCCCGTGCCCTTAAATGCAGCGAAACACTTTTGGGTTATTGTAATAGACGGACTCAGAAAAGTGTACCCTTTAAGATAGAAAGGCAAGTTTAAAAAGGCAAAAGTTACTCACCAGGAAGTCCGGGAGGTCCTGGCTGACCTTTAGGTCCTCGCGCAATGGGCCCCCTGGAGCCTCTGTCTCCCAGTTCACCTGTAACACGTATTACGTAATGAAGATGTTTGTGTACAAACATGTCATTGTTTTATTTGATGCATGCCAATACATTGATTACCTTTGGGTCCTTTCGTTCCAATAGATCCTGATGGCCCTTTGAGTCCTGGAAGGCCCCTTGCTCCACCCTGCCCAGGGAAACCATTGTCTCCTGGAGGACCAGGTTGCCCTGGAGGTCCAGGTTTTCCAGGTAAACCAGCTACGCCAGTCTCTGGCCTCCTTAAACTAGCAGCTAACTGGGCCAGCTGTTCTGTTGGAGCAGAAAGAAGACGATGAACCGGATGAACTTAAATAAATCAAAATGTGATGTAATTCATATGCATAACTAGCTGCAAGACACTGAGTGTTTCCAAACAGTTGTAGCTGACAGTTATCGAGGGACTTTTTAATACATAACACTTTGTTATAAACCATGCGGTAGCATAAGTAAGCTCATCTCTGAAAGCCCCAAAGCAACTCTCATAGAGGAGATAGTCCAAACGCTCTTGTACTTGAGTCAGAGTGAAGCAGAGCGAGGTGAAACTCTGGTCACGATATCCCTCGAGCTTCTCCTGATTTTCAATCTCTTTCTATGGAACCTCAGTAAATTGAGCAGAAAATAGATCATACTCTTTATTTCAGGCAATCAGCAACAGGAAATGTACATTCTTGGTGCAAAGGATCTAATATTAATCTCCTCTGGCTCCTTGCAGCATGGTATTCTGCTCCTGAGATTTTAGTTGTATGGCTCCTGATGAAAATTCATGCAGCAGCTGCTTGACTGCTCTTTTCTTTTATATTTCCTTGCCAAGCAGACTATTTGCATTGAGTGGAGGAGAGCTGTTCTGCTGAAGGTGAAATTAATTTTTCAGCACATCGGGAATGAAAAAGTCATGAGTGTAGGAGATGAGTTGTGGAGAGACGTACAGTAAGAGCAACAGAACGAACAGAAGAGAACAGAGGTTGTGACTTCAGAGAAACATCTCTGAAGAGGGGAATCTTTCATCCATCACATTAACGGAGACTGAAGCTCATTTCATGTTTTGGTCATTAGGCCGTCCCTTTTTCGAGCTTCAGAGTATTCAGCCGCCACCCAGATCAATGAGACAACGGAGGGGCGGCTCGATGTGTGGTTGTGTAATGAGGCATTGTGGGAAAGATTAAAGACATAAAATGAGGCACAAGGGAATGATAAATGGGGTCAAAGGCCCATCAGTTCTTACCGTGCATGACTCGCATGCAAACTTGTCTGATGTGCTGATCGCTTGGCTCTTTACCCTAGAGGGAAGAAAAAGACGACTTATTAGATTTCATGACCATGTCGAAAACATTGACTGTGTGTTAAAACTCCACAGTACTGTTTCACAGTACGCTTCCTGTTTTACTGACCTGCTTTCACTACATTTGAAAGATTACTTTGGTGGAGAAAATTCTGCTATTTTGAGCTTTTAAATACTGTTTTATTGTACGGAACATTTTCAGGGCATGTTGATGTCATTTGATGTGTTACTGCTGCACAATTTGGGGTTCAGTGTTTTAGTATGAGCACAAGTTGAAATTATAACATGGACATAAAAATATGAAGATAGTAGTGTGTAGGGATTTATTAATGGCCTTCACATTTAAAAAAACCGTTCAATAGTCTTTGAGGAAGAAATACTTCTAAAAACTAGCACCTCTTTATCCTCTCAAGAGTAGACCCTAACTATACCTTTTGAGAAGATGAGTAGGTGGGAAGGAAGGTTTGAAAGTAAAACATGAAGTGACATACTTGTACAGGATGCCACTTTGGATGGTGAAGTCATGACCCGCCCTACTCTGCGGTATGAAGATCAGGGTAAGCCAATCAGAGGCAGAGTAGGGCGGGTCATGCTGTCACCATCCTATGAAAATAAATGTTGCGTACAGGACACAGGGAGGTTTAATTCATTAATTGCAAACACATTAGATTCAGTTAGGAAAGAGGAGGTATAAAACCCAGAACACTATCGTGGCTTTAATTGCTACCAATACACTGAATTCAGTGCATCAAACTCTCTTTTGATGTCAAAATTTAAAAAAAATTATCATGAAAAATAAGCCATGGGGTTTCTTGGTAAATTGTCTACTGTACATCAGGAAAATCTGCTGACATGGACAAACAACAAAACAAATTACATATTAACCCCCTGACCAGACAGTTTTGCCCCTTCTATACAGAGCTATTGTGTAAAATGAAGAAATCACAACTGAACAACGTGATACATACTGCTGTACAGATATTGCAGTTATCCTCAAACACTTTTTTCAAAACATTTATTCCTCAAAGTGTCTACTCTTGGACCTACCGCAGGGCCCTGGGACCCTCTGACTCCAGGCGGACCCCTGTTCCCCTGCATGCCCCTCGGTCCAGGTGTGCCAGGCGGCCCCTCGATTCCCGGCTGGCCTCGACTTCCCTCGGGACCTCTTTTGCCAACTTCGCCGAGGTTACCGACCTTCACAGAAAGTGAGACCGGAGAAATGTTTCAAAGCTGCAGCACTTCCTCAATCGAAATACTGAGACGCCAGGTCAGAATGATCTGTTTGAACTCACCTCTCCTTTAGATCCAGAATCTCCTGACTCACCCTAGAACACCATTTATAAAACACGGAGAAAAGAAAGGACAAATGCACTCTGTTGAGATCCTCCTCTGTTATGAATAGTTCAAATAAGTTCAATTAATAGTGTTAGTGTTGGTGTAACAACTTACAGAATCCCCTTTGTCTCCAGGGTTTCCGTCATCCCCTTGTGTTCCCTATGACAACACAATCTGTAAATGATTCATGCAAAGCAACCCACTTTGTATTTAAACGCAGCATTAATGTTAAGAGTGAATTAACAATTAGTATGAGGGCTTTATACCTGTTCTCCTTTGGGTCCTCCCTCTCCCCGTTCTCCCTGTAATAACCGAGACAAATGAGTTCACTTTGCGAAATGATCATTAGTGTTGTGAATATTTGTCCACACTAGAGGGAGCTGATCAGCTGCTTGTTGCTGAGCATTGATCTCTCTCTCTCTCTCTTACTGTTTCGGACAATTGTCCTAAAGTGTAAAAGGTCTCTGAATGGGACTGTGCTGCTTTCTCACCCTCTCTCCCTTCACCCCGGGCAGGCCAGAAGGACCAGGGAGACCGTGAAGGCCGGGGTCACCTTTGGGTCCCTACAACAAAGAAACACGCACATCTGATGAGAAGAGACATCTAAGCAGGTTTATATCTAAGGTATGCTGAGATCACAACAGCCTTTAAAAGACAACATTATGCACTTTGCTCTTTATTTGTAAGCTATTTCACAAAGCATACCACCTGTTAATCAATAGTGAAAATCTGAAAAGCTGAAATATCAATAGTAGTAAAACAACGATAATGTTGGGCATGTTTGTGTGCGCCACTGCCCCTTTGATCACCGAGCGACTGTCTGAGGAATGCCAGGAGAACAGAGAGCTCATTCAGCCCGCTGCTTACTCGTCTCCCCTTACTGTGAAAATAGACCTCATGTGAGATGCAGCCTCAGTCTATTCTCTGAGACATTCCAGTGAAACAACAGATACACTCTGAGGCGTCCCCTCCTTCTTCAGCTCCATTCACTCAAAGTATCAAATGTGCATGTAGTCTGGCTGCTCAGCCTTTATTTCCAAAATAAAGGCATGGATAAAAGAAAAAAAGAATGGATATAAGTTCAAATCTAACTTTAATCGAATTGTGCTCTTCAACTCTTCAACTGTGCTTGTTACTTACCCTGGCACCTGTCTTGCCAGCTGAACCTATAGGGCCTTGTTCTCCTCCAGCTCCCTGGGAAGAAGAGAAAATAATAAGAAAGTAAATGTTAAAATGAACATTTGAACAAAGTAAAAAACAGTTGAAACAGGAGAAATACTCACAGGTTCACCAATCGGTCCAATAGATCCTAGCGCTCCCTGTTCTCCGCGCTCACCCTGAGGTGTGACAGTGAAATGACACAGTGACACAACGGAGGTGACAAAAGTCACGACGGTGTCTTAACATGAGCGGCTACTTACTGCTTTGCCGGCAGGTCCCATTGTTCCGGGGAGGCCTGCTGTGCCAGCGTCTCCCTGTGCAGAAACAAACAAAGTTGCTTTCAGACTTTGACTTAAGAAAAACTCAATGGATGCAAGAAGTAACTGATAATATTTGATCATTGATGGAGCAAACTACCTTAAGGCCACTCAAGCCTTTTGGTCCAGGTGCACCAGGCAAACCCTAAAAAAGAGAGAGCATGTCTTAAAGAGACGCAAAGGAGAACAATTTCGACCAGGAAGTGTCATTTGTAAAACAAAATGCAGCTCGCTGTGAGAAACACTGGATGATAAAGAAGGCTTAGAGGATACAAAACACATTTGGTTTGAGCTTTTGACCCGAACAAGCTTAAGGTGATAAACGTGCTCTGGATATTTGAATTAGGTGACGACTTTTACGCCTACGGAAACCTTTCTTAATGCTGCCAAAGGCGGGCTGCTCGTGTTTGCCAACCTTTTCTCATTAGTGCTCTTCATGAGACTAATCACAGATTAGTGAGCTGGAAAAACTTCCCTTTCATTTTTGTGCCAGAGGAAGACAGAGATTAGTGTCTCACAGCATGGCCTGCTGTATGTGTACCATATCACAGAGGGATGGAATTCAATCATATTTCAATTCAATTTCAACCTACAGAAACTTTACTGTGTACTATAAAATGTGAGATATGAATACGTTGTGACATGTTACTGCAATACAGAAGTGGAAATGAGGAGTATTGTACTGCAGCAGGCATGGGCCATGGCGCTTTAAACTGGTCCTGAGGAGTACACAGAGGTGCATCCAATCAGACTCCGTCAGTTTGGGGTCAAAGGTCATACTCACTGGAAGCCCCTGAAGTCCGACCTCTCCAGGAACGCCTGACTTCCCAATGCCTCCCTGCAGGGAAACAGAGAGGGAAAGAATGACGCTCCAAACAGAAAAAGACTTCAGGGGAATACAGTTTAATATCATGAACTGTACCATTAAAACATACTAGTTTTAGTAATAAAGTAGCAGAAATGTTTCTCTACCTTTGTTCCAGGCATCCCAGGAATACCCTCGCGACCGTCCACACCCGACAAGCCCTGGTGATAAAAAGCACAAACTGAAATGAGCTGTTGGCAGACAAATGTGTCCGGACATTTAAGCTTTATTTGTCATCATTGATCGGACACTCACAGCCCCTCCCTTGGGACCTGGAACACCTGTGATTCCTCTCAGCCCTAGAATACCCTGAAAAACAAAGCAACAGCTCATTCGGTCGGTTTTGTCTAAACCGTACAGCCAAATTCCAGTGAGTCCATGTTTATTTCTTCACCTCAAAAGGTCTTATTAACTTCGATCAACTTACCGTTTCACCTTTAGGCCCAAGCTCGCCCATCACGCCTCTCTGGCCATGATCCCCCTGAAATAATGTATTGAATCACACGCTACTCAATCGTACTTTATTTGCTGCCAAATTGTAAGCACGTGTGTTGTTGGAGAAACTTACAGTTGCCCCTGCTACACCCTGGGGACCTGGACCTCCATCAAGACCTCGAACTCCCTGCCGGAGAACAAGATTAGTTTTGGTATTATGATCTGTTTAGATGATAAACATTTCAATAGATATCTAATATGGAATTCACCCCGAATTCACAAGTTATTTTGGAAGAAGCTGACATATATGAAAGGTGCTATAGGTTTAGAAATCATAGGGACATTTACCAGTTCTCCCTTGGGGCCCAACATTCCCATGGCTCCACGAGTTCCCTGAGGGCCCTGAAATAACAAACAAAAAAGGTGCCTCAGTGAGCAAAAGAAGGAGAACCTGACACAGAAAAAGAACAAACTGCAACTTGAAAGACTCTAATATCATATCATAAATGTGGTTTCTAACCATTGGTCCTTGAGATCCGACCTCCCCTAGACTTCCCTGGTCTCCCTCCTCACCCTGAGCGAACGAAAGAGAAAGAACGTCAGCGGAAAAGCAGCATGAAGTCAATCAGATGAAACACTGAACAGCAAATTTAACTTCATTATATAAGTAAAACAATTTTAACTGAGGCTGCTCATCAACTTAGTGTTAATTAGAAAGTTAGGCAGCCTTCCTTGAATATGTTAAACACCTATTTTTTTTTAATGAATTGCACAGGGGGCAAAAGCAAAGAAATGAAATTCAAATTATCGCTCTCCTGCTTTGCTAATTACAAGTAATTGATATGCTGACTCTGTGGTCGACCTGAGGAGGCATATCCATTTCGGTGGATAGGGGCTCGGGTGTGAGGCTGCATGCGCACTTTTTCTGTGGTTAAAAAGGCAATTTCTTCATTTATGTGTATCAGAAATGGCTATTAAGACATGTAAATAAAACATAGCTTATAATCAAATATTACACAACAAACAGAAATGCTTGAAAGGAAATGATCCTGCTTGACTGTCTGATCTTAAAAAAATCTCCAATGAGTGAAAGATGAAAGTCTGAGTCAGCCAGACTGTTGAACTATTAATAGAAATATTTGATTGATATATTTTATGTTATTGTTATATATCTAATATAGAATTAATGGAGGATATAATTGTTCCTGTTTGTTTCAAATAAAAAATAAAGCACTGCATGTTTCTAACTGGGTCACACAATCACATTTCTCCCAGGGTGCAATCTTACTTATATTTTAACATTTAATGTTCTTCTTTAATGTTATGACTTTATGCATTTCCAACCCCGGCACAACATCTGGCTATTCTGTTGTGAGCTGTAAACACCTTTATATCTGTGGGTGGAAAACAGGCAGAAGGAGAAAATCATTCTTGGGTACGCGGCTGCAGCCTGACAGTAAATCATATCGTGGCATGGGGTGATAAAGGGAGATAGGCCCAGACTCATTTCCATTTATATAGTGCATAGACACATTACAGGGAGAAGCTAGCTGTGCTTGAACATCATTTCAGATAAATCATCCTCCATGCATTGCAAGGAGTGAGAGGCATTACACACAGGCATGTACCACTTCCTCTTGAAATAGAGCAGCGCAAATAATACTTGTCTCAAAGGTGCAAAGAATCCCTTCTTCATATTTAAGTCATGCATCATTTTTTCTCTGATGTGGAGCGTTGTGTCAAGTGTGACAGTTGTGGAGGAAAAATTCATATTTTCAAGTAACTATGCAGTTTTATGTGTGCATAAATTTAAACTTGATGTTTAAAACATTTCATATGATTAGAAATACTTGGCTTTGGAGTTACGAACAAGAATGACTTATTTTACCTTGTGCCCTTGTTTCCCAGGTTCTCCTGATTCACCTTTTCCACCTTTGTGACCCTTGAAACATACAGAGAATAAAAACAGCACAGATTAAAAACGTTATATTTTCGGGCACGAACGGGATTTCAGTGCAAAACAAAAGCTTAATCTGCGCTTCTCACCTTCATGCCAGGAAGGCCAGGATGTCCCGAGGTCCCGGGCGGACAAGAGTTTGGACACTAAACAACAACATGAAAGTAAGAAAATGTTCCTGACAATTTATGAAAAGTCAAATGTCATTCATTAGCAACAGAAAAACAAAGCTTTACCAGGTCAGCACTGCCTTGCATTCCAGCTGCACCCTGAAGTGGAGAAAAAGCGGCCACTTTTATAATGTGATTTATCAACATCATGATGGATCTAAAGAGCTTGTAAATCACCAGATAAAAGGCTGTGTGCAATGGTGGTATCACCAACAAGGCAAAGTCAAATGTAATCATTTGCAAATCTGTGTCACTTACTCTGGCCCCCGTTGGTCCACGGGGTCCCTGTGGCCCTCTCACACCAATGGACCCCTGCAAAAGGACATCAAATGTGTCAAAAACTACACAAAGACAATAGATGCATTGCACTCTCTATTGTGTCATTAGGAGTCCTGGCATGGACATTGCTCTTCTTTGCTTTACTGTGAATTATACATTAGTTAGGATTGTCAAAAGTTAACTTCTAGCTCACAATGACACATTATACTACAAATCCTTTAGGCCAAGTCAACACTCTTGATGCAAGCTTTTTTTTGATCATTAGAATGTTTGTGTTTTCCAAAATAAAATATTGTTTGGATCAGTGCCCTCTATGGTGAAATGCATTCAGTAGAAACATCCATAAAACAAATACATTTGTTTCAGTTTCCCTTTCTGACACAAATGTACCACAACCAGATTTTAATCAGTAAGATCGAGCGTGCCTTCAAGTCTGCAAATACACTTCAGCTAGCTCACTTGTTAGATGTGTATGTTATATACTCATTCAGGAGAATTTGAAGTTACTGTTCTTACTCTGAAAGTCCATGTTTCATGTATAGCAGAAGGTGATGCTGGTTTAAATGCACTATGAGACATTAGGAGCTAAACCCAGATCGCAACCCTGACATTATATCTAAAACCACTGCTTTGAAATCCAATGTAAGCTGATGGTGGACTTATGAAATAAAAAATACAGATACATTGTATTTATATGAATCAAATCATGATCTGTAAACAGCTTTCTGGTGGCAGTGGCTTCACCTACATTCAGTATTTTTCACTGCAGCTTGGAGCAACTTTCACTTTTTTGTTACCATGGCCGACACGTGAAGATGAACAGGTCTGTTCCGTCATTGGCTAATGGTAGCATTCCACCACCTCAGTGCTCATGTTGGTCGTATTTGATGCTGCAGTGTATTTTCTAGTATAACAGCCCATTCCTCAGTCTCTACTCACAAGTAGTCCAACTTTTCCCACTTCACCCAGACGTCCTCCAGGCCCGGGTGGTCCCTGTTCAAAGTAACATTTCAGGTATTCAGTATTAACACATTTTAGACCACCAAAATGTAATATAAACTGTAGTATTTGTTGTGTAGCATAAATGACTTACGGGGGGTCCATCGGGCCCAACACCCTGAAAAGAGACATATACAGTGTGACAAGACAGATTTAAACAATAAAATGTAGACAGCTTCTACATTATGTGATTTCCAGATAGTCACGGTTGATCTGATCCTTGGATCGACGGGTCTAGAGAGGAAAAGATACTCACAGTGGCTCCACGAGGACCAGATTGTCCAGGTTCACCCTAAAGAACAAAGACAAACACATTAGATACATAGAAGTAGAAATAACTACTGAAACACTGTGTTCAGGTAAAATTGAGCCGTGTGAGCCTGCAGTTAACATTCCTCCAGCTCGTCACATGACTGCGCCGGCCACACTTGACCCAGCAATGTTCAGCCTAATGAGGGCCGATGTTGGGGCTTCGCTCCCCACGGAGATTACACAGAAGACTTGTAGGATTAAGTCTCATTTGTCATGAGGAATTGGTTTATGCACTGCGGCTCCTGCTGCTATGCCAAAAAGACTGGACAGCAGCTTGGCACCATTTCACTGAAGCAGGAAAGCAAAGGCTCATTAGTCACTCACTTTGTGTCCGAAGGGACCATCGGGCCCAGCATCGCCAACAGGGCCGGTCAAACCCTGCAGAGGAGAGACATCATGCTGAACTAATGCATCATAAACAAAAAAAACTTAGAGCACTTCAGCAGCTAATTATTTTCACCTTACATTTGAAAATGATTCAACAGGCAATACTTATTTCCCCATCTGTCAATATTTGTAAATCCAGCATCAGATGTCCATGTCTTACATCATCATACCATAATCATACTCCAGTGGGAGGAGTCCTTCGATTCATCAATGGGATTAACTAGACCACAACCCCCCTCCTCTAAAGTGGTTCAATATATACTGCACTGCAGCTCCACGCTGGTCAGTCACATTTAAATCAAAGCTCTGTTTTCGTGCACGTCATGACGTCCACAGGAGCAACTTCACAGACACACAGAAAAAGTCGGCAAAGGGGCAGAGGGCAAAACTCACAGACTGCAACATTCCTCTGGCTCATTTCAAACAAGTGCACTGAAAGGAATCATTCCACACCGTTTTGAGGATTCTCAACAGCAGATACCAACAGCGGCCAGCCAACAAAGCTGCTATTGTTCTCATAATTCTGGTAGATGTATCAAGGCATAACACACCAACAATGGATCATAATGCATAAAACAACTGCATTATATGAAATGGCATTCTGAAACTCGTACTTTATCAACCTAAGCCTTTATGGTGAACTAAAAATCACCTACAGTCCCTCTTTGTCAGTCTATCGTCAGCACCAGTGTGATTGGATGTTTTCCTAACCCTCCTTTAAACTCTAGGGAGCAAAGTTAATTTCACACAGTTCCTGGTTTACCTTCTTAAAAAAGGAAATTTGAATTTGTTCATCCTGTTTAATAAATTCCTCACATTTTTGCACACATTCCCCCAACATCCCATGCTGAATGTGAAATCCCACTGGTCACTCTGCAAGACTAAAAAGTGTAAACATGATCTTTGATGGTTGGAGGATCACAATTTGTAGTTCCACCCCCTTGCAGACTTGCATATTGCCCTTGTTGTGGCCAACAATGCAGATGTACTGTATGAAATGTGCATGTATTGTCAATATCAAACAAAGAGTACTCACATCATTTCCAGGAATTCCAGGTAATCCCGAAGAGCCGGGTTTACCTGCATCTCCATCAGGTCCCTGAAAAAACATACACACATATTTCAGTGAAAAGCCCTACCATGAAAAGTAATGTATTGATTTATTTTCGTATTAAATGTAATAATTACAGAAAATCCCTCCTCGCCATCTTCTCCCCTTTCCCCCTGAAATGAAAGAGATGAAATGCTTTAAGGTGAGCCGAGCTTAGTGTTTGCTACGTGATCTGGATAAAGTTACAGAACTAAGAGCACTTACAGCAATGCCATCAATTCCTGGGACACCTGCAGGTCCAGGAGGGCCAGCAGGTCCTTGGCTCCTCTGAGTAACAAAATGATGACAATACTATTAATAATATCTGAAAATGTTATAGCTTACATTTCAAAAAAGGCCCGAACAACTTGTGCCATTTCTCATATGACAATATGAAAAATGAGAACAGGTGTATCGGCTTATTGTACGTAGAGACTCTCTGGGACATATTGACATTGCTTACAGTCTATAGAGGTGATTTGTGATTGCAGAATACATCAGCATTCTAAGGACTTTGCAAAAGGAAACATTTAAAAAGGACACTGCAGACAATAGACTCGTCCTTGACTTTTTTTTCAAGGCACTTGGCCAATCAATTTACTGGATGAAACAACCTCATCATCTCGCCAAAATGTATCATGTTATTCGGCACCAGAAGAACACTCACCTGCACCTCTGTCACATCGGTCTACAGAGACAAATAGAGACAGATAGAGACAGATAGAGACACCAGAGAGAGAGAGAAAATTAACAAGTCTTACTTGAGCGGAGCAGATAAGGACAAGCTGCAGAAGCAGACCCAAAAGTGACCCTCTAATGCTGGGGGCCCGAGCCATGATCTCCCCGTGGGCAGGAAGGGTAAACGTTGTAGTCCTTTCTCTGGGATTTGTTGGGTTGAAGGAGCCCCCGACAAAACAAGCCAACTGAATCGGCTTCAGCTATCTAGACTGTCCGAGGTCCCATAGCCATCGGGGCACTCATGTATATTCATACAATGTTTGGTTACAGGAAGGGATTGGAGGGTTTGCAGACGGGGCACCGCGGGGAGGGGCCTCAATGCAAACACCACCAATAGGCAGGGCCAGCGGGTCATTCAACCTCTGCTAATGATTTTATTCCAACTATATTTTAGATGAGACAAGTGTAAGTTTTCACTGAAGTCATCAAATTTATCTCGAGAGCTATGTGGGCAAGTGAAGCAAAGTTTAAAGACATAAAACAACAGTATCGCTTTTATGCACACAATTTGTGCAGGGCCGAGATCCTTCTTGTGGCACTGGCACCTCTGTGTCACTCAGCGTCAGTCTGTGGCAGTTCAGCGGAGAGAGTCAGCTGTGGCAGGCGAGCATAGTTCGGCACCTGTCAAGAAGCTGCGGCGCTGAGGGGGCGGAGCCACATTTCCTGAGACATTTCCTGAGAACACCCATTGTTGTTACGACAGATCAGCTTCCATAAATCAGTTTTCAAAAAAAATTGAGTATTCAAAAACTCAATTTTAGTTGAGTCACCGGAGTCCCCTGTTCTCTGTATGCATCCTTAGAGTAAGTACGTTGTACTTTTTTGTTTCTCATTAATTTTATTTAAGTATGATTTTTCTGGTTTTGCAACAAAATGGAACATAATACACTCTTTCCAAATTATTACTTTTATAGTCATTTACAACAATCGGCTAAAATAATGAAAATAAATCATCCATTTTATTATCATTTAAAAGTATATATATAAAAAATTAAAATTAAAATTAAAACCCATAAAATGTCCAATCCAAAAATACATGTTTGAAAATATCTTCACTCTTCCTCTGCTTATATGTATATGTATGTCAGTAGGTGCCACAAGTTGCCAGAGAGTGCCAGAGAGTGGCACAGGGTCACGCAGAGTGACGCAGGGTGACGCAGGGTGACAGAGAGTGATGCAGAGTGACGGAGGGTGACAGAGAGTGACGCAGAGTGTTGCGACAGTTACCACCGTTTTGTGGTACCTGCCACTACTTTTCGCGACAGTTTTCACTGTTTCCGACAGCTGCCACTAGCATCTTGTGGCAGCTGCCACTCTTTCAGAGCGGATTCCGCCGTAGTTTAGCCTTTATTTGTCGTTATTTGACATTATGTGACAATACATTAAGGTCATTGAAGGCATGACTGTTGGTAGTTGTAATTAGTTTATTAAAAAAAGGCAGAATTGTAATGGTATGGCCACTCGTTTTTGTCAACAAGCTAATTGCGGGCTAACTTCAATTGGTACTTGTTGCCCAAAAAAAAGTCATGTTTGTTCCAGCGAGCAACTGGGACAACCAGGTATGTGCAACATGAGTGGCAACTCAACTCTATTTTATTTATATGGCACTTCACACACAACACAGTTGAAAAGTTCAGTTTTATGTAAGTAACTTATGATTCGAGGGAAAATGCATTTTGGAATATTTGCAATTGACGAACCTGATAGTAATTAAAAATGTGTGGAATATTGGCAGTTGTCCCACCTCTGTTTTTTCATAGGGTTTTCCATGACCACATAAAGAACTACCAATGGGTTCAATGCTCAACTTGCAAAAATTGGCTGCATTTCGAGTGTGCTGGTGTGGAAGGTGACTGGACATCAAAGGATTTCTTTTGTGGATGCAACATTGTCCCAGATGTGTAAGAATCATCTCATTAATTCATTGATTGATATAAAAGTGACAATTGTTTTAGTTGCGTTTGATATAAATTAGGGAAGAATTTCCCTTTGTGTCTCCAATAATTTCTCCAAAAAGTATCATATATTGAACATAATTCATGGATCACTGGAGTTAACACATAATAACATTGTAAAATTAACAAATAAATAAATAGATAACGTAAAAAAGACTGTTAATGACAAAGAAATATACGATTACCCAAACAACATTCATAGCCTTTAGCGATTTACAGTATATACTGGCAACAAGCTAGTTATATATACAGTATAACCAATGTAAAATTTGATACATGGTAATTAAAGGTGTATGTTGTAAAACTACAACATGTAAAGATTTTCGTCAAATTCAGGCAATGCTTCTGTCTTAAACAGAGACAACATCTTGGAGTCTGTTAAAGCAGAAGAAATTCTTAAGGATGAAGAAATAAAGGTAAAACATACATTGTACATTTTCTCCAGTGAGCTGGACAAAGGTTATTCACATAAAAATGGTATTCACTAATTATACATAACACTGAATCTACAACTACATATACATCTCATATTTCAGGACTTGGAAAGAAATCTGCAGAGTGGGCATTTTCTCTCCAACAGAATGTATCTGTGGAAACACAGAGGATTGGATGCAGCCCTTCGAAAATATTACAGTGAACATTTCACTTTATTCAGTGACATGAAGGTAGAGTGTGCTCTTTTTGTCTTATTTGTACACACAGCATTTTAGGCAGAGGAGGGGAAAAGGTAGGAATAGATTGATAGAGAAATGTTGCCGTGACATTTTCTTGTTCTCCTCTTTCAGGATGGTATACAAAAAGTGTTGTATTTGTTTCTTATTTACTTGTTTTCCCAGACAGAACCGATTATCCAACGTCTAGAAAGACTACTGTCAGTGCCTGGAACTGTAGCTGAGAAGCAGCTATTCGTCACAGAGGTCATTTTGCCAGAGGTGAGCTATTGAGGATGTGTACCAAATTAACAATTAGTTTAAGAATTACGTTTACAGCAGAAAATGAGTGAGTTATTAATGGGATAGGCCTCTGAGAGATACAAGTGTCAATAGACATTTGAGAACACCATTTGGAGAATATAAACTAAAACTACAACTGGAAGAATAACTTAGTATCAATGTGCTAACTTAACTGGGTAACCTGGTACAGGTAAGTATCAATTGAAATGAAATATAAATGTATGTATGTAATGACTGACAATTAACATTTGGTAAAAACTGTCAAATTGATTTAACATACTTTATAATTATTATTATCGATACATTTTTGTAGGTTGTGATTCAGTGGTTGCAAAGGACCAGCAACATGTGCAGATACCAGGCAGAATCTGTGCTGCTGGAGAACACATATAAAGAGAAAAGGTAGACTACCGGTACATGACTTGTGTTTGAATTGTGGGTGAGCATGCATATGTGTAACATCACGAAATCCATTATGCCAATCCTGGCTAAGAGTGGTTTTGCATGTGAAGTTGACATAACTGTAATGACTGAATGTGGCAGTGGTTCATTTACAGATAATATATATTTTTTCAGTGCTCCAGAGTTGTCAACAAGTGACAGAGAAAGCACAGAAGAGGTAAGAAATGTTAAAATCTTTGCAGTCAGAGACACAGATGCTGGTGCGTAGTTTGATTTACAGTGACTTTATTTCTGCATGAAACAACAAAGCAGAGTATATTTGATTTAATCCACAAGACAAATTCTATTTTTTGCTGAAATAACTTTTTACGGATTCATGTGCTCAAGGGCGACACCTGATGGCGGAAACCATGCAGCACATTTACAAACATCAGAACTTCATATTATGTATTGCATGCATGTACAGGAATAACAATTAAGCTGAATATAAACCGATGAGATGAATGAAGTAGATTCTTTAATACAAAAATAAGAAATAATAGATTTTGGGCTGCCTGATAAACAATAAAAAATGTATTAGCATGAAATACTAAAACTGTAAATATAAATGAATGTCATTTAGCCTTTCACATAAGATCCATCATGAAGGTATGTTGCATGATCATAAGACAAGATATTACATTACAATCATTTTTATCCAAAGCGACTTACAATTCAGTCTATCACATTTCTACACTGTAGGCACAGCTACGGGAGCAATTTTGGGATCAAGTGTCTTGCTCAAGGACACATCGACATGCGACAAGCAGAACCGGAGCCAGGGATTGAACCGCCGACCCTCTGATTGAAAGACGGCCCTGCTATCCACTTAGCCACAGTCGCCCTATATAGAATCACTTCACTGTAAAGTGAATTAAGCGGTTTTTGTGAACTCACAGGATATCTAATAAGATTGGTACTTAATTATGCGTATGGATTAACGTCTGGCTAGAATTGGTTTGCAACTATTTATTGTCAGTATTAATTTACATAAAAAAATACAGGTACATCTTATTATATACTGCCATTCAATTTGGAAGGCTCTCGATGGAACCCATCCAGCATTAGTTTGTTCTTTGTTGCTTATTTCTCTAAATAGAGATTTGACTTTTAGATGTTGAATGACACAAAATGTTGATAAAGACAACATTTGTTGTAACAAAATATCTATTCGTTAATTAGGTACTGTAAATGCTGTACAAGTTTGAAGTATTAGTTAGTTACGACACCAATATACAATAAATACTTTGAGTACACTTTATTCTTTACTGCAGGTAAATGTTCTTCTGAGAGACAGCCTGGCTGCAGCTGGTGTCGCAAGACACAATTCGATGGAGGGTTTAAAGTTCCCGCTGTCCTTTCCATGGATGAAAAGGAACAACAGCAAGCCCTCCAGGAGCTGCACAACTGCGAAGATGACCCAAGTGAAGAGTCTCCAGCAGAGCTTTTCACTTTTGTTTTTGATAAACAGAAGGACTATGACAAATTCTGCACAGAGCTTATTGATAAAAACAATTTTAAAGTGTTTTCGAGGTTTGAGGAGAAATAATTATTCTACATGTGCTTTCCAAGTGTTGTAACTAACTAACCTTTCACTGTCAATGTATGTTAGTTTAAATGTCTGTATTTTGCTGTTATTATTGACAATATGTCAAATTGTTAATTTTTGTTGTTCAATACATTTTTTTTTAAATAAACCATCGACGAAACAGCCGTGTCACCTTTCCCAAAACTTGTGACAACCCACACGTTATATGGGTTGCCATCATTCTAAACAGTACAATGCATATCATCCATATTTACAACCTGCATTCCTTTAGTCTGCAGCATGAAAGTGTTTATCGTTGCCATGGGCAACAAGTACCAATTGAAGTTAGCCCGCAATTAGCTTGTTGACAAAAACGAGTGGCCATACCATTACAAGTCTGCCTTTTTTTAATAATTTTTTTTTTTTTTATCACTCTGTAGAGTGTATAAATAAAAGTGTATTTATATAATAAAGATTTGATATAGTGCATGTTTTTTTGATCCCTTTTACAATGACAAATTGAAAATTGTGGAATAATGTTGTATGGTGCTTGAGAAACGTGTTGGGGTGTAGCTGTGGAAGTGTGAACTTTAGTGTACTGTGGTGTAATTCTAAAATTCCAGAAATGTATAGATATTGCGTTAGTTACAACAGCAGGTTTGACAGACGTACCAGAATTGCCACCACTGGATTGTCTTTGAGTTTCCCTGTCAACGTGAAGCCATCCAGACTGACTCTTTGTCGGGGTGGTATATTCTGAGACCCGACCATGACACAGTCCACGAAAAGGATAACAGAGCGCCTGCTGACTTGTAGCAGGACTTGGTGCCACTGATCATTGAAAAGAAAAGCCAGACGGCTGAAAGCAACAGTCTGCCTCCCGGTGTGCAGCGCTGTGAAGGTAAACTCCAGAGACTGAGGCTCCCCGTTGAGTCTGACGGCCAGCTGCTCCTTTCCATTTTCATTCTGCATTTGCCAGATATTCCAGTTTTTATTGATGACGCTGCCACTCATGCGCAGCACAGCCACAAATGCAAACTCCTCCGGCAGCCCAAGGGGATAAGCTGATCTGAAACATAAAGGATGGGCTATTATACAGTCACCTTTAATGTTCGATTAAAAAAAAAAATCAATATTCCAATGAGGATTTATGAAGTCTGTAGTAAACATTAATTATATCATCCACTATTGTCCCCTTTATAATGGTCAAATCATATATCTCATCATATAAATGCAATTTTTGTGTGGTTTCTTTTTAAAGTTGTATTCCAGAAGGAATGTGGTGGTACAGGTAAAGTCAGTCTCTAATGTTCAGGACCATGGAGAGGGTAAATAAGCGTTATACCAGCTCAACCACTAGGGCTCAGTATTCACTCAGTATTCACTCGCCCCGACGCTTACCTTGTGTTGATCCTGAAATTGAACGCTGGGCCTATTCGATAAGCAACGTGCTGTGGAGATGATCCTGCCACCTTTTTAACTGTGCCCCTTCTTGCCAGCTCAGCAATGTGGAACTGGGACATAATATAAAACCCTATAAGAGCGCAGGGACAGAAGAGTGGTTAAATGCAAAAATCATCTTGCAGGTCCATGACCTTGGCTAAATCCTACTGTATGACAACTTGCTATCATGATTATATGGAAGGGTGAAACAATATACACTTACAGTATACCTTGTTGCTTTTTCCAAACTATGGTAATATAAGATGCTTTTTTACAGTTTCACAAACATACAGTATCAGCATAATAAGTATGAGTTGTACTGTTTGTGGGACTAAAATGATGTAGTTCTATTTTTGTGCAGGTAGGGCAAATATAAAAACAAACTGTGCTCATGGTTTTTGTGAATCCACCTGGGAAATGATCCTCCCCAATGCTGATCTGAGGGCACATGGACTGCTGCTCCATATGATACCAACTTGAGATGAAAATCTCACAGCTGCAAGATGGAAACAGAAAGCATCCGGTTAGCAGTCAAAGTGTGTGTGTGTGTGTGTGTGTGTGTGTGTGTGTGTGTGTGTGTGTGTGTGTGTGTGTGTGTGTGTGTGTGTGTGTGTGTGTGTGTGTGTGTGTGTGTGTGTGCGTGTGTGTGTGTGTTGTGGGGAGGGAATAAAAGCTCAGTGTTTGGAAAGCTGCACCACTGCCTTGAATAAATATTAGGCTAGCTGTTTGTGGCGTCCTCTTTAACACTTAAGTTCTAGATTTGCCTATTTTAACACATCTGGACAGCAAGTTAAATGTCTTAAGTTTGAATAAATGCTTCACATACAACAAGTTGTTCCTTTTGACATTTGACAAGCAAGCTGCCAGCATTGTATTAATTATCTGACACTGTTCACATGACCACAGTTGATACTGTAATATAATACTTTGATGCTTTGTCAGTATGTATTTATCAGTGTATGTGTACCATTTAATGCACAGCTGAGTCTATTCAGGCACACAGCTGGACTCTCTAACCCAGCAATGTTAGTGCTGCTACACAGACCCACATAGGATACATGTCATCAAATATAGATAAGAGCAGCAGTGTGTAAGGAGGTAAGACAAATTATGTGAATGCCTCATGGAACAAAAACTATATGTAGTTATATAATAAGTGCCTTATATCAATGACTATCAATAAACAGAGTTTGACAGCTATAAATGAGGTCTGCAGCATAAACAGGTAACTGAGCTCCACAGACCTTGCAAATGCAGTAACAAAAAACGGCACAATTATTCAATTTGTCAAGAGGAACATATGCCGCAACACATGCCGAGCACAGAGAAAGTGCTTCAGCAAAGACGAACAGCAGCAGAGGTATAATTAACATATTGAGTATGTAGTGGGTTGACAAATACTGATAATCGGCATTCAAGTGAACATCACTCGTCTTTTGCAGCAATGCACTGCACTGGTAATTGTGTTACTCTAATGTTGAGGTGCTTTTATGTGAAATGTTCACATTATTTTGTCCACCTTTGTCACTAGTATCTCACCAATTGCACCTTGCAGTGCAGAAGACGACTTACTTTGAGAATGAAGTCCTGTGCAAAGATATTGTGGGATCAAATAGCAACAGCACAATGAGTACAGAAGGGTATTTCTGGAATGCAATCAGAAAAAAAACGTAGCCGTTCAGTTTGAGTTAGAAATGTATTTGTTTGCCTTATGCCTGTCATGTATAATTGAAATTATAGACTGGTGCAGTTTTGGCATCAATTACATGTCAGTCATAACACTCACATGGTCACTGTTACATGCATTGTTTACCTTTTGACTCCACGCATTTCATAGTCTCATCTGGAAATGAAAAAAACAAAAAAACACCTGCCCCTGGATGTTTCTATAGATCAGCTTGCAGGAGAGAACAAGACCCTGGATGCTCCCTCAGCAAGAGTGAAAACCTTCAGGTCACAGCGAGGGGTCTCTTATAGGCTCGACTGTCATTTATTTGGGGGAGTGAGTCAACAGTCTCCACAGTGTCAACTTTACACTCCACTGGAGTTATCTTGCTCCCACCTTGGATTTAATGTCAATGCTTTTTCAAGTACAAAGTTATAGTATTGTACCCCATTTTTTGTTCTATTATTACGATTTTGTACCATAAGTAATATAAGGTAAATTAGTTATGGAAAAGATGATGTTACCCTGCTTTGGCTTTATTTGTCCAGCACTTTTGGGAACTGCATTCTCTGTTGTCTCTATGGTTGCACGGCATTCAGACAGCATTTTTTCCAGTGCAGTCCAAACTGAAAATCAAGAGATGCTGACTAAAAAGCAATTCGAGCTGGGTTTGCTCTGTCAGACAGAGTGGCAGGAAAAAAATTCTCATTCTGCAATTCCTGAAATAAGGTGGAGGACTTGTATCTTTAAATTGGAGTGAAATCATCCAGAATCCATTCAAATACATTGTGTTTATTACCAAGAAACCCAGCTTTCGTGATGTTTTCACAGGGAAATTGTTTTCAGAATTTTAAACCGTGCAAGGAAATTAAAAGCCAACTCATAGTTGATATACACAGAGAATAAAAACGCAGTTGTTTTAACCTCATAACAAGTGGCATGCACAGTGTCACAAGATGTGAATATATTTATTTTTCAAAAACTGTTTACGGCTAATAATACAATTTATAATAATAGTAATCATGATAATATTGTTATTATCATCATCACATGCATCCAACACTTCAACGCTCTATTTATAGGCAGCAATTTTGCATGTGCGTCAGATGTGCAGTAACGCGCAGTTAAATGTTCGTGAGCGTGCAGGTGGAGCAGCGCTTGCTGGTGCTGTCAGCTCTTCAGATTGAGCACAGTTAGCTTGATGGCTAGCAAACACAAACAACCCCGTTCATGGAGATCCATGGCCACTCTACTCTGTGTGTCATTGTAAGGGCGTTTCTCCTTTAACGCTTGCCAAACTAGGACGTGACATAGTCAGCACAATAGTGTTTTCTGTCCGCAGCTTACAGCGAAAGGACGGCGAGAGGACTGAAATTGGAGCTAACGTTGGTTAGCTAGCTGCTGTTAGCTTGCCAACGCAATGGTGAGTAGCGTTAGCTTTCTTTTGCGGCTAATGTTAGACCCACTGATAACTGTTCGGTGGGTGGCTAATGTTACGCTAACTGTTACTGTTAGCTAGCTACGAGCAATAGTTTATTTCCCCGTTGGTCCAGTATGTTATGTGTTTTTCAGATCGTTCCTGACCTGATGTGGGCCCTTGGCAACAACATGTAACGTTAGCTTCCCACCTGTAACCCATAAAATACCCTTGCCGAGATTCTGCCCACTTGCCAGGGACCTGTGCCACCTCACTTAGCTGACGTTACTCCAGTCACAGCGTCACAATAATGCAGCTAACGTTAAGTCATAACGTTAACTTTATTAACTTTGATGCTCCGGTTTCCAAAATTGGTCTGTCTCAGTTTTGGGGTTTTAGCTGGTGACGTACAGGTTCCCGGTTTTTAAAGAAGAAACTGTTCGCCGGAGTATGTTAAGGCCTTCTCATGTGTGTATATATATTTAATAAGACTACGTTAGATGTTTTAGTTTTCCTTTCTTCGAGGTGGTTTGTAGACTTGAATTATATGAAGTGCTGGCGACATATTAATTGTTGGAGGCTAATTTTGTAACTGTGGCATTTTATTTTCTTATCATTTTTTTCCAAACTACAATCTTGTGTTGATTGTGAGTTTATTTACAAACGTTTCATCCGCATTGGCAGCTCAGTTGGTTTATTGGCACCAACGTGTCAGCCTTCTAAACAGTCAACACCTTAAATGTACAGTTGCTCCTTTTTGAGTTTATTCTTAGCAGAGATGTTTGTGTAAATATTCATAGACTCCTCCATTAGAAACTGGAGAACTGTTTGTCTATTGTACAGGTTTAACAATGCCCCCCCCCCCTTCAGTGTCATTATTGTTCACCTCACAGTGTAGTTACAAAGCAGCTGTCAGTGGTTTGACATGACTGAATAATTCAGCTTGGTGTAAATTGTACTTGGTTTGACTCATGATGTCTGCCAAAATAACAATTTGTGCCAATTTCTGTAAAACGGTGATAAAGTGGTTGTTTCAAGGTGTTGATAAAGGGAATTAAACCCTAAGTTAAAACATAAATATGCAGGGACAGCCAGTGTATTCATTTAAACTACTCTTGTCCTTGTACCTCTTCTGTGTCGTGCCCGGTTTAATTTAGTTTTTAACAGACGGCTTTTAAAGATAACTGATCCTATTCACTCTGCATTAGGCATCTGTGTCAACCAGGTCAGATTCCTGGTGGCCGTTTGCATCTCATGTTGGTTTTCACTTGCATGGCTACAATGCCTTGTGGTCTGCCAGTGGATGATTTATTCATTTCATTTCATGACTAATTTAGGGACCGTCTGTATGATTATTTTTGCCAGTGCCAATACTTTCCCCGACCCTGTCATACCAATGCTATAATTGGCAGGGCTTTTAACCAATTAGGCCCTGAGGATAGTTTTTTTACAAAAGAATCCTGGAGCTGAAATAACCAATTTTGATTTGTTTAACCCGTAGGCCTACAGGTGTATCCCAGACAATGTGAGGCACCCCTCCCTGTAGAGACAAAGATGACTGAAGTCCAGGCCACAGTGGAGTTCTCTGTGGAGCTCCACAAGTTCTACAACGTGGACCTGTTCCAAAGAGGGTGAGTGTCGTCTCATTGTCTCTGCTCTTTTTTTTATTTTTACATGTGTTTCCAGTAGGTGGCAATTCATTCATGCTTCACCAAAGAAGTGTTTTTCTAACGTACATTACAGACAAGCCTACCTTACTAATGAAAAAACAGCAGCTATGATTTATTCCATGAGTGTCCCAGACAATCTGGGGGAGTCGGTCATCTTTCTAGAGTTTCTCCACAAAGAATCACTCAAAAGCACCATTTTAAACCTTGTGGTCACCAGAGACATGTTCATATTTGTTGGAAGTCATTCAGCATGAAAAAAGCTTTAAAAAATGACTAATTGATTAAAGGATTCTTAGTCGACTAAGACAAACGGATGATTAATCTTAACTAATCGTCTAAGAGGAAGCAGCGCTATCTGACTCACCTCCCACTAAATTTTTAATACATCGTGATTACTGTGGTGCTGCAGGCATTGTAAAATCGTGAAGCCATTTGTGTTTAGTTGAAACCTAAAAAATGGATGTCTTAGGAAGCCTCTATTGACAGAGCTTCATGTAGTCAAAATTCCGTTTTCACAGCAGCCGTGTAATGACACGTCACTTTGCTGAGATACAACTCCTGCTCCCGGCTCGTCGCTGCTATCAGAGCTCAGGTTTACTCCCCGAGTGACCGCAGCAGAAAGTGCTCATTGTTTATTCACGCAAGTTGTAGTGTCATTTTGCAAGTGCTCGTGGCTAACCCGTGCGGTTTGGATGCTGCTTTGGACCGAGCTAACGCACAGTTTGTCTGCATTTTCAGCTTCTACCAGATTCGTGCCGGTCTGAAGGTGCCGCCCCGGATTCCACACAAAGTTGAGACCGGCCTGCTTCACCCGGGAGGTAAATACATTTCAGATGATGCAAAGAGAGGATTCATGTACCCTTTATGGCTCCAATTGGTCAACCCAAGCCCTGCCCCTTCCCTTTCAATTCTCCAATTAAAAGCAGTAGCAATGCTATGTAACTTGTAGTATGCAAAAAGTAATGATGTTTGTGTCCCTGTGACACTATTTAAGTCATACTTGAACTTCAGGTGGCTTGCGTACAGCTCTTTCAGCGCTCTGATGTTAGCACCGTTTCGCTGAAAGTTGTTATTGCAGATTTGGTTTACTTATTGTTTTGTTTACGGGGAGTTTCTGGGAGTATCTCACAGGCTGATCCTTGTTCTCATTGTTCCTCTCAGGTTTAGTGCATACGCTGCACCCCCCCCCCCCCCCCCCCCTGCTTAGAGACCTGCGCTGCTCATTTTGTTGCACAAAGCACTCAATTTGTGTTTCATAAATAAATGGGATCATCAAGGGGTGTGTAGTTCCAATGCTTAAATGTTTTAAATTCCATTTGTATTACCGTACTTTGAAAGCCTTGCTCAGTAGAGTAGACGGGGAAACAGCACTTCACACTTTCATCTTCAATGCAGACCTGATGAGGTCTGATAATTCCTGGCACCGGTTCTACGGAGATTATTATCTGTAGGTTTGCGCGTTCATGATCTTTTTTTTGGGGATCTGCAAAATCCATCTAGATGTCTCTCCATCTTTGAACTGTGAGCCATGTGTAACAGCACCTGACATACTAATGCTTCGGTGCCCGGTGTTTCTAAAAGTTTATACAGAAATGATCTAAAGCAGGCATGTTTGCTATAACCATTTATATTTTTCTTAAACACACAGTTAATTCTGGTGGCTTTTGTCTAGGCTCTGATCTGGCGTTTCCCGCTTCAGTCCAAGATGATGTCATCTGCAGCAAAACCTTCCAAATTCTCTACAAGAACGAAGAGGTTGTGATCAACGACGTCCTCCTCTTCAAAGTGATGATGCTGCTGGATGAGAAGAAGGTACATTTCTCTGCGTATATTTTTAAATCGGTGCACAATGTGATCGGAGATGTGACTATAAAATAATTTAAAAAGGTATTTTCATTTCATCTCAACTTTAAAAAAAGAAAAAGAGGTGATGCTTTTAGTGCGGTGCTGTCTTCAAGCAAGAGCAGTACATTAGAAGCATGAAGCACCTGCAAAATGTCACGGAAATAGATTCAAAGGGATTCTTTGATCAACCCCCAAGAAAGCTGTCGGGATGAATATCTTGTGTGAGAAAGCTTCTGCCTCGTTTGTGCTGCTCGAGCCTTGTTTTTGGTGCTGAGGTTCAACTGTTCTAACGGTGCACATCGGAGTGTTTTTGGCATCAGGGTGACTCATTACGATCACCAAAGGCTTCAAAAATGCATGTGGCTTAGAGCTGGTACCATCGAGTGACAAAGACGCACCTTGAATGATGTTGTGTAGATCTTTCTGATGGACTAGGGACACCATATGCCCTCACACAGTGGCTCTAACACGACTGTTTTTCAATATTCTCAGGTGGAAGAGTCCCTCAATGACATTGATTTCCAGCTATTCTTGGATTTATATTTCACAGATGGTGATTACACGTAGGTGTTGCAACATTTTAACTGCATGTTCCCTTTTCAGTGGATTTGATATTTGCACCTCCTTATAAAAAAGAAAAAGGCGGCACTGATGTATTTCTCTGTATCTTCCTTTTATTTAACTTCCACAGGCCAGATGATCCAACCTCTCTACAGAACATCAGTGGCCGCACACTTCGTTTGCACTTTAGCCTTCAGCGAGGCATCCACCAGCACGTCAACGTCATGTTTGACTACTTCCACCTGTCTGTCATGTCTGTAGCCGTCCATGCCTCCCTCGTGGCTCTCCATCAGCCCCTTATCAGGTCAGACTGCTCCCTAACACCAGAGAACAAGTGCTGCAGCGCTTTCATGGATCTCCATCATGTTATCTAATATTGTTTACTCCACACAACACATTTAACATTACAGTTGAAGTAAACAACAAAGCTCTTATTTTGAACTTGACATGCATGTGCAGCCGTGTGTGATATGAGGAGAAGAAACCTCATTAGAAGTGCTCATTAAAGTCTTGTGGCGATTATCAGAGATTGACGTCACTCTGTGTGTTTACCAAGTTTGCCTCGACCGGTGAAAAGCACATGGCTGAACCGCAACGCTCCACCGCAGAGCAAAGACTCCGTCATCCCACCTCTGGAGAACGTGGTGTTCGGGGGCAGTTATGTCAAGCAAGTATCGGCAGACGTAAGTGGACCTCCTTCATGGCAATGTCAAATAGCTGTATTGCATTTGTAGATGCTTCTCAACTACTGAGTTGTCATGAAAGTCTGCAAGCTTGCTGTAACACAAAGAGCTAAATTAAGCACTTGATGAAAAGTAAATGGTTGTCATAAGCCTAATAATACTTCCTTTTATGAGGAAGAAATAAAGCTGAAGAATAAAAACAAGCATGCGTGTATTGTTAAGGCAAGGCTGCCTGCCAGTAATGCAGCCTTTTGATTATTACATGGACCGTGCTGTGGACTTGACAGTTGTTCACCACAGGTGGAATGGTGTGTTACATTCACTGCGTCTGAAGCACGGGCAGAAGGGTCGGGATGTTGACAGAGAGGGCATCCGTCAGACCATTGTCACATTTGGCCAGGAGTAATTGGCCTCTCCTGCCAGAGCTAAAGCTGCCCCTGAGATGCGGTAGTGTGAGTGTACCGGAGTCATTCGGACAGAACAGAGGCAATAACCCTCGTCCGTCCTTGATTCATCACTAACGGGCAGCTTGGGAACAACAACACATCAACCGCTATTCATTTCACGAAGGGCATTTGTGCCGAAAGCACAATAGAGTGTTGACCCCCCGGATATCGCTCACTAAATAAATGTCTAGTAACTGGCAGGATAATCTGTTGGCATGTTTTAGGGCTGTGGTGTTTACTGTAATACAGTCTCAAACCGTTTTCTCCTCTATATAATGATATATGGGTATAATACTATCGATCAATGTTGAATTCATCATCAAGAATCATGTTTCCACCCCTGGTAAAGGCTGTGAACCGAACGTTTACAACTGCTTCGGATGTTTAAACCAGAATGACATCATCTACGCCGTGTCTTCTGTGTCGTGATCCCTCAGGGCCGGACGTTCCTGGTGTCTGACCACTGTCTGCAGCACGCCTTCAGTCTGCACCATGACCTCTGCTCCAACCTCCTACTGGCCTACCAGGGCCTCTTTGACTACTTCACCTCCATCACCAAGGACCTGCCCTCCTCCCATCGCATGGAACTAGGTACACAGCGCTATGGCTTCACTGTCGTGTCACAGTGGGGGGGATAACAACAGGTTGTATGAAATCCTAAATCCCAGACTTGGTATTCTCAACGGCATACTGTACAATACCGTCTGAATCATTATTTTTTTTTTTTGCTTTGGTTGGATTTTCATTGTTTTGTCTTTTCAGCGTCGCTGTTGAGTTCTCATATCATTTCACCTGATCCCCACACATTGACTTATTTTACCCTCTAAACAGACGACACAACCAGCAACCCGCTAAGTTCACTCAGGAATCTGTCTTTAATTAATCTTAGTTCATTATACTTACAAAACTAATCTGTCACTCATTCGATAAGTCTGGTAACCACTAAGTAGAAGCCTAATTGTAACATCTCCTCAATACAAGTCATCGTTGTAACTGTGGCTCACTAAAGCTAACCCTCACAATTAAACGGATACTAACCCCTCCCAGAAGACCAGATAATAAACCGGTTTAAATATGTCCAATCTTACTAGCCAAGCCCAGCATGCAAGTCCTATATGAGCGAGTACTCAGAAGACCCTATCCCCGAAGTCAGAGGCACGTCTACATAGGTATGTCCCGACGCTCACAGTACCGCAGCTCAGCCTGCCTTTCTCTCTTTGACTCCTCTTCACTCTAGTGTCCTCTTTATAGAAAACACCACTTCCTCTTTGTGTGCCATTTCCCAGACACATTATACTTAAAACTGCTGTCATGCCACATGTGTATATATACACTATCTTTCTTTCTTTCTTTCGAACTAGGCATTGGTCAAAGAGTCTAAACTTCTCTAGAATTTGTAGTGACTCTCTGCTCAAGTCATGTAAAATGTACTTTCTAACACCACTTCCTTATTCTGCCTGTATTACCGGCCCTTTTAAAAACAACATTCTGTATAAATAAACGGGTCAATTATAGAAGTGATTCTTAGTAATGCTGTTCCTCTGCCTTCCCAGAACAACTCGACTTAGAGGCCCGTCTCGCTGAGTTGTGTGAACATGTCAAGGTAAGACCTTTTTTTTTCATATTTCCTCATTGGGCAATGATGCAAAAACATTCATAGGAAGCAACTAGCCTGGTGCTAAGTGTATAGGGCAGGAGGAGGTAACACAGCATATGGCAAAGGGACATATAGAAGCACAAACAGGCTGAGGGAATGCGGTTTACTTGTTCATTTGTAAGCAGACTGGCGAGCTCTCCAATGTTTCTTCACAGTTGGTAGATTTACCTTTTTAAAACTAGTCTCTGGAACGTTCCATACTTGTGTAGGTGAGATAACCTCTCTTTAGTGGTTGGATCCTGATAGGTTAGCCCGCTTGTGTTGCAGAGCTGTGGAATGATGGGCGTTTCTGTAGACGGTGGTGGTACATTATGCAAGTCAAGTTCCTCTTGTGCGTTTCATCGCACAGCACTTTCTTTCTAAATATAGTATTTCATATTAGATATGCAACAACGGTTACGACAGACGGACACACGAATGGAGATGGATTAACTTTATGTATTTAGGAGATTTCATAATGCAGCTTCATTTGATTATAACAAGCAGGTTTTTATGATCGTAATACTGTTCATTTGTTTGTCAGCAGTGCATAAAAAAACATGAAAAACCATAATGGCCTAATTATTATTGCTTAACTTGACTATTAAGTGTTTAGAAGACACTTGTGGAAGTGAAGACTGACAGTACTCCCGTGTCTTTGAGAGAGGTCCTTGTGACAAAAATGATTAACGGCACAATGAGTAGGATTTGTCATTTTAAGGTTTGTAATTACAACCTTCAGATTTGGCCCCTCCTCCCCGGCTCAACAAGGGTTACACAGTCTGACACGTGGTCGCCATGTTGTTTTAGGGGTTGATGCCCGAAAACACAGAAAATTGAAAAGGAAATAAAATACAGGCAGACCAGGGCAGGGTCACTGAGAGGGATTATCGGTGTTTGTGCTTAGACATTTATTTATTTTTTGAGGAAAGCCCTACTCAATGTGCCACGTCCTGTTTCATAGAACTGCATGCCATTGTTCTTTGGGGAATAACGCTCGCTTGAGCCCTCTGGTGGGTGACTTGTGTCTTCATACTTTTTAGCAGAAAGCGGAGTCCCCTGACGAGCTGGCAGAACTGGTCAATATGAACCTGGCCCAGCTCTGCTCTCTGCTCATGGCTCTCTGGGGACAATTCCTGGAGGTAGTGTCCCTGCAGGAGCATGTTGCTGCCCTACTAGCTATGGAGCACCATTCACTGAGAGTGAGTCCCGACTTCTTAAATCCTCTGCAAGTTGGAATAAGTCACAAGTTACCTTTTTGAATTACAAGAATCCTCTTTTGATCTGATGGCTAATTCAAAACTATACTCAAGAGACTGAATCTTGAACGTGGGTTTTTGTTACAGGTAAGGCGCTTTGCTGAGGCTTTCTTTTGTCTCGAACATCCAAGACAAGCTGCACTCGCGTATCAGGAGCTACAGTAAGTTGCAGTGTTTGTGGAGGTTACGAAATAGTGTTGGACAAAAGATTTATATATTTTTTTTGTCTTACTCTCCTTCCCTCCTCCCCCAGTGCTCACAGTCACCAGCAGATGACGAACGCTATCAAAAGCTCCAGCTACTTCCTGTCTTTGCCTCCACTTCCAGTGGAATGTGCAGACCTAGATGGTGACGTTAGCTCCCTGCCGATCATCTTTGAGGATAGATACCTGGATTCTATCACTGAAGGTCAGTAATGCAGTGTTACCACTCGACTACACGTACAGTCAGCAGGCATCGACTATGTTTTTTAAAACCAATGTGTTTTTGTTTGTTGCCTTTTTTTGCTGTTCAACACGGTTTGAATGTGAAGATCGTGACGGACCCTGGCTGGGCATGCACAACGCGAGGACTGGCTCTGTGTCCAGCAAAGCGGACAAGCCCAACTCCAAGGAGTGCAGTGCTGCAGCCAGCCCCATACCAGAGTCTCTGTGTGCCCCTATGGATAACACCTGGCCAGACAGCTACGATCCACCACCCAAGTCCAAAGGCAAGTCGGTCAAACTGAAGAAAAATGCAAAGACTGAGAACTCAAAGAAGCTGATCAGACAGGCCTCCAAGGACTCCGTGGTGTTGGTGGGCTACAAGAACCTCAAAGCTCCTTATGGTGACCCAAAGCACAAGGAAGGGGAAGCCCCCCTAAACCAGGAAGAGGATCGAAATGCATTACAGAGGGACTCGAGTAGTTATTTAAGGACTTATGCAAATTCAGCTTTTGACTCTGGTGCCACTTCAGCACACTGTGGAGACGGTGCTGTGGACTGTGTCGCAGATGACAATATCAGTTCTGCTGCTTGTCAAAGAGGTTCCTTCAAAAAGACAAATGCAGACGCACAGAGCAATCCTCAGGCTGGTACTGGGGTTATTGCTACATGCAACCAACCGCTTTGCAAAGATCAGCAGGTTGACCCTGGTGGCCAAACGCTGCCAGAGTGGTCTGCTGGGCTGAAGCAGATTGAGGTGAAACCAAGTTTAAAGGATCCATACCAAGGGGACAAAGTAACGGTCCTGCTCCCATGTCGGACTGATGGAACCGTAAGCGGGAATGTTCCTGAGACGGACGTGTGTGAATCAAAGCGGTCCGTAGTGGACTCTGTTTTCGAAAGGCCCGGTAAAGAGGCAGCGCAGCGTAGCCAGTCCTGTCTGGTCTCAGCCCAGGTGAAGAGTGATTGTTTCAGGCTGCCGGACGGCAGAGCCCCCAGTGCCTCGTCGCGACTCTCGGACTCGGGCATCGAAAGCGAGCCCAGCTCTTTCGCCGCTCAGCTGGTTCCGGGCCTTCAGACTTTCGCAGGACTAGGCGTCTCTGAATCGGGCACAGCTGCCCCCCAGGCCGAGAGACCCCTCCCGAGTCCTGCACCACGGCCGGTTCAGCAAAGCTCGGTGCAAAAGCCCAGCGGGGGGGCAGCAGAACTTCTTTACCCAGAGAACACCAGCGCTGTCAGTGGAGTCCAGTCCTCTCTCACTTCCATCAACTCCCTGCCCTCGGATGATGAGGGCGAAAGCGCCTCAAGGGGCTCCAGTGGAGCTGAAGTCCGAGGCAGGAAGTCCAGTGTTTTGGTGCAGGAGCAGAGTGTAGTGTTCTCTGGAGATCTCACCATCAGACCGGCCGTCGACACTGCTGCAGGGGATTCCCATCTTACGAAACCTCCCTTTGACTTTGAAACGGACCCCAAATCATTAGGTACTTCTGATCTTGGACTAGAGGGAGCAGCTGCTTCTGGGACTGTTAAAGAACCCAGTAGTGACCCCCATACCGCCTGCCCTTCCAGTAACTCTGCCACCAGCAGCACTGACCTGGTGAAACGTGGGATGGTGGAGAACTACTTTGGCTCGTGCTCCAGCACAGACGCGTCTGAGATCAGCCCGGTGGAGACATCCGCCATCACACTGGGAATCCATGCCGGGCCACAGGTGGAGGACGACGAGGACGAGGCCGAACACGAGATGATCGAGAACGGTTACTACGAGGAAGGGGACGGCTACGCTTTTGTCAATGGCGTCATTGCCGACGAGGAGCAAAGCGCGGTCGGGGACGCGGCCGCTTCAGAGGCGAGTCTTCTGTTCGAGCAGCTCGGCATCGGCTACCCCCATGAAACAAAGGACTTATCAAAAGCGCCCATCTGCTCCAACCTGGCCTCCAGCAGTGCCGGGTGTAGCTTGGGCAGACCTCCCTGTCCCTCCGCCTCCTTCTCCTCCAGTCTGCGGTGGTATGACTGTGCACCCACGCCACACATGAAAGCGTGAGTCGGCTCGCACAATTATTCGTGCTATACTTTCTGCAGATATTTATCCTTTCTGGCACATTATAATTAATATTCAACTGTTTTCTTCTAATTCTGCAGGTTCATTAAGGCAAAGGAAGAAATGAAACACCTGAAGCTGCCTGGCTTCCTGTACAGTGACGTGTCTGAGCTGGCATCCACTGTGCCCTACTTCAGCCTGGAGGAAGATGAAACTTGCGAAGAAGGCATCCATCTCATAGTCTGCGTCCACGGCCTGGACGGTAGGAAACCGTATCTTCTAGGGTGAATTAGTTCCTTTTATTTTTGTTTTCCAAAAACACATATTGGTGTTGTGTTCCCTTTACTGCTGCAGGTAACAGTGCAGACCTGAGACTGGTGAAGACTTACCTGGAGCTTGGACTGCCGGGCGCTCGTATAGACTTCCTGATGTCAGAGAGGAACCAGGTGAGTGGATGAGCACACGGACACTGTCAGCATGGATGAGCTGTGCCACAATCTTTTAATGCTCTTTTCATCCACAGAATGACACTTTTGCTGACTTTGAGTCGATGACGGACCGACTGCTGGATGAAATAGTCCAGTACATTCAGATATACAACCTCACAGTGTCAAAGATAAGGTAACATGTTCTATCCTACCCACGTGTAATATATCGTGTATTATCTAATTAATTACTTTAGGGGTTCGTTAGGTAGCTACATGATGCAGCATCAACAGAATCATAAATAAATATGTCAAAAGTTTAACCTTTGCAACCAGTTTAATTTTTCCAAGTTTTTAAGCCAACTTCATCACTCGGATTGTGTCCGATTCTGTTATTTGAATGTGTTGTGTAAATGAGTCAAAGATGTGCATATAAATGTTGTTTGGTGTCGTCCTGGTCTCTCTGCAGCTTTGTGGGTCACTCCTTGGGGAACCTCATCGTTCGCTCGGTGCTAACTAGGCCCAGGTTTAAATGTTACCTGAGCAGGCTGCACACCTTCCTCTCCCTCTCTGGACCTCACCTGGGCACATTGTACAACAGCTCTGCTCTGGTCAACACGGGTACGTTTAGCTGCTGGTCCAACAGCAAACCACTAGTTGCCATTACTCTCTCGCTCTCGCGCTCGCCTCCTCCTCCTCCGTCATTGTGGTGAAGCCTGTTAAGTGGTGGTTAATTGTGTGTTCCCAGGACTTTGGTTCATGCAGAAGTGGAAAAAGTCCGGCTCACTCCTTCAGCTGACTTGCCGTGATAACTCTGATCCTCGCCAAACTTTCCTCTACAAGCTCAGCAAGAAATCTGGTTTGTCTTCTATTTTAACAAAATACATTTCAGGCTGAATATGAGATTGTAGAGATAACTTTTCTACTGTTCATCTGCTTTTGAAGGTCTGCAGTTTTTCAGGAATGTGGTATTGGTCGGGTCACTGCAGGATCGTTACGTCCCGTATCATTCTGCTCGACTAGAAATGTGCAAAACTGCAGTAAAGGACAAACAAACAGGTGGGTTTGAATTGAATAATTATGTCTGCAAAACTAAATCGTATGCCATCCTACAAATGAACTAGAGTATCAAAAGTACCAAACCTTGGCCTGTTTCTCTCGTCCATACCAGGCCCTGTGTATGCTGAGATGATTGAGAACCTGCTGCTGCCAGTACTTCAGAACAAAGACTGTAATCTAGTGCGATATGATGTCATACATGCCCTGCCCAACACAGCCAACTCCCTGATTGGCCGGGCCGCCCACATTGCCGTCCTTGATTCTGAGATCTTCCTGGAGAAGTTCTTCCTCGTTGCAGGCCTCAAGTTCTTTCAGTAGAAATGAGGCAGAATCAACAAGAGGAATGTGGCGCTAATGCCTCGCTGCATCGAAACCTTATTCTGATTATTTTTGGTTTTTAAAATACATAGAATCACTTTACATAGAAGACATGAGCAAAATCACAATTATTCTTTCATCTCATGTTTATATTGGAGTCACAGTGGATATGGACATTTTTTATTTTTCTACTGCCATCTTTTAAGCATCGTTTTTATTGTGTTCGGGAAACTATCCCTCCCCCCCATCATATGCTATGTTTTCAGTGGTATTTATGTAATGATTATACTTTGAATTAGTTATTCAATTAATTGTAGATGCTGAACTGGAAATGTAGCTGCTACAAAAATGAAATGGCTGTTTCGGTGAGCTGGCCCGGGTCACGTCTGCACACACACGTACTGTCCTCACCATTGCAAACGTTTCCCATCGATTTTAAGAGACACTGCATTGATTTGCACCACAACTACATTTTACAAGCTTTTTGTACTGAAACATGGTCATTTGTACAAGTTACTTTTTTATCAACAATTTTCCATCATGTGTAATGGCAAAGATTGCATTTGAGATAGGATTGTTGCTCAGACTTCGCAGCATTTGCGTTGGTCTTAATACTTGCTACTCTTTGCCATTTTCCCAACCTGGTGTTGGGAGAATAAAGCTTTACCTATGACATAACAACATTTTGTTACAGGGGTTTTAAGCAATGATCATGATTTAGCAGAAGCACATAATGGTATTATGAACTTGTTTTATTGAAAGTATTTGGTTGTTATTTGGTGATTGTGTTTGAACTGGAAAGTATTGCTTTGAATTAAAAAAGTTTCTTGGAAAATTGTTTATATATCATCGTAATCTACCATTAAATCTGCATCTTATGAAGTTGGTTAAATTACTTTTCTTTCTTATGTGTCACTGCTAATCACAGGGCTTAGTACACTAAGTGCAGGAAACCCGTTCTGAAGTGATTTCATGTCAACTACTAATACAATCTCAGCTGTGCCGTTTATATCGGGGAAGAATTTCACGAGCTACCTAATGTTGGCCACGCTTGTTATGTTGAATTTAAGTCTATAGTTTTGATTAACATTGATATACATCTCTTGGGCTGGGTTCGTTATGATTGAACACATGTAGCAGTATAATTAATTATATCGTTTCTGCAGTTTGCGCTGTTATCGTGGTGCCTTTTCTTTCAATAATATTCATCTCTCCTTTCATTGTTTAGAATTTTTTTTTTTTCAATTGATCAAATGGCCCTGCAGATGGCAGTGTCATCACAGTGATGTGTTCGTTTAAAGACTAACAATAAAAGTGGGAACTTGTGTGGAGTGTTTTGCTCAGAACCTGGGTACGTGTATAAAAGTCAGAGGTTGTAATATCTCAACTCTTAAGTGCCAAAGTTATTAATTTATTAGAGCATCACTTAATGTTGTTCTACATACTGTAGGCCTGTATGATCACATGTTGAAGGTTTAATGTAAGTGTTAACTTGTCATTCCTACTGAGGAACTGTATATTTTACATCTTTTACATAAAGGGAATTTGAAACCTCATCTGCAACCCACTGATTGGAGACTATTGTGTTCTGCCAGAGCAATAATATTTTAAAAGGATGTATCGGGTTACTGGCTGATAGAAAAGAGATAGACGGAGGCTACAAAGTACACATGATTGGAGACTTATTTCCACAAGATTATGGCAGATGAACCACTTCCCCGTCTTTATTGAAATATTAAGTTAAGCCCACAGGAATACACAGTACAGGCATTCATATAAAAAATAAGTCATATTAAGTCCAGGAGAAACATTCCTATTTATTTGTATTCCAACATGGAAAGAGAAAATACAGCCGCATAAAGACTTCTCATGGGGTGAAACACATTCACCATAACAAGCGCCATGACAATAGGTCATATGGTGTGATTTGACTATCAGAGCAGCATTCATCCGCTTCAACAGCAGATACCATTGGAAACAAAAAAAATTCCATTCAGGGCCGAAATATTGGTCAAAATACAGAACTATATATACTAATTAAGCACTAGTCTATGTTCGAGGAAAACCTGATAGGAGCCTATTCAACGCAACAGCAAGGGTCCCATACGTTTATTGCCTCTAATTAGCACGAGATCGCTATACCAACTAAAAATAGGGGACATGTCTGTTGAGGACCACGTTAAAATCATGAATGTTTATTTTCATGAATGTATAAGTAATTATTATTTAATACCCGTACGATAAATATTAAAATAAATATTGAATACAACATGAAAATAGTAAGAACACTTCCAACAATCATTCACTCACAACAGACGCACCCCTACAACTATGCGAAATGGTATGGCTCAATCGTAAGGGCTGCAACACGCGATGGGGAGGGGATGAACTGGTGTCCTCCAAACTTCTGTAATGGTTTTATTCGGATAGGAAAAGTAGATTTTGAGTTTGACCAAAGCACTAAGAAGACCTGCGACTGAACATACGATGTGACGGTAAGTTACTTACCGCTTCATAGCGTGCTAACTAAGTTAAATGAGTGAAAACAGCCAGAGGTAGAGATGCACTTGTTGCGTTAGCGTTAACTTACCATCCAAGCAAACAAACTTCTCCCTTTGCTAAATGTTCAACGTTATCGCGGTATTGGTTCAAAAACAGTCTTGCTTTAGCCTCTCCTGCTGTTTTGTATTTGAGGAAGCTTACGCAGACTGTAAATAATTAACCAAGCTACAGCGGCACTTTGACAGAAGTAGAGGCTACTAGCTTGGGACGTTTTGTTGCGTTACGTGTGCCTGTCTGGGTTCTGCTCCCTCAACACTGAAGAGGCGGCTCACCTTATTGGTTTCAAGTGGCCGCGAGTACATCAAAGGTGGTGTTCCCCTGTTTATTCAGACACGTTACGCCCTCGTATGTCATTGTTTTACGGTTTTAGTGGGCTGTGCGGACCCCTCACCCTCCGGAGAGCTCGCGCAGTGCAGAGGGGTTTGCGACAGACAGCAGTGGATTATGACAGGCTTGTAATTAAGACGTACAGATGGCTCCTCTCATGTGATGCCAGGTTTCCTCCTGGTCAGCAGCGAGGGGATGTCTGAAGACGTCCAAACACTGTTTTGGGCTGATAGTGAACGTGTTATGGACGCAGTGAAGACTAGTGTAGCTGATCATTACTCTGGATTTAAGGCTGATTTAAGGTTAGTGTTGCTTCACTGTTACAGGCATATATTGACGTACAGTAATATGGCAGCATTAATAATTGCTTAACCTTATGTTTGCCCTGTGTCAATGATGACAATATTTTTTATTTAACTTTTCAGTCAGGGCAGATGCAAAAACAATGCAAAAAACACCCACAAGCCCAAATTGCTAGTATTTCCGTTTCTCCTTCTGTCTCTATTTTTCAGTCTCATTGCGTCACACATGAATTGCTCATAAATTGTTTGCATATGTCTGCAACCTCCAGCATCTCAGTCACAAAAAAACGTATAGTGCATTATCATTTGGTTATCATCATAGATTTGGTTTTATTGTATAAGTTTATGATGACCGAATACAATTATCCAAGTCATTGAGGACTATATAAAAATGCATGCGGTAGTATTGTAATATTTTCATCAGTATCACTCACTCATATAGTATATTGAACAACCAGAGTAGAGAGGTACAAAACCTTCATAATGGGCATACATTATATTGATGTAGCCTCAAAAACTAGTGATTAAAAATAATGATGCAAGACTTATTTATACATTGTATAAATGTACACACTAAATGTGTTAAGTGTGAAAATACATCATATATTTGAGTCTGTTCTTTACCACGTGCTGCATTAACAGTGTAAAAGTACAGTATAGTTTGACTCATAAACAAGTCTGATGTCCCAGCTTCTGGTATGTCAGGTTTTTTTTCCGCCTGTTTGCACTGACACACAGATGTGAGTGAGGCTGTGTTTCAACACGTCCATAATCGTATTTGGTACGACGAATCATTTTGCTCTCCGAGCGAAGAACGTATCAGTTCCCACAACTTGTTTTGTACACTGGCATCACCTTTTTTATAATGTTTCTCATGATGTATCTCAACAAACATATGCAAGCATATTTCTCCTCTACGAGAATGCCAAACTCCTAGAAAGTTTGGTGTAAAAAGACACAAGTGTGACGCAGAGAAGCAGACGTTTGTTTGTCCAAGTTGCCCCACCATGCTGGTTATCATCTACTTAACTAAGAGCAGTCTGCTTCACTTACGGGCCATTTGTTTTTTGTTGTCCCTTGTACCTTTTTCTTACTGGTTAACAGTCAAGAGCAGGATTTAAGTGGATCAGAGCCGGTACGGGCTTCAGGTCAGCGTCGCTGGGCAAGCTTCAGATGAGTAGACTGTCCCGGTTCACCACGGCCACTTGTTTTGATGTCTTAAGCCTCATCTGCAACAACACAAATCCTTTTTACCATTTAGTGTTGCTGCAGTTACCGCTGGAATAGAAAGGATTACAGTAAGGTAGACCAATGTATGTCATGTTTTTGATTCAGTTTTGGAAGATTAATGTGTTTCTGGAAGATGAATGTGTTAAAACATTTTACCTTTTTTTTTTTTTTTTTTTAGCCATGTTTGGTAGTAATGGGAGAAAGCCATGTAATTGTGTCTGAATATGGGATAATGTGTTTTTTGCTTTGGACTGATTGACAGCATGCTAATGCAATGTCAGAAGGTTACATGTTGCACAACAGAACCTAGATCTGTTTTAAATTCCACTCTGCCGTCTCCATCTTTCAGATTGAACTGTAGTCGCATCATGTTTTTTTTTTCAATTTCGTTGCTTATCTCACCCTGATGTAATCTGTCAGGTGCAATATGGACGAACATCCCGGGAACAGATAAGAACGTGAAGGACAGAGGAAGCCAGAGAAGACTGAGGCCTTTTAACAGAGCGAGAGTACTTATCGCCGACATCATGTCCACCTCTATAAAGCAGGAGAGAACCATTTGTGTTCTCCTCCCCAACAAAGACCAGCTGGACATCACTATCGGGGTGGGTGTCTTCATTTGTCTCTCGACGTCACTCTTGGTCAACGCTCTTTTTTTTTTTTCTTCTTTTTTTTTCTTTAAAGTTTGTGAATGTATATTGAATACAGACTTCTTTGTCTTCTCTGCTGCAGCCAAAGTCCACAGGACAGGATGTTTTCAATCGAGTGGCAGAGCTTCTTGGAATCAAAGAGCTGCACTTCTTTGGCCTCACGGTGGTGAGAGGTGAGTTCACTCCTCATTGAGCCTGAAAGGACCGTTCACACTAGAGTACACGGCAGTGTTTGTCGGAAGGCTTTTGATCAGTTTATGCACACATGCCGCATTTCAGTTAGATCGTAAACAAGAGCATCGTGTTTGGATTACGACGGTTTACTGCCGCGCCTCTCTTTTAGTGGCTCCTGTTGATGTAATGCGGATAAAGTTTCTGAACTTTCATGTTCCGTAATGTTTCTGTAATCTCGTGTGGCTCACCACTTGAACAGGCAGCCTTTTGTTTTTGTGGTGTTGGTTCAGCGAACACTTAGGCCTGGATTCCTGCGATATTAACTTCATTAAGCCTGGAATGCACCCTTGCATTCCTCCCTCTTCACTGAGGGGAAGGACGGAGTGATGATGAGAGGAGGAGGGTGAACTCATCATGACACGGGCTGGCTCACTAAACTCTTACTCAGAGACTTCAATGAAGGACGGGGGGGGGGGGTGTGAAGGAGTTGCAATGAGTCAGAGTAGGCTGAAAGGAAGGACAGGGGGGGGGTGTGAAGGAGTTGCAATGAGTCAGAGTAGGCTGAAAGGAGAGACGGATGGTTAAAGGAACGAGTTGTGAAACAGCTCGGCGAACATGATTTGGTTAAACAAAAGAGATAAGGTGGCTCAAATTAATAAATGCCCGTGTCATGACTCATAGGAGCAGGCTCCGAGTGATACAACATCCTCATTCCCGTCGCAGGTTGCAAACTGCATTTCAGCCCCCCATCTGAAATAGAAGCCAACATTAAAAAAACAACATAAAAGTTGGAAAATGGATACGTAAAAAGCTAAATATCAGGATAAAAGCTCTGCTTTGTTGAACCTCAACACATTTTCAGAATGTTAAACTGACAATTCAATTTATTTTTGTAGAGCCCAAAATCACAAATTTGCCTCAGAGGGCTTTACAATCTGTACACATGCGACATCCTCAGTCCCGGGACCCTCACATCGAAACAGGAACAACTGATGTCATGTGTACAGAATGAACAACATAGCAGAGTTTACAATACATTCAATGCACATGACATAAACTATTCATATAATGAGAGTAGCAAGCAGAAAAATGACTGCTAACAACAACAGCCTTGGATATAGTGGAATAATAATGATTATAAATGCAGTAATGGTATCGGTAACAGTAACAGTAATGTGACTAAAGCACAAAGACTCCGGGGAAGAAGCAAAGTTAGTAGCGAAGCCCCGTCCAGCAGTGTGTCTGTGCTGCCACGCTACGACATGAAAATAGAAACATTAAAATGAGCATTGTTGTCATCTGCTTCCTCGCAGCCTCATTCACAAAAGAAAGAACAGGGACTTTTTTTTGCTTTTGTGCTAATGAATTCCATTGTCGGGCACATTTTCCGCTTGGTTACATCCCGGTTTTGTGAGCTTGCTAAACTGTCTGCTGGTTTCCTGGCTGTCTCTCTCCGTCCCAGACAACGAGCACATCTTCTTAGACATGGAGGAGAAACTCACTCAATACTTCCCAAAGGAATGGAAGCAAGACTTTGGAAAGGTAAGGCTAGCTCGTTGCGAACGGCAGAACATTTTGATGGGAGTAAATTAGGAGCATTTTAGCTGCGACTCACCGTCCAAACTGTGGACCGTGTCGGTTAATTGGGAGGCACAGTTCTGTGGCCTACATGCACCAAACTCTTTACTTAGCATTACAAAAAGATGCACTCAGACCTTCTCTTAACGTGTCTATTTCTGTTTACAGGGATTACTGAGGAGACCCTTGCCTCTAGTGCTCTGCCTCAAAGTGCAGTACTACATAGAAAACGGTAGACTCTTTTGGTATGTCCTCCTATACATTGTCCACATGCATCTTCCTCACTACTGGATAAGCTTTCTATATTCATCCATCTTTGTCCTCCTTTCTGTTTCCCCCTCCTGTTTTTCTTTCGTGGTACCAGTGAACGTAAGGCACGCCATCTGTACTACTCTGACCTGCGGGAGCGGGTGCTTCGCTCTGAATGCCGTCAGCAGGAGGAGGTGTACTTCCAGCTGGCAGGGTACGCCTTCCAGGCTGATCTCGGTGACCACCCGCTGCCCAGGGAGGACATGGAGGTCACTCCTTACTTTGAACCCAAGGAGTACTTTCCCCCTTGGGTAGGTGTTACTGTGCGACAGCAACAAAACAACTTTCAATCTAACTTAATGCATTTTAACGTTTTACATTTTGAGGTCCCAATCCATGTCTGTCCCTTGTTCTTCCTTGTGTAGATTGTAGCTAAGCGTGGGGTGAGCTACCTCCTCTGCCACGGTCCCAAGGTGCATCAGGAGCTGTGGGGCGTGTCCTCTCGTGACGCCATGCTGCTCTTCATCAAGGAGTCATGTCGACTGGAGGACGTACCCGTCACGTTTTACAAACTGCAAAAGGTCAATTTAGCTTTTCAGTATCATAAGTTTAATGGCTTGAATAGATGTGTGTAGCACACACCACACTGCAGGGTGTTTGCACAATAATAAGTTGTGATTATTAAGGCGGGTGGGTAGTGGAATTTGATTTCAGCACATTTTTTATCTTCGGACATTCCAGACACATTACTTCCTTTTGACTGAAGTGCCCGTCTTTTCCAACACAAATGCAGCTTCATTTGAGCTTTGCTGGACAAACGACTATGGGACAGCTATGTAACCTTCCGCCTCATCCAGTTTGCTGTCCTCCCCATTCCAAAACCACTCGTCTACTGAGTGATCTTCTGAAGGCCGGCCCATCCATTGTGTGCTGTTCTATCACTTTGTGTGTTGTTATCAGCAGGCCCAGTGTTGCCCAGTGAAGCAGGAGAGGGGCTCAGCTGTGGGTTATCTCATCTGAACCGCTCACATGCCACTCTGACATCTTATCGTTCATTTTGTCCAGGACAAGAAGGCCGAGAGAGGAACGGCATTGCTCGGTCTGACCCTGCGAGGAATGCAAGTTTATCAGGTACGTGCATGTGCGAGTGTGTTGTTGGTGCGCAGCATATGCGTCAACGCGTGCGTATATAGGAGTGAATCTGCGTTGGCTCAAACTCTAGTCTTCTGACTAGACGTGTGAAGAATGTGGGAAGGCCACCAACAGCAGTGCATCAGGAGATACGAGCCGTTTGATCTGTCCATCAGGGGCCATCTGGGAGGGATTAGGGCTCCAGGCCTGGCTGATTAAAGAGCCAGCAGAGCGTGAGATACCTCGAGAAGCCCTTGGCCTCTTCAACAAGTCCAGATGGTTCCTGTGAACAAAGACAATTGATTGTTGATCAGTAATGTAAAAATATATCCCCGTAGACTGCAAATCCAGGCGCCTCTTGTTGCTCACAAACATTGGAGCCGTTTATTTTAATTGTGTGTGTTTTGTATTCATAGGAGGTAGACAACATGCGACAGCTGCTGTACGACTTCCCCTGGTCAAACGTGGGACGTCTGACCTTCCTGGTAGGCTCACTTCTCATTTCCATTCTGTTGTTCAGGTGGACTTGTGGTAATTATTTAAAGGGCATTAGCTATGTACACGCTGTATAACGTAGTGTCCCATTCAGGGTAAGAAATTCGAGATCCAGCCAGATGGCTTGCCGTCAGCCAGGAAGCTGGTTTACTACACCGGGTCATCGTTTCGCTCTCGCCACCTCCTCCTGCACCTGAGCAGCAGCCATCGCCTCTACCTCAGCCTCCAGCCTGCCCTCAAACACATACGCCAGCTGGAGGAGAGCGAAGGTAAGGGAGGGAGGGAGACTACGAGGACATGATTAGTACCAGTGATGATTGTAGTTTGGCCCGGGGGCCACTTGCACTCAGCAGAACTCTTCTGTAGCCACTGAAAGTTAAATGCATAACTGAGGAGAAGACACTTGTTCCCACACAAAGAAAGCAAAAGGGTTCTTGTTTTAATAATCCCAATTTGCTGCACAGTAGCTGTTCAAATGTATCTCTATTAGACGAGCTTAATAAAAGGCATTATCTTTTCTTCATTTCAGATAAGAAGCGTTACAGAGAGTCGTACATCAGCGATGACCTGGACCTGGACCCCGCCGGCAGTGAGAGCAGCCCTGGTCTGTCCCGACACTCCACCAGCAGCTCCGGAATCGAAGCAGACGCCCGCCAGCACAGCATCTCCATGGAGGAGGAAGGTCAACGGCAAGCCGAGAAGAGTTTGGGCTCAGCAGCCAGCCGTGGCAGCTCCCGCACCTCCGGGTTCGACACGGGCAGTAAGGCTCGGATGGAAGACGAGGGGTGGCAAGAGGAAGGTGAGAGGGTTTCTATACTGGACATTTGATCCATTCCTCTGCAGTAAACCAATGCTACATTTGTTTGATGAAATAGTTAGTTGGTGGACAGGAAAGCAGCTGTAAGTCATGCTGAACTTGTATGTTCAGGGATGTAAGAATAAATTAAATTCTAGTTCCATACAGTTGGGATAATTGCACAGTTTTTTTTTTTTTTCAGTTTCCCTAATCTGCTTTCTAAAACATATTTTCCCAGAGATCCAAAGCAACATTGGGAGTCCACAGGAGGTCCTCGTGGATGATCCTGATGAGATGTTCCAGTTGGCTGATCTTCTTGAAGGAGTGTCAGTGGATTGTTCAGAACTCTCCTCAGAGACTCGCTCACAAGGTATGAATAATTTGATAATGACACGATTACAGAATATTTTTCAAATACTGTATTATTTGTTCTCATGTCCAAATCTTTTAGTCTCTACAGAAAACAAAGCGTGTCCCCCAGACAGCGATGAAGACCTCGGGAAGTCACGTAGCAAGGATATGTTACAACAGGTTGGACGTCGTTCTTCTTTCCATTGACTTCCTTTTCTTTTCCGTTCCTTGGATTTCTCTGTTATATTGCATTTAGCTTTTATCTTTACTTCCTGTCCCCATTCTAGATACTGAAATCTAGGGCACAAGTTTGCGTGGATCGGCACAGCCACAGTCTAGATGATGTACGTCTGTTTCCACCTCCGGCGCCCCTGGGGACCACGCTGCCACCTGACTCCTCCCACAGCTACACCTTTGGCCTCCCAGACGCCTCAACAAACACAAAGACGCCCGTCGATCACAGCTATTACCCTCTTTTGCACAAAGACAAACCTTCCTTCTATGGCCGCAGGTCCACCAACTGCCTCTCCCTGGACATGTTAAGTGATGAACAGTTCCTGGAATTCATACTTTGAATCTGCCAATTACTGATGGCCACAAATACGCCTTCCCCTCCTCCATCTCCAGTGCAGATTAACTTGTAGGTTGCCAACACACTGATGTCTCGAGCGTTTTCGACTGCATGTGGGGATGATGACAACACGGGATGTGTGTGTTTCAAAACTGCAGAGAGACTTTATTGAAAATGACAAGACTCCTCATAGAAAAGCTGTGGATTAGAGAACAGAGCTAATTCAGCAACATTTCAAATCTGTGAACAGAGCATATTTATTAATGTTGTATATTGTGTACATACTACTTGCACTATTTTATTACATTTCTAATCGGTTTTCTTTTATAAGTTCATGCTGTTAAAATGTTTCTGAAATGTCGGGGGCATAACATTTGACAGTAACGGACATTTTTACTTTTTCCTTGCTAATGTAAACACGTGTTTATTTCCTTGTTTTATTCAGGAGAATCCTTTTATACCGTTTTTAAAAATCATATTTTTTAATATACTCTATTTTTGTATAGTGTACTCTGTCATGCTTTTCCTATTATTCTGCTACATCAATGTAGCTGCTGATGTGGAAAATGTAACCTCTTTACAGCTGGTAATGCATTCATCCAAAGCTTCTCTATTCTATACTCTCCCCGCTGTTGTAATTACAACAGAAAAGTAGTCTTTGTAAAGCACTGTTTCTGTAACGAGGTGTATAATGAATCTGCAGTATTTTTGTATTACGTAACTCTCAGACAAAGCCTCTCTGTCTTCTTTTTCTCAGACATTATCATCACTCTTTTGTAGATGATAATTGGTCTTCAAAAGAACTATTATGCCAATATGAACGCAGTTCGAACGGTTTCAAGTCTCAACACTTTCTTCCAATGCCAATAATGTATGAACAATTTATTTTTATCTAAAGCAACGTTTTTTTATTATGGTGAAAAATAAATTTTAAATCTCACTAAAGGAAACTGGGTGTCTTCAATTGTTTCATACGTGGCTTAAATTTGATATGTAAGATTTTTCAATTTGCACAACAACTTCACTGTTATTCCTTTACTTTCACTCCCACTTCTCGCGAGAGTTTGCGACTGCGTTTGCGGAAGTTTACATTCCGTTTGGAAAAACGTGTTGGCCATGAACGCCGCGAGAGGAGTCTGTTGCTGGGTGTCTTAGCTTGCTTGCTTCTTGCAGCGTAGCCGCTCATAACAATGTATTCCGTTTTAATTAACGCGGTCTTGTCCAGCTCTCCTGACTACGACCTGCTGTTCGAGTCTCTGACCTGGCCGAGTGACTCATGGCCAGCGACGGAGCGCGTGGAGGCGCTGACAGCTTTCATCGAAGGACTTGGACCAATCCTGGCCGACTCGGACACTACTCCGCTTTCAGCAGCAAAAAGAAGATCTATTGTGGATAAAATCGACTCGGTGGTTTGGACCCAGTGTCTACCTCTTCTCTCCAGGATATCAGCAGAATCTGGCAAAGGCACGCGCTGCAGGGAGAGCACCGCTGCTGCCTGCAGACTCGTGAGTGTCTGTGTCCCGCTGTGTGACGAGTCCGTACCGGGCCGAGTAGCTCTGTCTGTCCTGCCGTGGCTCCAGCAGTCTGATGAGGAGGAGGTGCCCGGCCCAGGACGACTCAGTGTGGAGGTCGCCAGTGAAGTCCTGGCTGCTCTCGTACCTTCTCTGGCAGCGGACGAACGGCTCACGTTCATCACCTTGTCATCCGCCTTGTCCTGCATCAAAACACTTCCCGACGCATTGGTCTCTAAAATCATCGTCAGGCTTCTCTTAACCGTGCTGAACTGCTGCAGCGGCGCGAGGTTAACGAGCGTCCTCCGGCTGGTCCTGGAGGACATGTGCAGCTGGCACTTCGCTGACCGCACACATGTGGTCGCGGAGCGGACACTGCTGTGTTTGACCGCCCTGTCGGACCACCTGCTGAAGCCTCGCAGCCTGCCATCATCATCATCCTCTTCCTCATGTGAGCTCGACCCTCGTCTGTCCGTCCGGTTCTGGAGGATGGTTCAGGATGGACTGACTCACAGAGACGGCGTGTCACGAAAGAGGGCGTTGTACCTGCTGAAAATGTGCGTGGCCATGTCGGAGGAGGAGGGGTTGGACTGTCCTCCCTCTCCATCAGAGGAAGGTGACCTGCTCAGATTTTGCTGACACTGTAACAAATTCAAGTTAACTGGTGTTGTTTTGTTTGTTTTTCTCACAGTTTTTTAAAATGAATTGTTGCAGATGCCATCTTGTTCAAATGGGCCCCTGACAGGAGTAAGTTGCTGAGAGAGTTCTGGGAGGACTACGCACTGGTGATGGAGACCCTGGAGGAAAACCAGGTGGAAATCCCCACACGGCTGTTGCTTTGCTACCAGTTCAAAGATGGGAATCATGATACAGTTTTGTAATCCTGATCGTCTGTTTTGTTTTCCTCTGCAGATTCATGTCGTCCGGCCAGTTCTTAACAGAATAGACACGTTGATTCAAACAACAGTAAATGATAGTCAAGGTAACGCTATAGACTTGGGTAATATAATGAAATACTTTAGTTTTGTTTGTTAAAACTTTATGGTTAAAAACTGGATCAGTTCATCCCATTAGTTCTCCATGAACCTAAAGTGCTGAACTGATCACATTCAATTTTCATCAACTACTGACAATTTCACAAACAAACTTTTGAAGTCTTATCACAACCACTTGTGAGGAGAGATTTCAATTTACAAAAACATGACTCAAATGAGAAAATAAATGAAGGGAAAAAGCCTTTTGTATGAATTGCAAACTTTTTATTCACTTGTAAACTATAATAACAATACAAAGGCAACATAATAGAAAAAAACCCAGTTATGTGAAGTGCTACCTGGTGGTCTGTACCTGCTCTCTTTATCAGTGCTCTGTGTGTGTCGCAGCTTCAGGTCAAGTCTTCTTCCACCCCTCCTGGCTGCTGTGTGTGTACCAGCGGATGTTCCACAGTGAGAATAAATCCCTCATGAGAGAGGGAGTGTGTCACCTGCTCGAGCTGCAGGTCCTCCAGCAGCCGGCCTTTGCTTTGGCCTTTTCTCAGGTACAGACTCGGACACAATCCCTTCAGTCTGATTCAGACTTATCAATGTAATGTCACAGAAATCATTCAAAGTGCATTCTTTCCTCTTCTGTCGCTCTGCTCCTCAGTTCATCGTTGGCCCTTTTATGGATGTTCTGTCTGAAACTTCGCTCTTTCACAAGTGAGGGTTTCAAAACACCAAGACAATAAATAAAAGCAGGGATTTCTGTGTAATTATGTTGTTATTGTTATTGTATTATAAATGTGCTTCTGCACCAAGCCTCATGAACCCTCCTTCTGCCCACATGTAGGTCAGTTGGGCAGAGTGTAGGAGATTGTCCTGAGCTCGGGGCTAAACTGCAAGTCTTCATGACCACCTTCATTACCAGTTTACCATCAGAGCATAGAGGTACAGGAAATCAGATGCTGCAGAGAATAAATGTTAAAGCCCTGACTCACGTCTCATGGATATAACATTAAAATGCCCATTTCTTTTGCTTTGTAGGCCGTATGTTGCTGCAGATGATTCAGCAGCTGTGCTCTAAGCACTGGTGTGCGGTGCCCCTCCTCTTCCTCGCCCAGGCTCTGTCCACACTGCCTCCAGCTCCACTGCTGGGGATGGAGGGGCTCACGGCTCTCAGGTACCTCATCACGGTTACAGGTACACAGACGGCGTCGTAGCTCGTCATGCTTGATACGGACGCTCATCTTATCCGCTGTGTTTTACAGGGAGGTGCTGCGCAGCACCATGATCACTCATCAGGTCCTGCTGAGAGGTGCCGCTCAGTGCTTCTTGCTGAATAGCGCGCTCTGTCTCACAGAAGTGGTAGGAAATACATAGTTTACTTGATGCTTGAACACCTTATTATATAATATGACAGCACGATTGCAAACAGCATGATGATCATTGTGTTTTTGTCTTTCTTTGACTCTTGAAAGTACCATGCATTTCTTTTTTTAAGAGAATATGCTGTGAAGTTTTTTTTTTTGTTCAACGGTGGTGAGGGTTGAGTTATGACCACACAGGTGCTGATGCAATAGGTCAGTATAAATTAATGTTTTAGTAGTTCATTTATATTGATGAACAGATAATCAATTCATCACTGAAGTCATTTATCAAGCCAAAATTAAATAATACAAATAAATTGCTAGTTTCACCTTATCAAATGTAAGGAGTTTTTTATTCTAAATGTAATGTAAAAAACGGTGTGGCGAAAGGAAACATCACCAAAATAATGAAAACGTGACGAACAAATGAAAAGTGCTTCGGCAAAGCGGATCAGTGGTTATACATTCACCTGATCCCCTCCAGAAATGTGCTCAGGAATAACAACCACCAACTCCAGCATCAGAAATGTCAAGTTGAATTAATTCCTCCGACACTAACTCACCGTAGGGCTTCTATGCTGCGTTGTGAGGTGTTTCTGTTATTTTGTCCAGCCCTTGAGCTTTCATACACAGCATTAAAGTTATTGAACTGCATAATTGAAAGAAAATCTCATTTCAGAGCGCAGTGACCCTCGATGATGTTTTTAGTTTCCTGGTGCATTTCCCTGCAGACGAGTCACTTTCTAGAGGGACGCAGATTTGGAATCGGGTACGATGTGTTGGAGACATTTGAAGGAACGTTTGACCGTGTTAAGATGAGACTTTAGAGAAGTTGTATGATGGACTAATGTCTACCCTACATATTTGTGACATTGCTGCAGTTGTGTGCCTGGCTGTTGGACAATGAGGGCAGTTTCAAGCCCAGTATTATGGATGGAGATAGCACTGGTGCTGCCGCAAAGAAAGAAACCGTAAGAGGCTACGTTCAAAGCGAGGTGCACACTTATCTCCGAGTCCCAGCGAGCGCAGGTAAGTCTGAAGTGGGACTGTCATAGATTTGGATTCTATCTGTGTAGAGGTTGGTTTAAGTTAAGTTTCCCCATGCTCTCCAGGTCACAGCGAGAGGTTACCTGACTCCAGAGAGGCTGATAAGTTGGCCAGGGCCATACTTCTGTGTGTGGACATGGAGCGGAATCCACCCGGGGCAAAGATCGGTACCGCTCTGGAGTCACTGCTGTCTCCACTGCTGGATACCTTGAGCAGAGTCAGCACCAATATCTACCTGCCACTGCGTAAGAGTGACAAGAGCCTGCAGCTCGTGCTCCGACTGTTCCAGCTCGGAGGAACACCAAGCTGTGGGGAGGAGCAAGGTTTGTATTGACAACACTGATCCATTGTTACAGCAGACAAGGCCACCCTCATGCATAAGCAGGCGCTGCAGTAGATGTATCGGTGCATTCATGCGATGAACAAATCGTTATACCTCGACTCCCAACTCATGTTCACACTATCTTTGTAAACATCCTCGTATCAATTTGTTATGCAATCTTACAAGGCGCTGAAGGAAATATTTTCTCCCATTGAAAAGTATCTTTGTGCTTTTTGACATTGAACTAAACAACTCAGGATTCTTGCTCTTTGTGGCTTTTTGCATCTTCGACTGAGATCTGCTTGTCGTCTCTATTCCTTTCTTATTCAGTCTATGACAGAACAATTGGTAGTTGGTCATTTTGCAAAAAGACTTTCATCATATAATTTAGTCCAGCTAGCTTCCGGAAATTCTGATGGTCAAATGGTTCAACTATAATTATGCCACAAGAACACATCTCGGCCACTTTAAGCACTTGTGCATCTGTAAAAACTTGACTTTTCTTTACGTCTTCTTGTAGCAGTGTGCTGATAGTATTTCCTGTCATGGTTCATGTATGAAGTGGCTCAGGAGTGTTTGACATTCGACTCTTCCCACTCTGCTTTTCACAGTGGATAACCTGATGGTAGCCATGGAGAGGCTCATTTTTAAACACGTCGATCCAATCCAGGAGTTCATCTCGCGGCGGCTGCTCGGGGAGCTGCAGGAGGTAAACGACCAGTCAAGCGAGTCGCCGTGACTTCAGTTGGCATACGTTGCCCCGGTGGCTGGCGCTGACGTGCTGCTGTGCTCTTTCCAGCTGTTTGATGTGGAGCGGGCAGAACTGTATCTGTGTGTCCTGAGGCAGATGGTGGTCCTGTACGGTTCTACACCGCAGCACCGCAGTCAAATCCAGCAGACCTATTTCCCCAAACTCATCACGTATAGCCTCAAGCTTCTGCAAGAACCAAACCAGCAGGTGCAAAAGCTCAGGCAGGAATATCATCATAAATCCGTTCGGTTGCTTGATTGTGTAACACAGATTATTTTCCCTATTGCCAGATCCACTCTGTGGCAAACCAGGTGGTTAGAGCGGTGGCTATGGCGTCCCTGGCTACGGTGTGTGGTCTCATGGAGCAGGAAGTGATTGACGTGCAACCGGAGACCATTTCTGCTTTGAAATCACTGAATGACTACTTCTACAATCTAGCGTCGTCTTCCTGCCAAAGTCTGGGCAACTTAAATAAACGGCTGCAAAAGCCACAAACAGCAGACGGGTCAAGGTCAGTGAACGTCTGCTTCGAGTACCCAGGAAGCCTTAACATGTGTGATAAATAAACATCATCATTCTTTTCTTCAGTGATGCGGGAGTGCAGGGTCGCCCGCTGCAGGACTGGGGACGCGTAGCCGCCACCTATATGCGGGACCAGTGGATTTGTCTGAGCTTCCTGATGAAGGCTTTTGGGATTCCCGAGTCTGTAGAGATTTCCAACAACGCAGAGACTCTCAAGGCTGCTGTGAGCTGCGCTGTGGAGGCCCTGGCTCTGCTGCCCAGTGACCTGGTGCTGCCTGTGCTCACCTTTATGGAGACAGTGCTGCCACAAGTGAGTCTCAAATCCAATTTTCGGTCAAATTTAAGCAATGCAAATGAGGTATGACAAGGAGTTCCTTGCAGTTACAGAATAAATCATTTCTTACAAAGACGTAGGTAATAAAGGTGAAGTGTGTTTCTGATGAAGTGTCTGATTTGGTGATGTTTTGATCCCAGTTACTACTTCATGAGGAGGCCATGTGTGTGGAAGCTGTGACTCTGAGCTTGGAGCTGGTGCAGGGGCTGAGCACCAACGCCCATGACTTCTGGCCGGCCCTGAAAGGCTTCATCTCCATGGCCTTCCACCCTAAACTGCTCGAGCTGACAGACACTTCTGCTCCGACACTTCTGGCCTCCTTGAAACAGGTGATTCAGATCCGGCTGGTTGACTTGGAAAGGTGCACTTTCAGCAATACATTTTCTATAATCTAATACATGTATATGTGTGATGTTTTTTTTTTAGATTGCCACTGAGTTGATGGAGCTGTCTCAGTCAAAGAGCGGTGTGTTCGGCGTGCTGCTTGAACACTGCTGTCAGACGTGGCTGCCCACAGACCGAGGCAGCGACCACACCGTGTTTTCTAGTGTTTTCAGCCACATCAACATACTGACTGAGGCATGTGTCTATGGACCAGTGTTCAGGAGAGATCAGCGGTAACTCAAAACGGCATTTTCTCAGATGTGTTACATTGTTTCTCTGGGCTTTTTTTATCTTTTTAAAATCTATTTATTCTTTTTCAAAGGCTCATCCAGGACGTCCAAACATATGTGGAGCGACTCGGTGAAGCGTGCGCCGCCAATGTTGCCGTTACAAGGTGAGCTGCAGTTCTCCACGAGGCAATCTGTGTTCTCCTTCATGGCTGTGATTTACCATAGTGCCACTAGAGGTCTCTTTTGGTGTGCAAATGATTTCACAAACTTCTATTTTCCAGCGATAACAGGGATGACCAGCTGCCCCGCACATGTGTACTAGCTTTCCTCAGCCGCCTGGATTCCTCTAATCTGCAGCATGAAAGACTGATGGAGGAACTAGTTATGGATCTGTTGAAAAAGGTAACCTATCTTAGGTAGTGTCACGTACTTATTTATTAGTCTTAATATTCTCCCAATTTTCTAAATACAGTAAGGTATATTAAATGTATGCAAAATCACAAATAAAATCATTTGAACACCGTTTTGTGAAGCAAAATCCTGATATGATTCTATCATCATGACACATTTCCAATGAAAGTCAACAAACAAGAACACTGTGTTATTACCAGTCTTAAGGATTTGTGTCTCTTGTATCCTGATTTTTGTTTTCATCTGAGAATAGTGTTGATCGTGACAGTTCATATTGCGACCTTAAATCATCTCACCCTCTCTCCTAATGTTCTGATCCCCAACAAAATGTAACACTACGTTCACGTATTGCACTTTTTCATTCGGATAATAAGTTGAACATCAGTTACAGCTCATTTAACAACGCTTAACCCCATTTTCCATTATCTCCCTCACCCCCCGCCCCTCTAGGATAATGACATCTCAAAGTCAAAAGTGCGTTACTATAGCAACTCCCTGCAGCATCGTGTGAAAAACAGAGTGTGGCAAACACTGCTGCTGATGCTGCCCAAACTCAGAGCGGTGAGACAATTACACTCGTACTTACGATCACACAGGAAATGACCACTCAGATACTGACAGTGTGTGTGTGTGTGTGTGTGTGTTGTGTGCAGGAGTTTGTCGCCACTATGCTGAACTGTGTGTTTGAAGCTGGATTCTGCAGCAACCAGGCCTCGGTCAAATACCTGATCGAGTGGACGATGACTCTGATCCTCGTCCGCTACCCGCATCACATTGACAGCTTTTGGGCCTGTTTCAACAGGGTGAGCTCCCACTCTGGTCACCTACCAACCAGAAAACACCGCATCATGAGTGAAATCGTTACATTATTCTGTTGTTTTTTTGTTTTGTTTCTGCACAGGATCATGACAAGACCAAGACCAGCATCTGCACCTTCTTGTCAGTCCTGGTCCATTTCAATGTCATCATTCCTAATCTGAAGGACAAGGTGAAGCCTTTGATGTTTGTCCTCCACTCACACAATATTCTCCTTGCACCGCAGCTCTACATCTGCTAAGATCTCTCCCCCTGTGCGTTAAAGGATGTGCATTTGCGTAAAGCGCTGGACGTCATCCTGCAGTGGTGTTTCAACCATAACTTCAGTGTGCGTCTGTATGCCTTACTGGCCCTGAAGAGGGTGTGGAGCTTGGCCGGGGTCCAGGCAGAGGAAGGGGCCGGTGGGCTGGGAGGACTGTCCGCTGTGATCAAGGCCTGTCTGAACCAGGCCGAGGCCATGCAGAGCACCGGGTGAGAGTGGAGCAGCTACAACAGTGACTAAAAGTATGTTGTCGTGTGTTAATGTATTTCATTGAGCATGCATTTGTTCTCTCACCTTTTTAGAAATGCCAACAAGAACTGGGCGAGGATTCAGGAGCACTTCTTCTTCGGTGCCTTCCATCCCATCAGGGATTACAGTGTTGAGGTTTGCTCGTATGTTTCTGCTGAACAAATTAAGCCAGCTAAAATACAGTGACGTGGTGTCACAACAAACTTGTTGTCTGTCTGTGTTTTGCTCTGCTAGACCATATTCTACACGTTCCCCAGTCTGTCAGAGATGGCTGATGATGAGTGGATTCCACCCTGGAAGTTTGAGAAACTGTTGTGTTTCTCTGAAAGTCCATCTTTTCCTTTGAGAAATCCTGCTGCTGACCTGAGCCGGCTCCAGCCTGGAGACTGGATCCAGCAAGACAAAGGTATAGTAGCCCCCCCCTTTTTACAAGCAGCAGGACTACTTGATACAACATACCACAACCTGAGCTCATCTCTGATTGAGTGGCCGCGGTGTTGCATCTCCCAGGCGAGCAGAATAAGGAGGAACGCTGGGCCGAGGTGCAGAAGAAGATCACTCCCTGGAGGCTGGGGATCCAGGAGCAGGAGCCTGAACTTCAGCTGGTTCCACAACAGAGGGCCGCTCGACTGGGCAAGCTGCACGGTGCCTTGCTGGTGGTAGCCTCGCTTATCGACAAGCCCACCAATCTAGGAGGTCAGCAGCAGCACTTCTTTACACTTACATCTTTACTTCTTCTTCGGGACATGATGTAAAATGTCCGTTCTTTGTGTAATAGTGTGAAGAACATTACAGGCTTTTGTTTGGTTTCACAATGACGATCTGGGCAAAGAGGTCAAACACAGCTGCGGCTGAAACCAATCACTTGAGCCCTCTTATCAGCTAATGTCTGGTTATGACAGGGAATGCCCAGCTTTAATCACAGATACTCCTATTTTATGTGCTCTGCAAGTGTACTCCTTTGCTTTTGTCTCGGATGATAAGGGGCTGAATCAATCAATGTGTTTATAGAGGACAAGATCCATTTTCAAAACCAATATTGATACTGGATGATGTAAGCAGGACCAATAGCTTGGCCGTTCTGTAAATGTTTTACTTCAAATTGCCCTCTCAGTTGCCATTACAGGCGTACCTTTTTATATCTCTTTGCCCATGATGATCGACCAGTACCGTTTTTTGCTGAGTCATCGCTGCCACCGATTATGTAAAAAGATAAAGTCCCCTTCCTACTTTTAGTGTATTTCTTTTTTTTTTCAACCATAGGTTCATATTGTGGGAATTGATATTTCAGTTCCTATGTAGATAGATCTCAGACTCATTTCTTTATTTGTTGTTGCTTTCAGGTCTGTGCAGGACCTGTGAGATCTTCGGGGCCAGCGCTCTGGTTCTCGATAGCCTCCGCCACGTCAGTGACAAACACTTTCAGTCCCTGAGCGTCTCGTCTGAGCTGTGGCTTCCTCTGTTAGAGGTGAAGTGCATAAAACCATCTCACATTTCACTCTAGCGATCATGGTGTCTGCTCCGTCTATAAGCTCTCCCGCAGTGAACTAGTGACCTGAGAATATGTGATTCTGACCGGCTACGCTCAGGGTTTAAATGATCTCAGTCAAAATCAATGCTGAGAGCACGCAGGGGACAGAACCGTTGGATGCCGAAGCCAATGCAGCAGTAAGCTGTAGTTTTACTAATGGGTAACTTGAAAGACCAGGAAAATATATTTTTCAATTTGACATTCTGGTTTCAATAACTAAATGAAGTTATGATGCTGTGTGCCTTGGTCGTGATCTAGAAAGAGTCTTGTTCATTTGAAACGTTTTGTGAGGTGCATGTTTGGGAACAATCTCCTTTTCTCATCTAGAAGTGGCGGATGCTAAATGCTACCTCCACTCCAGCTTCACCCAAGCTCTTTCTTTCGTCATACATTCTTCAGCTTTCTGTCTCTTGTATCGTAAAAAGTCTTTGGTAGTCTCAGATTTGTCTCTGTGAAACCTGCTGATACCCCGATGTTCATCTAAATCGGGAGCATCTGTTCATCTTCTGTGTTCACATCTGCTTTTGATGATGTCACAATGTGACAGGCTGGAGTCGCAGATTTTCACAAAGGTGAAAAGGGCTTAAAAGACGTTTCTTGATTTTGTGAATCATTGTTTAAAATGGAAAGATTATTAATCAGATTCTGAACTGTATCTGTTCATCAGGTGAAGCCAATGGAGCTGAGTGACTTCCTGCAGGTAAAGAAGAGTGAAGGGTACTGTATCGTTGGAGTGGAGCAGACGGCCAACAGTCGGAGCCTCCAGGACTACCAGTTCCCTGAGAAGACCCTGTTACTTTTAGGGTATGTTTCTGAAGCATGTATGCTTTTTCAAGGATTGGGGTTGCTAACAAGAGGGTTGCCCCTCTAAAGAAGAGCCACCTTATCGTGTTGGAGGGTTTGTGTGCCCCATTGAACCTGTGTTGGTGCGGGCAATAGCTCCTGGTATGTTCAAGTATCTCCAGGTCTTGTTCACGAGTGAGGGTAAAGTGGAGCTGTTGTAGTGAAGAGGGAGCAGAGGCAGAAGGCAAAGATCTTCTGAGAGGGACCAGCTAAGGTGGTTCGGGCATCTGATGAGGATGCCTCCTGGGCGCTTCCTTTTAGAGGTTTTCCAGGCACGTCCAACTGGTAAGAGGCCTTCGGGGTAGACCCAGAACATGCTGGAGTTCCACAGGAAGAGCTGGAAGACATTGCTGGGGAGAGGGAGGTCTGGAATACCCTGCTAAGCCTGGATAAGAGTAAAGATAATAACCCCACCTTCCACCATTTCTGGTTTCTGGTGTCCCCCCCATAGCCTATCGTCCTCCAGGTAAAGGTTACAGTCTCGTACCACATGGGAACAGATAGACTGGGTCGTGTACAAGCTGTGAAAATGTTTTCATCAATGCGAGAACCTATCAGTTAAATCAACTTACGGGAGATACACGCAAGCCTTCTGTCTTCCCATGCCCTTTGTGACTTTCACTCAGATAAAGGTGTGAGCTGACGAAGCTATTTAATGTTATGTCACCGGTTGAGAGTGTTTCCCTGCGGGGCCTGCGCCTCTCCTCTCCATGGTGTACCTGTCGGGGCATGCTGGACTGTAATTGGTTCTCCCTGAGGAGGAGACCACAGGACATAAATAACACAAACCAATACAAGCAGAGTGATGAAAGCAGCAGAAAAACCTTCACCTCCATCGAGTGTAGTTTGAGTCGGGATGCCTCTCTGTGGCGTTTATCAGTTGGGACATTGAACCATTTGTAGCCACTCAGAAGTGAACACGACTGTAATTATGAGCGGCACGATTCACTCTCCTCGCTAAATGTGCACTGCAGCCGTGCAGCTGGCCTGGCAGCGAAGGGAGGGGTTAATATTGATCACGTCTGTGTCGGCGTCCTGTTCAGTCACAGAGGTGTGAGTAGCGCTGTCAGCTTAAACAGCCCGCGTGTGAGCTGACCGGCTCTAATCTCCCATCAGTCCGCTATTATCTCACCCAGTTGCACTCACTATAAATGTAGCTCATCACATCAGGCTTTCTTACTGTGTGGCACCCTCTGTGGACTCCTTAAACTCATTACCTCTCAATGTTTGCTTTGCATGCCACCGTATTGCTGGGTCGCAGTATATACTCAGCCGGTTACAGTTTGAATGGCTCTTGGACTCTGTATGAAAAGCTTAATTGTGAAAATGATCAAGGATTAAGTTGGCTGCTCCAGCTAAGGGATCTTAAATGAAATAAAAAAACATTGTGGATTGTGGTCAAGATGTTAACGTGAGGGAACAGACGGCCTGATGTGTTCTATCAGATATGAAGAAGTCAATGTTGCCGTATTGCCGACAGGATGCACATTCCATTGTAAGTCACTTACTTTGACACAGAAGTGCTCATAAAATCTCTCTTTTGAGGTTAGTCTACATTCCAGTGGGTTTGTTTTATGTCCCTGTGAATTATCTTTCCTGTCTTACAAAAATCAAATTTAAAGGAATAATTTAATATTTTGGAAAATACGCTTATTTTTTAGTGTAGGATGAAAAGATGAATACCACTCTCTTGTCTGTAGAATATATGTAGCTAGAGCCAACAGCCCCTTAGCTTAGCATAAAGACTGAACGAAAGATAACAAAATAGACCCACCAGCACCTCTAAAGCTCACTAATTAACATCTTATGTCTTGTAATTATCTCTTCATGCAAATATCTGCAAGAAATAAACTAATCATATTTTCCAAACTCTTTAATTATTCCTTTAAAGATATCTATGAATCAGCTCTTAGTGGCTTCATTCCAAACTTTGTGGCACCGAACATGAAAAACTAATTTGTAAACTAGATGCAAAGTGTTCCTGTTTTTCTGTCCCACTCTACAGTTAGTTGGTTTTCTCTTTTCCTTCTTGCAGCAATGAACGAGAAGGCATTCCTGCCAATCTACTTCAGATGTTTGATGTGTGTGTGGAGATCCCTCAACAAGGGGTCACCCGCTCACTCAACGTGCACGTGAGCGCTGCCCTGCTGATTTGGGAGTATACACGGCAACGCCTCACCTCTGGCTCGGCTGAAGGAAGGAAACCAGCAGTGCAGCACAATGGATGTGACATTTGAACTCCAGATGTTTACCCCACGTGCTCCTCCCTGAAGCAGGACTGAGAGACTGGGGGGGGGGGGCAGACATGACATGACCACACGCCATACAGTTAATGCCACGGCTTAAACGATTGTCATGTTCTGTCTGCTTTTATTGTGGTTGGCCATCAGTGCTGCTCTTGTGGCTCAATGAGAGTCATGAATAGAGATCGGCTCTGGTTATTACATGTAAATATTCCACCGGGCAGGCTGTTATATTAATGGAGGCAATCTCTGTACTGGCAGAGCAGAGGCATTAAAGGAAATGTTCCCCTTTGAAGGGGAAGTACCTTGTTCATATGAGCAATTAGCGTATTCCTCATGGCACCAGGACCGGACTATAACGTCCATACCCAGGAAACTATCATACACAATGCAGAACTGCTACTTTTGTGTTTTCATTGCAGATTTTAAATCGCTCTTTTTTTGATAAAGTTGAATAAATAATACTTTGACATTGTTATCCATTTCATGTCCATGTGATTTTTCATTTATTTTGGTTGGAGATTGCGTCAACCAAGGGGGCACAGAGGGGGTTAAATACGGTTCAGCAGGTGCTCGTGCGTCCTGCTCCCTCCCCTTCCAGCAGTGAAGGAGTCGGTTCACCTGGAGACCGTCCGACCAGAGGGGGGGGGGGGGAGCAGATGGAGTACATTCGATCACACATTTGTTTTTTCCGTCAAGTCACGCTCGTCCGTGGCGCCATCATGTGAGGATTGCAGTTGTTTTCGGGTGGGACATGGATGACCTGGAGGGCTCCTGGTCGGCGTCCCTGCAGGCAGCAGCGGTAGCGGTCAACGCGAGCTTGACGGAGGGCGCGGGGCTCGGTGTGTCCAGGCAGACCCAGCTGGTCCTGGAGATCCTCATGGTGCTGATGTGTTTGTGCGCTGTGGCAGGTAAAGACTTAAACCGTTTTATTTATTTTAACCACACAATGTCCTGCTTAAAGTTTCCGATAATAACCTTACAGTAGGCCTACCCTTACAGACAAACATACATTCTGCATTATATTTCTTTCTTCCATCACCTCTATGATGTCACACATGAATAACTAGTGACCTCATTTTTATGACCGCACAAATGGAAAATTGTTAATATCTTGCGTTGGATGAAATTGAAAAGTTATTTGACATGAAATATTTGTATTTTGGCAGTTTAAGAAATCTTGCAAAAAGTTCTGTGGCACCTTTATGAAATTATTTGTAACAAATGGCTTTATTAGTGGTTAATACACCATTCACTTACGCTATAAATATGCATAATCCATTAATACGATTCCTTTGGCTGGTGTTCATCCTCCCCCAGCACGACATTTAAAGGATCTTTGTTTTTAGCTCTTTAGTTCATTAAAAAGAGCTTCTGGATCAAAATGAGTTGTTGAAATGTTGTAAAACGATTTTTTATCAAAGGCAGATTTGACATTTGAAACTACATGGTTGATTTGAAAGTTTCCCATTTTAAAGGACTTTCATTTATGACTGCAGGCTTGATGAGTAATTAGAAAGTCAGAAGTTCACGGGCTTTTGTTTTTGACTTTATTGACATTTTAAACTGACAAACTGATTGCCCACCGTTGCGTTTTTAAAATGTAAATACCAAAGCTTTGATTTCCACCAACACACCATAGATGTGAGTGTAATTGTGTTGGTGGTGGCACAAATGTCATATTTCAATACCTGAACAAATTGATTAATAATGATCTGCATGGAAAAACCTCAAGTTATATTCTTGAAATACTTGACCGACTGCACAATTAACTCACAGTCGTGGGCTCAGCATTCTGCAGTGCTGTATTGTACAATGTCAACAAATCAAAGGAGTCATTTGTCATGTTTGATTCCTTGCTATTCAGAGTGTCCACACTTTTCTGAATTCAGACATTAAATCACAGGTTTACGACTGTGTGTAAACTGTGTTGTATTTCTGTGTAGGTAATATCCTTGTTATTGTTATTGTGGCTGCAACCAAGACTTTCCACTCGGTGACGTCAGTGCTGATCATGAACCTGGCCATCAGTGACCTCCTGGTGGGCGTCGGAGTGATGCCTTTTGTTGCTTTGTCCGTCATGAACCGTGGATGGGTGGATTGTACTGTACGTCACCTCTGTCCAGTAATACAAAATGCTTTACAGTCATGTACATTGCAGCATTAGTGACGTGAAGCTGACCTCATAACACCTGTTTTCCTTTGCTCCAGTGAGTGTGTGCATGTGATGAGATTCTGTGTCTCTCTCCTGTCTGACAGGACCTCTGTTTGTACGTGGGTTACACCTCCTCTGTGTACTGTACAGCCTCTGTCTTGACATTGGCAGCTATCGCCCTCGACCGCTACCACTCCATCATGGACTGCCTGCTCTACAACTCCCGCTGCACCCTGTGGAGAACTTGTGCTGTGGTCCTGTGGATCTGGCTGCAGGCTCTGGTGACCAGTTGTCCTCCCCTGCTGGGCTGGAGCTCCGTCAGCTACGTGGTTCCCATGTTCAGCTGTGCGGTCAACTGGTCCAGCAGTCCCAGCTACACCGCTTTCATGGCTGCCCTGTCGTACCTCATCCCGGCAGTGGTCATCCTCTTCTGCTACGTGAACATTGTCAAGGTGGCCCGCAGCCACGCCAGGAGGATTCACACATTGGAGGACTCCGTCCAACGCAGCAGGAATCCAAGCTCTGTCTTCGCTCCTGCTGAGTCCTCTCACCAGCACCGTGGGAGCCTCCACAGCAGCCCCTCGACACTGATTTATCATGTGAGTGGACAGTTTGTGTCTGAGGTCAGTAGAGAGGAGGGGGATTATACCAGCCCCTCTCTCCCCGAATCTACGACGGAGCAGAGTAACCCTTCATCCAGACGTTTGTTCTCCTTCCGGGCTCAGAGCGCCTCCCAGCCGCCGCTGCCGAACTCCCATCAGCACCAGAGCCAGCACGGACTGGTGCGTCTCTTGCTGGTCATCGCAGCCTTCTTCCTCTGCTGGACACCTTACATAGGCGTGGCCCTGGTTCAGGCCACAGAAACTGCAATCTCGGGCCAATCCAGCCTCGTCCCACCCTCTGCCGTTACCTTTTCGTACTGGCTGGTGTTGCTGAACTCTGACATCAACCCGCTGCTGTACGCTCTGCTCAGCAAACGTTTCCAGGGCGCTCTTCAGTGTCTGAGGCAAAAAATAAGAGCACGCCTGGGGAGTGTGGTGGGCAGGGAGGGGGAGGTCAGAGCAGGGGGAGACGAAGGCAGGAGCACCACCCATCCTGGTCCGCCTTCCAGCTCTGAGAGTTCAACCTGTGATGAGTCCAAGTATTCCGCCTCCATTTTTACCGTCAGCACTGACTTCAAGCATCACTCTGCCTCCCCGTCCTTCTCAGTGTGGCAAGATGCTGGAGGTAAAGGGAGGCTGGACTGCCTGCAGGTCCCCTCTCAGCCACAAGATGGCAGCAGATTACCTTTCTCTGCTCTGACCAGGGAGCGTCAGGCCACTTTCTTCTACGGACAGATAACAGTCGGAGTGGAGCATGATGTTGGCTAGTCTAATACCTGCTGTTGCAGAAACAATCTTATAGGACGAACTGTTATTTTTTTTATTGTTGATCAATCTGTTGTTATTTTCTCAGTTAATTGATTCATCATTTGGTTCAGAAAATGTCATAGAAGACCAGCAAATGTTCTCATTTAAGAGGCTAGAATCTGATTTTTGGGGGCATTTTCGCTTTCAAAAAAGACTTAAATGATTAATCAATTCGTAAAATAGTTGCCTATTATATTTCTGACAATTGATTTTTCGATAATTTCAGCTGTAACATATCAGACATGTTCAAATGTCTTCTGTTGGCCACCTGATGTTCTACAACCCCGAAATATTCAAGAGAATATTCAATATATTAAAAGATTATCAAAGATCTGCAGATTAATTCAACATTGATCTATTAATCAAATGATCGTTTCATCTCTCGCGGAGATCACGACACTTTTTTAAACTTGTCATGTTGACTGCGGCCATTTCTAGTGATCGCACTGTAGCGCACAGCAGAGAGAACAAACCTGGACAGGGACGTGTGTTGAAAAGAAATCTTTTTATATAGTACATGTGATTACACTTGAAGACACCCAACAGTTGATCTAATAAACCCATCATTTATTCACGCTCTAAATATTCCCTCCTCAAATGTGATAATCATATGTTGCATCTTCGTGTAAAAATCATCATTCCTTACAAAGGTTTACATTTATGTCTAGCAACAATTCCAGAGGAATACAATATTATAATTTATTGTCATCGATCATGACAATGGGGGAACAGTGCTGATGTTTTCTATTGCGAAAGAAAGAAAAGGCAGTGAAGTGGACTTCAGCTGTATCTGCTCATACAGTACGGGCATGCTCGTCCTGCAGATGACCAAATGCAAAAAAGAAATATATAAAAAAGTCTTGTAAGATGAGTCAAGAGTTTGTTCCAAAAAAACTCAGTCGGATGAGTACAAGAAGGATAGTATTAAAGAGTCTGTGGTGGCACACTGTAGAAAACCCATGGCACGTATGCGAGCGTGTGTGGTGGAGTGATGGTCATACATTCACAACAAGGCAGAGTTCCCACCAGTAGCTTTGCAAGGCGTGTGCCTCAGTCTGTCTCAGGTTCATCTTGGTTGTTGTCTTGCCTCAGAAATGGGATTGATGGAAACAGATCGTGAAAGCGATACAGTAAGACAGTTTTTTGACGACAACAAAAAAGCAGAGGCGGACAAATGGGAGTTGTTCTCATGTGTTGGCACACCTCTTCTTCTCAAGCCACAGTGAGACATCTGTTACTTTCAACAGGAAAATAAAAAGTAATAATTGCTGCAGATTCGTTTGTGTGCACATATGTCTAGAAAGTTAAACATGAGAGGAATTCAAGGGGAGGCTCAGTGATAGCTGCTGTTCATGTTCAAAGTTATTAAAGGGGTAGTTCCAAGTTTCCATGTCAGTCTTATCATCAGCTGTTAGTGCTTTTTAGTCCACCCAAAGATTTGTATACCTGACACATTATTTGTGAATATGGACCAGTTAATAGTTTTGACAGGTTACAGTTAAAAACACATTTTATATTATATTTTAATGACAATACATGTCCTTTTTAATACATGTATTACCTATATTGCTTAGTTAATAAACAGTTTGCTGCCGGTGTCTCAGCAACAGAAAGAAAGTGAGGCAAGTGCTTTATTGATGGACTGGATGCTCGCACACTTTATGACAAACAAATCTCAACCGTCTCATGCATTGAAAAACGTCTGCAGTGGAGATACTGGTTTTAGATCTCTCGTGACTTAACTGAGCCTGAGCAACGGGTGTCGGCATCGACAGAGAGGGAGTTTAGCCTGAGGAAAGCACATAACCGCGGGTGGGGGGGGGGGGGGGGGCAATCAGTGTGGCCGAAAAAAGGACCCGACCTCTCAGGATGGACAGACAGAGAGAGGGGTTGCGAAAGCTTTCTTCATCTCTGATTGATCCTCAGGTGTTCAGACAAGTCCCTTCACACCTAATGAGCCCACTGGGTCCACAGCTCCAGGACATCCACGGTGTGATACACAGCTATGTACAGTGCACGAAAGGCAGGTGTTTGTCATTACGTTTACACCCGAGGGACGCCACTGTGGGCCTCCCTTTTGTTTTCAGGCATTTAGCATTTTAGGCATTCTTCTTTGGATCTTAAAGGTGTGTACTGAAATTGTGTACGTGTTAAGGACAAGCCAGTCCACATGGAGTTAGGCCTGCCCTGCTTCCAGAAAGTCTTTTTTTTTTTTTTCTTCTCAGAACTGAAAGATATCAGGCAAGTTGGCAAGTCTTCCCAGGCGCAGGGATGTAGTGAATCCATGGAATGATTAAGAGGTACAGCTAAATTAATACATGACTCAATCAGTTCCACCTGATAATCTTTTGGGTAAGAAGTGTAACAATTAGTATTGTCCGTGACACATCTCACCCTTTGACCGAAATGTTACTGATCAGAGGTCAGTCTGAGATACTTCTTCCATTCAGGGAGCTATACGTGAAAGAGAGGGCAGCTCACCGGACAGGTCAAATGTCACCATTTTAATTTAAAATGAACGTTAACGTGTCTCCCTCCCTTTGTCTGTGTGTTAGGTAAGTGTTTGCATGGTCAAATGTCATGGAGTCAATGTGCAAATGTTGACATGGGGGTCCTGGCTCTCCCTCTCCAGTTGAGCCCTGTGGTGGGGCCCGCCTCTGCGCTGCCCTCTGCTGGCTCGTCACGCTTGCGCAGCTTTGTGCTGAGCTGGATGATGCACTGGTCCCAGTCCTCAGGTAACAGCAGCATGAGGAAACCCAGGCAAATGATGAACACAGCGATGAGGCGCACTGTGTTGAAGTTAATTTCGCATGTGTAGAGGTCCACCACTGTAAAATGAAGAGGATGCATGGAGGAATTTGTAAATATTCGAATTAACCGACAAGAATTGAATGGGATTATTACAAATAGTTCATTTAGAAAGTGGAAGAAATAATATGTTTGTCACAGAAAAGTATGCAATGAGAATTTAAGATCTACATTCTATTCATCAAATATAGATGAGTACTTTTGGGGGGGATTTCAAAGCCATCAGATATTTAATGTTGGCCGGATTTAAAAAGTTACATCTGGGAGGAAAGCCAAGCGACTTACTGGCATTTACAGGAACACTTAGGACGATGCCAAGGGAGATTAATGTCGGGTACGTAATCGCTATGCCAAAGTTCACCAGGACGTTGAAAGCTGTGGGAAGAAGCACAATCAGAGCAGCAGTTGGCTACACAATGAGGGTGTGAAACCACAAAACCTGAAAAAGTTATATTCATTCGTTGCGGTATCAGATTTCTGCACAACACCGCTTCATATGTCATCTTTGCGTACCAAACTGCAGGCCTGCGACCCCACAGAGGTAGGCCCAGGGGACGTCTGCGAGCGAGCCGATGTACTCCACGTGTGTAAAATACAGGATGACCGGCACGAAGCTGATGAAAACAAAATTGGCGCTTCCAACGATGCTCAGAAAGAGCGCAGCCTCTCCAAATTTGGCACTGCCCAGGACCATCTTGAAGAGCACCTGAGGACAAGTAGGGAGGAGAGTGTCATGAATGCACAAAAGCTGCCCCCTTAAGGAGCAGAGGGATATTGCAGGGGGGGGGTGCATCACGTCTCTGGCACAGGGCCGCCGCCGTCTGTTTATCACATTAGGCAGCACAGACAGCAGGGCAGAGGAGACCTGAGCCCTGTCAAAATATAGCTATCTGGCCCGTAACCTCCTTGATCGGGACATCGCAGCCCGGGGGCCAGCCACCGAACGCTCACATATCACACGCTTCTGTCAGCTCAGTGTTACATTTCATAATCTCGTCCTGTCTTCTGCCACCTGGTTACATAAGGAGAAGGGAGCTAGTCCAGGATTTCTTACATAAGACCAGACTATTCATACATATGCTATTTTTTTTAATATACTTCTTGTTCCACTGCAGATGAAGGTGTCACTACAAGGGGAGGTTTATGGAAGGACACAGGCTTAGTAATGCTCTTTACAATTGATCGGATGCAAACAAATACCTTGTAGAGCGCTGACATCGAAGCAGAGGCCACGACCAAAGTAATGCCGATGACTGAACGGCTGTGGAATCCATCAGCATAGGTCATCATTACAATTCCTGCTATGGCCAAGATAGCAGCTACTATCTGTAGAGAGCGAGAGAGAGAGAGAGAGAGAGGGGGAGAGAGGGAGAGGAACATGAGCGAATGACGGATGGACGACACGCTGCTCGCAGTGTGGTGATAAAGACGCGCGAACCTTGAACACAGCAGGCACACATGGCACATTGTTTGTCACTGCAGAAGCATCGCAGGCGAGGCTTGTAATGTTATTATTAATATCAGCGTTTTGTTTTACAGTCAGCAGACGGCTCATTTGCTATTTACGTTTTCTCACATACAGGCAGACGCAAGCACATGTACACACTCAGTGGTGGAATATCACAGATTAGCTACATTTACATAAGAACTGTACACTGTAAGGTATTTATACCTTACTTGAGTATCTCCATTTTATTCTTTAATATTACATTTTGTATTTTTTACTTCTCTACATTTATTTATTAAGTTACTTTACAAATACAAATTGTACTGAAAAAATATATACAATATACAGTACATTGTTAAATATTTAATGGTTCCCAAGTTTTAGTTTTTTGTGTTTATGGTCCCTTTCCTCTCCCGTTAAATCATCTGATGACAGCTCAGATTTTTCTGAGGCAATAAGTAATAAATATATGTAATATATTATATCAGTCACAGGGGCTGATATTCTGCAAAACTTTCAGTAAATTAAGCTGATAATACTTTTGTACTTTTACTGAAGCATGATTCAAAATGCATAACGTGTACTTGTTATGGAGTATTTCTACATGAATGTATTGGTACTTTTACTGAAGTAAAGGATGCGAGTACATCCTCCACCACTGTACACGCTCTCAAATGAAACCTATTCTCAGATTCACAGCACAAGCGCTTCCAACATAGCACGGGCAGCTTCTACGATGTCGGCTCTCTTGTCTGACATTGATTTTCGTTACACTGCCGTCATGTTTACAAACCAAATAGCCCCCTCGCTCCACCACTTCTCACACCCACTCCCACTCCCTGCGATCACAGCTTCAAAACACCACCAAACCATCTGTTTCATCCCGCTCTCAATCAACCTTCAGAAATTCGGAGCCAAAATCGATGCTTTGTTCCCCTTCCAGAATTCGTCTTTGCTACTTGTTTGAGTGCATGTGTGTTTCGGCTGAAGAATAGCGAAAGGGACATGCTGCAGTCCAGCTGAGTGGATTAATGCGCTGCATTAAAGAGGTGTCAGGAAGATAAATGAGCCGTGTGTTTTTGCTTGGCCAGAGCCCTTGGGCACCTTTGGCAAAATGGCTCTTTCTGCACTGCAGGCCGTCTGTCAGTCACAGCTACACCTTTCTTCAAGTATTTCTTGTGATGGACTGTTTTCTAACAAGGTCAGTGACCCTGCTGTGTTGGTGATTTAGTTTTTTTTTAGATGTTTCAGCACAATGCGAGGGTCAGAGGAGGAAAAGGGTCACGACACCTGCGCATTGGGTAGCTTATGTGGATTCGGCTGAACTCCTCTTTACAACTGATAATTCCAAATGCAAGTCACACCCCAGCCGAAGGGCTCTTCGTTTAATTTAAGGACCGTCTAACCCGTCCGTTCTGACTTTGCCACCAAACTGAGCCTTATCTTATTATGAGCAGAAATCCCTGAAACAACCCATGCCATCCTGTTTAACAAGGATGATTTAGCAGCCCCCATCTCTCTCTCTCCCCTCCTTCACTTTCATCACAAACTCGTCCAAGATCCCCTGCATTGCTGCAGACATCCAAACACTGCAATCCCAGAGAGAGAGAGAGAGAGAGGGGCTGGGGGTGTGTAAGATACAGAAGCAGGATTATTACAGCATTTGTCTCCTACTGAGGCCTTTCATTGCAGATAATGGGGGTGGGGAGTTGGGGCATGCACTATGGAGAAATGGGGTGGTTGTGAGTGTGTGAAAGGAAAAATAAAGGGGGAAAGCCATTCTGCAGAGTGCAGGACGGCTGCAGATATGAAAGCAATGTGAGGAGAGCGGGAGATACCTCGAGTCACAGAGCTGAACCCTCACTCCCCTGCTTGTCTCTCTTCATCTGGATGAAGTCAGTGACAAACACCCACCAGGAGGCACATTTGAATATGAGCACGGTGATCACTGGAGGGGAATCACTCTGTCACACAGGTAACTTGCTCTCCACTCGACCGTGCTTGTGTGAGCAGCTCCTTTTTTGAGTTAAACGGAGGGTTTTTTTTGTCATTATGAGTGAACTCTAGTGCGAAATAGTTGGAAATAGTCCAAGAGGTCACAAGATAAACCTGAGCGGCGGCTACGTGGTTTACAGGACAGGAAGGAATAGAGAAGGCAAACACCACAAAGCTATATCTTTTTCTGACTTTTCTCTAATCTTGGCTTGGTTCTTGTGAAAAACATCATACTTTTGCCGTTTTAGAACTATAAACATGATCATATTGAGTCAGTGTGGGAGGGAAAAATCCAAATTTGGTGGAACAACTCATTAAATCAGATTTTCATGATTTCTTTTACTCACTTTTAATATAGATATTGGGATCTGCCTCAAAAGTGCAGCTCAAATCTCATCTGAATTTCGTTTGAGACTCCAGATAAAATTAGCACGATCAAAGCACTCGATGACAAGATAATATCATATGTTGTAGTTTCCAAGAACCAAAAGCTACTCTGATAATATGCAACCTGACGTAATAGCATGGACACAAGTGTTGCAAAATGTCATTTATGGGAATTTTGCACATTATTATTTTATATGAAATTGTAGCAATCACATTATGCAAATGCATTTATTTCATTGATTGTTTTTTATTATGTTGTTTATTACAAGTGAAAGTTGCCCAATGTGAGTGAGTAGCCTGCAGCGTAAATCATAGTTTAATGTCCACTTTCCTTTTGGTGACTCAGACTCGTCTTTAAAGATGCAGTGGAACATTTCCTCTTTCTCACACACACACACAGGCAGATGTACTCACCCTGACCCCCATGAAGCGGTCTCTCAGTACAATCCAGGACAGCAGGAAGACGAAGGCCTTGTTACAACAGAAGAGCGCCGACACGTCTGTCGTGTTGATCTTCCTGAGGGCCTGCACGTACAGGTAGTTGGTGAGGATCCACAGCAGGCCAAAGGGAGCTACCTTGGTGAAAAACACCTTGGGTGTGATCCCGTCGTCCCCGAAAAACCTACAGCACTCCCTGTGCAGAGACATGATGCAGAGCAGCGTCGGAATATTGAAAAATGGGGGCACAACTAATTTAAGAGTTGATACATGTTATTGCGATCTGGGACTTTCATCAATATTTATGAACACAAACAGCTCCGTCTGAACAAATGATACCAGAGAGACCAGAGACTCTAATCAGTGGTGAGTGTGTGAAGTCATCCCCATTTTAACATCTAAATATTGAACATTGCTCCACAGTGCATTTGGGACCGAGAGAAATCAGTAAATATTTACGAACACAATTGAATCTGCCACAAGGCAATAAATATTTCTGAGCTGTTTCCATTAATGAAATGAAACGATTTATTTCCTCCTCAGGTGTTTACAGTAATATGATTTGTTTAATATATTATACACTTATTCAAATGGTGCATTATGCTCATTCTAACTAAACATTCAAACTTTTTGTGATCTTGAAGAAGCGATGTAACTGGTCGTATACTATTCGGTGGATATCGTCTCGAAGTCTGGACTTGATTCCTGTCTAGAAGAGTTTTTAACTGCACAAGGAGCTGTAGGTTTTCAAGTGTGTGAAATCTAAAGTATCCTTGAAAGTGATCCTGTCGACTCTGTTGTTGTGAAATGTTCTAATCAATAAGACTTTGAGCAGCATCACTCTGGTGTGATGCCAAGACAAATACGTCATAATGTAACATTGATGCATTTTCGCTCTTTGTGCCAAAGTAGCACAGCGTTTTTGACTGAGTTTCACCGTTCACTCAGAAAGCTGCTGGCTCTGGGAAAGTGATGAAGCAGCAATCGCTGCAGGAGTGGCAGGTAGCACATTTGTAAGAGTCCTTGCTGGATACTGAGGAGCAGCACGATTATGAATCAACTCCAGAGGGCTGAGTCAGCACTACACACTCCCTGATTCGGTGGCAATCACATTAAAGTCATCATTTCATCACAGACACTGGATACGCCACCTCTGTGGTTTGTTTCTGCTCTACTCTTAATCTGCATTGATTTTAGAAAGACTCCCAGCTCTACAGCTGTGTCGAGGAAGCTGATTTGAAACCATCAAGCAGCTCATGAAGTCAACATACACTTTAAAGACACTGCATTTCAAATCAAAATATTTCAAATTAGCACGTCGGACTCTGGTGGACCTCATTTGTATTTGGTTTCTTTGGTATTGAGCAAATTAAAATCAGCAATAGAAGTGATGACATGTCTTTGCCTGTACTCTGGTCTCCGTTTTATGTAAAGAGACAGGACGACGATTACAAATGTCAACTCTTTGGTCTCTATTTCCCATTGTCTAAGATTCACCAGCAGGTACAATTTGAATAAACACAAAGGAAACGGAGTGCTAGGTATTCGGAGCACATCAGCTCCGGCCGAGGAGTGTGAGCTCCAGATCCTTGCGTAAGCCCTCCGAGAGTCAGAGCCACATCACAGAAGTGCATCACAAGCACAGAGCCAATCCCCCCCCCCCCCCCCCCGGCTCATCCGCCCACCACACCTTCCAAATACTTCCACCCTCTTTCGCTCTTTGTGCCAAAGTAGCACAGCAGGTTGCAGCGATAAGACTTTATTTTTCTGACGATCCCGATGAATGGACTGTTTCAAGTGTGAAAACACCGCTAACACACTTAGGATGTCATACTTTCTGTTTGCTGCAGCAGCATAACTGGAGGTGGCATAGGAACCGCATATTCCAAATAAGGTAAATGGTGGTGCTGTGTTGGAAATCAAATATTAACAGGGAGTGATTGTGCATAAATATTATAACCAGGCAGCAAACATGGAAGGTAAACACCTTCGGTCAGTGAGATCATCAATTATAAGACTGGCGTTAAGTAGCTGGCGTGTCTTGCGACCCTGTTTGAGGCTCTTGACCCCGTGTTGGGAACAGCGGCATTCACAGCAAGTCTTTTCAACAATCTCCACAGAATGTGTCTGAGCATTTCAGCAGACGAGTTCGACTTTTTGTCATCAACTTTCCAGAAACTGATTTCTAATGACTGCGTTGGATTCTGGTCTACTGAGGCTGTTGCTGATGGGGAAATTGCTTTCGTTGCTAGTCGGTGCATCGTCGGTGAGTGTTTTATAGAAAACAATTCCCTTTGACTGTGGTTGACTTCACTTTCACAGTTGATCATTTCCTCTTCCTCATTTCTGTTGTAGCTGCAGAATAAATATTTGTGTGTTGTGCGTATTTGGCTTGTCAGGCCTTAACAATAAGAAGAACTTTTGGCAATGAAACTTTGTTTTAATTGTTTCCAGTGTTTTAGTGTGGATAAGAAGTAGACCCCTATGCAACGATATGCGTGTTATTTTCCCCCTAAAGTTAGAAACCTTAAAGGAACAGCCTCCCACAACATCTCAGAGAAGCCACCTCAAAACCCCTGTTGTATTTTGACGCGCTTCGCTTGCATGCAGCGAGAGTCTTCTTACCTGAACCTCTGTCTGGCCGTCTGCCTCTCTGGACTCTTGCACAGATGGCCGATGTAGTAGAGCGGGAAGAAGAGGCAGTTCCAGGAGGTGGCGAACCAGGTGAGGGTGAAGGGGGCGTCGAACTGCTTAAAGGTGAGCTTGGCCAGCTGGGTGGACCCGGCCCAGGAGGAGCACACGCATATCACCATGGCCACCCCCCACAGGGCCTTCCGCACCTGTACGGTCGTCACTCTGATGCAGCAGTGGAGCTTCCGCTTGCTGGAGCCGGACTCCGCTCCGGCCGTACCGCCAGCCGACTGTGCTTCTGTGGGGCCCACCACATTCTCCTTGGGGCGGTCTTCTCCTAAACATGAACACAGACATGATAGATTGAACACACTGACAGTTTGTTCTATGATCAGGAATGTTTTTTTTTTTGATTTCTTCAGAAGAGGGAATTGTGCTTTAGAGTTCCCACATCAAAACCAATCTCATTCAGGCACAATTTCTAACTTAAAAACTAAATTATGCATATGTACTGATTGTATTGTAGTTCAGAAGCTCCTTAGAAAATATAGGTTAGCGTTACACAGACATTAGCATTCTACATACAGTACAATCATTCTTTGTTGATCTCTTGCATATAATCTGTCGTAAGAGCCGAGAGGAAACTCTTTTCTGCGTGTGAATGACTTCAGGTCACCCATGTCTTGCCAAGTTTTCTGGCTAAAGATAGCTTCTTCCACAGTTGAATTGAACTTGAAGGTAATCAATCAGACATCCGAGTTAAAAATGTGGTGATCAAGTGTGACAGGCTGCAGCCAAACAGAGGACAAAAGAGGGCAGATCTGATATCCAATCCAAGGCGACCTCTTCTCCACCCCGTGAGTTACAATGACGTGTGTGTGTGGGTGTGGGTGTGTGTGTGTGTGTGCGTGCCCCAGAGTGCCCAAAGGCACACACGGCACTGCTTAGCTTTGCTATTGCTCCCGTCACAACCTGATAGCCTCCATACATCTTCAGCAATGTGTGAATTGAGGCAAAGTGTTGACGTGCTGTTTTCGGTCCCACTCACACCCACTCCTGTGCGTCAAAGCTGATTCACTTACCTCGAGTCATTGAACTTACTTATGGACACCGTGTTCATTGTGTCCTCCAAACAATTCAGTTTTAACTGTATAATCCTGTGTCGAGGCATAGAAGCTAAGAAGCTCAAACACAACCTAACAACAGAGATATTATTCATTCATACAGCAGATCTCAGCCTCCCTCTATCTCACGATGACATTGTGTATAAACGATTCTTCAACGCATCTTCGCTAAGACTGTAGCGAACATCCACGGAAGGATGACAAAACTGAAATGTCAATGACACAATCTGAACGAATAAGCGCTCTCCAGAGACTGCTCTCAGGGCACTATATGAGACTATACTATACTGATATATATGACTATACTCAGAGGTTGAGTCCACCATGTTTTATGACTCTGACGTTGTTGTTTTTTTTACGAGCATCTACATTTCCGAGGTACACAGAGACCCATCCAATTGTGACTAAACGACTTAAAGCAACTGATTTTTGATGCAACATGTACTTTAACTGCTATGTTATGCTGAGCTAACATTCATTTCCATTCATTTGTTATGCATATAGGTACACATGTGTATCTAGATAGGTATATCTGTGTCATGATAACAATGTCTTTCTATGTTGTTTCATTCATTCTGTGTGTAATTGATCATGTTTTACTCAGTGATCTAACTGTTTGGTACCGTCCTGCAGCAGTCCTGTACACCTTGAGAAGAACTCCGTAGCAACCTTGAGATTCAGATTCAATTGATTAATATAAAATTTTGAAGTTTTCCCGATTCATCTCAAATTGGGTGGCGTCCTAAATTTAATTTTGTGTTAAATTCAGTTAGTTAAACTAATGCTGTCTTATGGCGTAAGCTGAGTACCATCATTCTTTTATACAAATGTATGGGTATATAAATCATAATTTAATTATTAATAATCATTACATATCTTGATATTGAGTAATTCTTATTTATTGAATCTACCAGCAACAACGCTACAAGACTCTAAATAATTGTATTTGTATTCAAGCAAACAGAGCCAGCAGCTATACTTTCACCACAGAGAACAAAACTACAAATCACAACTTTCCAATCAGCGAAGTGAGGGGACCGCACAGCAAACCACCTCGTATATCAGCCCTGTTTCATAACGGCTGCATAACATGCACCATGCGCCTTCTGTAGCTTCCCGCCTTCCAACAAAACAGAGGGATCTCCCGAACGGTGCTTCCAGAGGTAATGATGTGCCGCAGGGAGTCGATTCATCTCCACTGCTGGCTGGAATACAGAACGCACTTCAAAAAGACAACATAAATCTAACTGAAGTTGGGGTTTTACTGTGAAAGTTGTGATTGTATGGCATGAACAGGACACTGAACCCATGTTATTTTAGTTGGTGTTAGTTTATCATATAGCTAACACTGATGAAACCGTCTGCCTTCATGTTATTGAGCTCAGTCAAAGGGACACCTATCTTCTTTGACTCATTCTTCCTGGAAGAGCTGCTTCTGACCTCGCCAGGGGGCCACAGATTAACATCCCCGATGCCTATCGCCTCCCATGCTAATGCCCCGGCTTCCCCCGGCTCTCTGCCGAATGCGCAACAACAGCTTTTTATTTCTGTTCATCTGCTGTGAAAATGTGATGCAATTAAGATGGAATTGTGCTGCATTGTTCGCGTATCCTCAACGATGCCTCCTGCTCCTGAGAAGAAGAAAAAAAAAGCAATTGAGAGCTCTTACATTGCTGCGGCAAATTTGGCAGCAATGGAAGTTGATTCAAGATCATTGAACCTGTTCTTTGCGATGAAATGATGAATCAGCAAGGACCAAAACAAGAGCCAGACGCATGTGGATGCCTGTCAAAGTCTTGGGCACATGGGTGAGAGTTAAGTTTCTCTATTCTGAGCCACAAGCCTCTTTGTCTTGTTCTGAAGGTCATGTCTTGTTTACGCCGCCCAGTTTTTGTCCTTCCTGGGCCTCCGTCCCACGTCCCGTGGCCCTGGCCGCTGCTCAGTACTGCAGCACAGTTTAATCTTCCAAATGCAGTGATGGGGCCAAGCCAATCAGCCCCCAGAGTGGCCCTGGGGCCCAGCCAAGCATTTCCAAGCGCTGGCCCACGTGAACACACTGAGTGCAGTGTCATGACAACATTAAGGGTCCTGTCACACCTCAAATACGCTGTTACCGTAACACTCCCAAGATAACACGGTATCAATGTTATTAAATGAAACACGGTTGCATAAATTATTAATTAAAGCTGCTATGATTTAATGCTGAGGCGTCATTCATTTGTTACCGGACTTGATGGTAATGCACTTGTTTCTTGAGCCTGACGGTGACTAATGATTCTCTATCAACCTTGAAAGCCGTCGATGAACAATATGGAGCACTGCTGGACTCATCAGTGTGAGAGAGCTGGGTCAGTAGAGTGGCTGTGTGAGATAGAAAGGCTCCTCCGCTAATGACATTTGAAGCCATTGAAACACCTGGAAAGAGTCTCCTTCTTTAACTGCTCAATGATGAACTGAACGCTCTTAAACCTTATCGGTTTGTAATCAAATGTCAACTGTCAAGGTCAGACACGACTGCGGTAAAAAGCAGGCACTCGGAGCCTTTGGTTTGATTCAGTGTATTTGTTTCATATCTAATAATTAATCCCAGCATTTCACACGCTAAAACAGATAAGGATTAGGTGTAATTGCAGATTACTGTATTAACTGAGACGCTCAATTCAACACGAAATTTAAATATCTCTGCTCATTCAACACAGTCTATGTCCAGGTGTGCTTAACTGAACCTAACAGGCATCTGCGAAATCACTGGAGACAGGAAGAAAGTGTTCGGCATCCTGGTAGGTCCAGATTTGGATCCAATCTGACAGATGTACAGACGTCTTCTACTCCTGAAATGCTTCCATCCCAACCACTCAGCCTACTAACACCAATTCAATGTGCACAGGTAGAGGCGGTCTCAAGCTAAGAGAACATGTTCAAAGAAAGTTTTTATGATACCGGTAGTTAAAGCATTTATGGAAAGAAAAGGATAACATTTCAGCGCTGCTGGCTCTTTGTCACAGTGAACCGTACAATACTTTTTCTTCAATAAACATTTTTAGGAGGAAAATCCACTTCACCGGTGTGTAAATCTGTTGACAAATCAGTCCATTTACCACTACAGGCACAGCAAATCAATCTTTAGCTTATTTGTTCATTTGTCTGCCTCTGGTGTTTTAGTACCCTGAGCAGCTCGTACGGAGATATAATATAATATACGGATATATACGGAGATAATATACATTCTACTTCCAGTAGGGTCGAGGTACTCCAGTTGGTGTTTGGATTGTTCACATGTATATATATATACCGTATATATATATATATATATACGGTATATATATATATATATATACCGTATATATATATATATATACGGTATATATATATATATATATACCGTATATATATATATATATATACACTTTTTCTCTTGGATATATATTTATACTTATATTATAGCTAAATGTCTATACCTACATCCGTTCTACTTTTTTTGCTGCTCTTTTTTATTCTTTATACATATATTTTCTTGTTTATTGTAAATTTGTGTTTGTACATTGAGAGCGGAGTGGAAACCGGAGACAAATTCCATGTATGCGTAAGCACACATGGCCAATAAAGCTGATTCTGATTCTGATTCTGATTTATCCGGACTGTTTTCCAGTTTTTCGCCCATCTCAGTGAATGCTTCCCTGCTTCCCTGCTTCCCGACCAGCCTCGTTCCCACTCACGCTCTCCTCCCGCCCCCCTGCACACTCTGCAGTGCAGATCTCTCCTGCTGATAGCTGCAAATCCCAAACGTGCCAGCGAAGCCCTGCCTGACTGCCTTTTCTCACACTTCACAAAGCCTGGCCATGAAAGGCCAAGAAAGTCTAGCTATGTCTCTCTGTAGCTCCCTGAACAGGCCTCTCTCTCTGACCCCCCCCCCCGTGCTACAGATCAGAGATGCAGGCAGCAGTGACGACAGCGGGCAGCAGTGACGACAGCGGGCAGCAGTGACGACAGCGCCAGGCGTGCGTTGGTTCGCCGCGGCGGCCGTACAACTGTCGGGGCTGCTTCTCTGGGACCTCGAGTTAGAGACACCGAAGTAAGAAAAGTTTGTCTGTTTGTCTGTTTGGCGACACCTCTGTGGGAGTAAGAGTGCACTGCAGCGCTCTGCCTCAGTGATTCAAGAGGGTAAACAGATCAATCACCGATACACACTTCAGAGGAACCCGTCTCCTTGTCTTACTGTCTCTTGGGTCTCTGATGGTGATGAATATGAATTAACTGGTGCAACTTCCTCGTTCTGTCGTGCTCATAATCAAACATTATACCCTGCTGTACATAACATCAATTTCTGACGTGTCATAGTCTGAGCCTTACTGTTTAAAAAGTAAGACCATTTCTGAATATGTAAAGCAAGCTATAAATGACAAATGTCACACTACAGAAGGATGGGACTTTCATCCTGTCGGGTCAGACAGACAGGCTGAAGACAGACAGGCAGCAGTCACTGTCTTTGTAATGTCTAAGCCTGACAGACAGTGGGAGTCTGTGATACTTGGCTGTGACAGCTTGGTCAGGCCAAGCTGACACTCAGAGGCCTTTCAACTCACCAGAGCAGGCTCATCTGACAAGACTGTCTCGCTCAATAACACAACAGAGAGTCAGGCCGCAAACACCCCCCGCTGCGTCAACCAGCTGATAGGTGGGACCACATGGGCTGAGGGGGGCAAAGGCCCAGGAGGGCAGACAATGACGGGCCGACTGTTACCGATCCCACTCTCCCTAATTCCCGACCAGTTTCTCCTTCAACCTCAGAGGACGACGGAGCAACTTCCTTTACCGAGTTGCAAACTTGTTGTTTGTCACTGCCCTGACCTGCCCAGCTGGTTCAACAGATGCTCGCGATACAGGCCAATGCTGCGGCCCTCCGACGCCTCATTGGCGAGTGACACGACAAAACACTGGTGCAAGCAGGCCAGCGTGTGTTTGTGTGTGTGTGTGTGTGTGTCCATGCACTGTGTGTTACAGCAGAGCAATAGTAATTACTCACTTTTGGTAGCGGGCACACTGCCCAAAAGTACGTCCCACAGTCCTGAAGCGTTCCTCCCTCCCTCCATCTTGCAGTCCGTTACAATAGTGACTGTAGCGTGATGGACCTGCAGTTTAACAGACTGGCAAGAGTCCCGGCACTTTCCGACACAAATCAATATTTAAAATATGTGGCCACAGCGTCCCTGTTGAAGTAATGGATAGACAACCACGGCAGGTGTACACTCTCAGTGTCTGCCCAAACAGCGGTTTTACTCCCTTCCTGCACCCCGAGGCCACTGATAACACATGAACTCCATCAGACGTACATGATGGTGACTTTGGACTTCACTATTTCCAGATACAGTTCGACCTTTCCATTACATCGCTGCTGTAAAATGACCCTTACAGTTGACCGATACGTTTTTTTAACGGCACCAAAAGAAAAGGTTTGTCCAACAAGATTTAGATGGAGTGAACTGCCAACTAAGAGATTTTTAAAGATTAAGGAAACACGCAGCGCGCATTTTTACTGACTCACACTGGTCACAATTACAAGAAAGTTCTGTAGGGATGGTGTAAATATTTTGTTATTTCAGGTTTGTAATAATTAGCCCTATAGATCCACCACAAGTGTACCATCTGGTCTACTGGCTGCATTACATATTTAGAGAGGATAGGCAGCTGTCCTGCATCCTAAAGAAATCTTTCGGATCAACTCCCTCAATTCAGGATGAGAGTTTAGAGCTTCATCTTTACACATTTTGCCAGAGGATGTTGCTCAAAGATGAAACACTACCACACTGTTGCAGAAGGCACTTTCTTGTATGAAAAACAAATGAGATGTATGCGGCAAGGAAGTCGTGGCGGCAAACCTCAAATGAACTTATATTGATTTAGCGCACAACATCAATCCATCTGCTCAGCTAAATCTCATTCATTACAATGGAACTGGTGGCTTTCTTTGCACACACACACACACTCTGCATTACATAAACCAGAGCAAAAGCTTGGCCTCACAACCTGTCACAGTGTATTCATTGCACACTTATCAAGCAAGAAAGCCCCGTTTCACTTGCTTTTAAAATGATGTTAAAAGCGTTACTCCTCCGACTACCCTCAAAGTCAACTCCAATTACATCCAGAGGATTAAAGTGAGACGTCACATTTTAAGGAGCTTCAACAGGAAATCTTCAAAAATCCATCTTTTAACACCACTGATGCAGGTTAAACACGTATGTACGTCTGTTTGACCTTTGTCTTCATCTCCATACCGGGGGTTTTGCTGTTCACACAGGCCTGAATGCACATTTACATACAAATAGGACGCAGGCAAACGAGTTTGAAATGCAAGTTTCTATTTATGTCCCTTGTGGGTACGCTTGAACGAAACATGTTATTTTTGTGTTATTCTTGATTTTGTGCTCTTCCCCCCCCCCCCCAAATTGACAAAATCATTCATGTCTTAAAGTGGTAATCTCCCTCGCCCAGTGTGAATGCTGCTGCTGCTCTTTTGCTAAATGCACATATTTTATTAATAAGATGACTATGAATCATGCACTGTGCACTAGCAGCGGGGCAGACAGGACAAATCGACTGACTTTACATCCATCGCTTCAAGCAATATCCACACAAAGCAACAAGTGCCATTGCTACATTTCTCAACACATCTTTAAAATCTTTAAGCACACGGAATAAAGCAAACTGCCTGACTGTCCAGAATAGCATGACAATCCATCTCACTGGGAAACACTGAAAATCCAATTTGCTGCTAAATGAGTTCATTGTCTGCACATTTCATCCTCTACTTCTGAGTGTGAACCGTCATCATTTGCTATCGATCGATTGATGTGTGGTCAAGTTGCACGGGGCCCTGGAGAGAAGTTCAGCTCGCTCATAACAGAAGCTGGTAGAATATGACGAGCTTCCTCGGGGACGTATGCACTCTGAATCAGTTTTCAAAGACGCCTGTTCTGTTTCCAAGCGTGTAATGAAATTAAAGCCATTAAAGGGATTTTTATGAACTTCCCTCCCGATAACGACACAACAGATATTCCCCAAAGACATATTTAAAGAGAAGTCAATAGGTGTCAATCATGGGCCGTTAGTTGGGTGGATTCATCACAAGAGCACATATAATAAGAGATAAATACTGCGGATGAAGGCAGTGAATCTTTGGTCACAAAACAAAAGCATTAAGGGAACACAGGACGATTCTGGGATGTGCTCAGAATTCCACCACTAAGTCTGATGTCAAAATAGATTGGTGGCGGTTCCACCTTTCCCTCAAGGCGCAAAGCCTGGCTGCATCTGACTTGATAGTTCCAGAAGAGATGTTACGAATGTGGAAAAAAAATACAATTCCATGCTGAAATCAGAGAAAGAAACACCTCACCAGATTAGACTTCTGAATTTGTTTTTTTGCAGCTGACTATGTCGCAACATTTCCTCGATCTTGTTGTTTCTTGTGTTGTGGCTCACTAATACTCTGTGGATGCAAATAACAGAAGAAAACAGAGAGACCACTGAAGATTGACGCTGAAGAATGTACGGTAACTCTTTGACAGTTGGGTTATTATTAGTGATGGGAACAGAGGTTTTGGAGCCATGGTTATATAAACAGCAGAGTCTCTAAAAATCAGTGTGTTGATCCGCTGTGGCCCCCCTGCGATTCCCTCCTCCTTCAAAAGCAGCTGCTGAAATGGGGAGCCGTACTTTCGCATCACAAACCCAACAGTTTTGACTCCCTTCAACAATTTACAACACTGTATCAACCACAACACACACATCTACAATCCTTTCTCTATCCTCAGCTCTTGTTAATTCTTAATATAGAAGCTTAAATAGCAGCCTGCCGTCGCAGCTATTCTGAAAATAAAATATTTTGAGCTGACATATGCACTAATAAGCTTAACATCATTGGTTATCCAGAATGCCTTAAAGTGAATGAATATGCAACACAGTTTTAACAGCTGGTTAGTTAATTCCATTTCTGCAGTGTCCATATGAAACTGCGGAAAGATTCCTCATTCACATTCTAGCAGCTGGTCGAGTCATGAATTATGAATAATGAAGTATATTTTCATATATTTTCACATTAGTAAAACTCTCAAACAATAGGAGGTATAGCGTTAAGCTTCACTGACAAGTCTTAGTCAGCAAGATCTGGGTAAGTTTTGACTCCCAAAACTACTGCAGCAGAGCAGAAGTATTGTTTTTGTCTTCATAATTCACTTTTGTATGAAATATGATTTGAAAACGGCTTTTTTTCAGTACGACATTTTGGTAAATGACCTCTTCTTGCTGTGGTGTCACAAGTTGATTGGTTGCCAACAGTGTTTATTCAAGCACTACTTTACTGCACTGCACAAAGTACAGCTATACCTGCAGTGTAACATTTAGCTGGTCAAACCAAATCGTTTTTTATTTGGAAGTCATCACAACCTACTTTCTTGCACCATGACATGTGTGTATGTGTTTTAATCCTACAAACATTTATACAATAATAAGTTATGGAGACAAGAATATGCAAATAATGCAAATAATTGATCAATTCATTTTAATCCTTTTTTTCCCTTAAATTGCCTGAGATGTGGATTACTTCAGATGCAAAGCGCTAGAATGCTGTGAAACACTGAGACATCTGTGCTGAGGGGGGGATGAAAGAATGCATAACATGCTCCTTTGCACAAGCATGAGGCTGAGGACATCGTTGTTATGAATGACACTATGCGTGTTCAAGATGTCAAGACAGGTGATTCAGCAACACACACACACACACACACACACGGAGTCAGAGAGGAGTTGTGCCTGAATGATGTCAGTGAGAAATGTTGTAAAGGTGCTCCTGCAGATCAGAGGGACTCTCAGACAAGGCAGGGAGACCTGATGTAAGACTGACAGTGAAGCCACTGAAGGCAGACTGAAGACCAGTTTACTGGTGATTCATGTCTCATCTGCTCTGACATGGTGTTCTGGTATTCCAGCTGTGAGTCTTGCAGCCAGTGATGGGTGGAGGGTGGAGAGTGTGAGGGGGAATCCCTGCTGCAATAACATTCGATCCTCCCTATGGACCAGTACATTTAGCACAGTGTTCATCAGCCCGGCATGAGCCCCCCCCCCAAAAAAACAAATTTGAGATAAATCGATGCGTCAATGACACAGTATAATGCAGGTCTATTTCAGGCTACATTTGGGTTTTTTCAGCAACATCACGCGATGAAGGAAAATCATAAATAAATAATGTGATGAATGATGTGATGCATTTGACGACTTCCATGCAGAAAATTGATGAGGATGCTGCCCGATGTCAAATTGTTTGCAGAGCTGTTGCATCACAGGTTTAACGGTAAGTTGCGCGCTTGATTGATTCCCGTGTTGTTGCTTTTATCTCGCTCGCAGTAAGATTTTCTAAAGTTGACCCGTGTCTTGAATTAGATAGGGGGGGCTGGGGGGAGGAAAATATTCCGGTAGGAATCCTCTCTCCGTCAAATCAACAGAGCTTCTAAATTTAGAGTATTCTGTGAAAAGACATTACAGACTGCTTAACAGACAGCACGCGCACCAGCCCCGGGTTTGCGGGGCTGCAGATGTTCTAAACGATATGAACTCTCCCTACCTTCCACTTTGGTGAGGGTGAGCACCGGACTGTTGCAGGCGGACAGCGGGGCAACCCTTGCGGAGTGTTTCTTCATGACGATGAGCTCGGATGGGCTGAGCTCTAAACCGCTTCGACTACATCCCTGAAGCTGATTTGGTGCAGACACCAGACCACTTGATGGGACCCTTGATGTTCCTAGAGCCGGTCTCCTGCTCTCTGTCCCCCCGCATCCATCCAACTCCCCTCTTGAAGATGTTTTTTTTAAGTCCTACCTCTGTCGTATCCCCCCACCCCCCTTCCTCCACTTGCCTTCCCCTCCTCAAATCTGCTGTATTCAGTGCGTCCTGGCGGGTCTCTCCTCACGTACAGTTTGGCAATTGCTGCAATTCGCCAACGTCACACATCCATCAGTCCCCCTCACAGCATCACCACCTAACACCTCCCACCACCCACCAACCCCTCCGTCCCGAGGCAGGTGTGCCCGGCTGTCCGAGCCCCCGTGGCTGTGTGATGGAAGCAATGCAGTACGGTGTGTGTTTGTGTGGGGCGGTAGAGGTAGTTCAATCAATTATTGTGAAACGAACGAATCCTTTATTTGATCAAGGTATGGAATCTCCAAAATGAACACTAACTTAGGGTCCCTATATAGTTTATTTTTTATGCTAATGAATTTTGGTTTATGGCTTTTTTTTTTACACCCAGCTGAACAGAACAGCTTTTATTTTTGTTTTTTTAAACACCACATTTATGAACATTTGATAGAATATTTTATTTCACCTGTCACTCATTAAAGTTAACCGTTTTGCAGTCTAAATGGAAATGTTTAAAGTGTAAGTTTCTTAGAATGCAAAAAAACGTGGATTTCTTCTAATTTGTAGTTATGTTTTACTAATACTGCTGTTAGAGTGTGTCACAATGCTTGCGTTAACTCATTTGGTGAAGCTGTGTTTGCACAGAAAACCTACAACTTTGCTTTACTGAGAGAGTAATGTGTGTAGGTTTAATGTGTATTGTGTAAGATATTATTGCTTACTCAATATTGGGTAAGTTGAATTATACTTTTCTGTCTGATATTTGTATATGCTTAATATTTTTTGTAGGAACAACTTAAATTCTAATATGATTTGAAAATGGTGTCATTTAAACGAGACCGTAACTATTATTATTTTCAATATGTTTTCATACGTTTTTGCATTGAGTCAGGGCATACTTTAATGATGTTATATTATTGAGTATGATACAACGTAAGAGAAACATTCATGAAATATCAAACAGTTCTGGGACTATTAGCCTGTTTGTAATTAGCGTGCGGTTTACAGAGTTAAAGACAAGATTCAGAAAATGTCTTCACGGTCAAGTCAAACTTAATTATCCCACCAGGGTACATTTGGTTGCAGCCAGGTATACATTCTTTATGAAAACATAATGACATAATGCAACAATCTTTACAAATCACAGGAGCAAACACTACAAAGGTGAGATCACTTCAAATTAAGTGCAAAAAAACGTCTGAATGCTCAAGTCCTTGGTTTTTGACACGTGACGCAAACTCGCCGACTACTGCCGCATGACCTCGTTCATCTCCTCCAGGAGGCTTGATAGAACAGAATCATCGGCTTTATAATGTGTCTGGTCGGCTCTTTACTTTGACAGCTGTTTGTGCAAATAATATAAAGGAGGGGAGACAGGACACAACCTTGAGTTGAACCAGTGGAAGAGTGGAGCTTGTTGGTGTCCTTTCTAACAAGCTTCACTCTTCCACACATTCGGACTGGTCTGTCAAAAAGTCTAGAATCCATCCAGTCACGTTAGGGTCAAGATTCAAATCGAAAAGAAGTTTCTCTTGCAAGCAGATATAGTTGGAAAGTATTCTTTGCCCAGTCGGGTGTTTTGTTTTTAACAAAGAGGATATGGACATTAAATGCAGATTTAAAATGGGATTTATAATACAAAAAGAAAGTTGAATTGAATGAAGGTCAGTAGGGAGATAAAAAAGAAAAATGCAACTTCAAATTTAAGTCCATTTATAGCGAATATTTACCTCATATTATCGTTCTCATTTTTTTTTCATTACCATGATACAATGATGTAAGATTAACATGACAAAGACTGAATTACTCTACTGTGTACCGTGTGTGTGTGTGTGTAGTCTAATCGTCAGGTTTTGCAATTTAGTGCAAATCGACGCATATAGATTAGAGATGCACCGTCCTCCTTTTTATGTCCTACAGACTGTCCAATAACTCAAAATACACCTCTTCTATTGTTGTGCTTTACTTGACTACTGCCATGACCAGACTCTACATTAGTACCTCAGCTGTTCAGAGTTTCCTGTCGGCTATGGTTCGTTGAGTGATTGAGACCTAAGTCCCAGCTGACTGACCTGAGTCACAGTCCTGACAGCTTTCACTTTCACATCACCCTTTACAGCTCCTGTCTCTGACTTTGCCAAAGTCATCCCAGTCCCAAGTGTTGACGTTGGCAACACATTGCCTCTTGACTCTTCTCTGTCAGGTCTTTCTAACAGCCGCAGGAATTGTTTTTGAAACCTGAAGTGACAATTTAAAGCTTCACATCGAGCTTCATAATACTTTTTAAACTGAGAGCTGTCCAGCTCACTTTGTGGTAGAAGAAATTGGGCCTGAAATCCTCTCTCTATGTCTTTAATATGTCATTCTGCATGTCACTTGTGTTTTACACCTGAGGAGCCGTCGTACACAAACACGTGATCCATCGGAGGATAGAAGACCGCTGTCGGTGTTGCAAAAAAAAAGTGCCTGTGCCTGTTCCCACTCCTGTGTTTGGCTTTGAAAAGGGTAAATGTCAAGAACAGTGGATTTTAGCTAATTGATGAAGTGCAAGAGCTCACTTTGAACAAACTAAAAGAGCAGCCCAGGGTGTTTGATGGATAAACAGTATGAACACGTCACCTATATGAATTGTATTGTGTGTCTTGGTGAACATGTCACGTTTGTTTCTGTGTGTGTGTGTGTGTGTAGGTGTGTGTGTGTGTGTGTGTGTGAGTGAGTCCCATTTGGGCACAGCAGCTGCCACTTGAAACTAATGTTGTCAATGTTCAGCTGATATGGTAAGAAGATTCAGTTGGAGTGCGCATGCTATTGCTGATAGAAAAGACAGGGGGGTGGGAAAAGGTGGAGCGGGTGAGATCATTAAAAGATCCCAGTCAGTGACTCATATACTTTTATCTGTGAACACGGAGGAGGATCAAACCAGTCCATGCTCTGTGACACCACATGACGACTCTCTCTTTCTAACACGCGTACTGTATATGAATAGGGATAAGCGTGTGTGAGCAATAAAGAAGTGTTAAAAGGTCGCCGCATCGGCACAGCCTTTTGAATCCGTATTTCTACCCAGAGACTGAGGGAAGTAGATCCGAGAGGCGATACTTCTTCTACGCACAGACAGCGGGATGAACTAGTGCGCTCCAAAGAGAAGCTTTTCTTCAATGTTTATTCATGCCGAATAATGAGTGAGTGACATTTGCCGTTTTCCAGGTCAAACGTTCTTTAACTGCACCAATCAGTGCTGCTATTATGTTCCTACTGATGGTCGAAATCAACCAAAATTAGAAATGGAGGGCTGGAACATTAGGGGATAGGGCATTAGGAACAATGTTGCTGTTGGGTACCTATGGAGCAGAATTAGGCGGCTATATACAAAAGAGACGGATACATGATGAAAATGTTTCCTCGTAGCCAGCAAAAAGGCTATAACAAGACATTTGCACGAGGCTGATCCTCCAGGGAAACAGTAATGGCTTAGGATTGCTCAGGAAATGTTTTTTTTTGGGCAATTTCACCTTTTATTGGATGGCTGAGAAAAGCAGACTGGAAACCGGGAGAGACGGTATGACAAGGTGAACAAGGGTCACCACGCCTGCTGACATTGAACCGGGGACATTGCAGTTCGTGCTGTTACCATTCGCCGATCAGGACATTACTAATGGAATTACTTTGGATAGAAATTGGGAATATGGATCTTTTGTATGAAACAAGAAGCATAAAACGAATATATAACTGTATATATGGACTAATAGGAAATGAGTGTATCAAGTTCAAGTTACCACTATGTTGCTGTTACATGTTGTTGTTTCAAAATCTGAAAATCGATGCTCTGTGCTCACAATTACTCACAAGCCATCCAACAGTTGTTGAGACATTTCACTCAAAACCTGGTGACGGCGCTAGAAGACGTGTCAGAGGATCACTAAAGTCAAAAGATGTATCCTTTTTATCCTGGACACATTATTTCCCAATCCATCTCATAGAGATATTTTACATGAAAACTTTAACCTGCTAGTGGTGCTGGACGGAAAGTTATGTTTAATGGATGACAATATTGCAAAAACAAAATAGACTGTGTGTAAGAATGTGCACTCTTGATTTAATTCTAACACCAACTTCGTCCGGGGATACAGCCTTGATAGTTCCATCTACCTGATACATTATTTGTTCACCGCTTTCACATTCACAAATCAGCTGTTTGCTGTAAACCTACAGAGCAGGATGGAAAGGAGGACAATGAGGCAATCTGAAATCTATTCTATTGATGAAGCATAAAAGTGCTTCAGCTGCAAATCAGACTGCACAAAGCATTTGAACGTGGAAGATGGTTGACTTTGAATGCTAAAAGGTGTGTGTAAGAGTAAACGATGTATTGCAGTCTGATATAATTGAACCAACACTGCCAATGTGAGTAAACAGGCCCCAGTTCCTTTGTGTACAGCAGCTTTTTGGTACAGACTGTCTGCGCTGTAGCAGTTGCCTCTTTGCCAAAACATTAACATATTTGTTATTGGCATTTCATATCCAATGAAACAACTAATCTATCAATCACAAGGTTGCCACGCCCTAAAGCTTTATTTCACTTTCGATGGAACCGTACTTTACTAAATGAACATCATGCGGTGTTGAGGAAGACTTGGAACTGGAGATGGAGACCATGAACTCATGTTTACATTGTTTATTGAGGGAATAAGTAAAGTGAGAAGTAGGGTCATTTTCTCATAGACCTCTATACAAGCTGACTTCTTTTGCAATCAGAGGAGTTGCCCTCTGCTGTGAGGTGATTTTGGAAATACTCTGACTTTTCTTCTAGTGCATGGATACAAATTTTCCCTAAACCAGTTAAATATCTCAACATTTACCTTTTAGAATGGCATGAATAATTGTACAGACGTCGTTGTGATGCATTTAACTCAAAGCAATGCACACGGAGATGCTAGCATGGCTGCAAACTCTTAATGTTGTTGTACAATGGCACTTTCAATAACGTCAGTTTTTCCACACTTTTCCCAGCTTTAAAATCAACAGATATTATCAAGTTTCGCAGTACAAGTAAAACAGATGAGGTTATGTACACAGAAAAGGAAATGGGTCAATTCATTTTAATATTACTATGAATATTAATGCTGCAGTGATTATACTTCATATCAAATATTGACAGCATCCTCTTTTCAGTCAACTAAAAAGAGGATTTCAGTGTTTGCTTCTTTCTGAAAAACAAATAATAATATGTGACTTTCTAATCTTCTCTGAAGCATCTCTTCCTCCACTGTTCCAGCCCAGGTCACTTCTGGCTCCTTCTTAGCATGGGAAGGTGACATGGAGTCCTAAATAACAGCTTGTTTCAAGTACCAGAAAGGTCAAATCAAATGAACTTTCCCTGTTCCTCGGCCTAACACATCTTCAGAGCAGACACAACTCATCTGTGGAGGCAGGCGCCTGTCAAGGTACTGCATCCAACAGCAGTTTATTGGATTAATGGCCTTGAGGTGTAGGAGTTAGAACACAGTTGCCAAAACATTCTCCCCATTTTAGTTACATTACAGAGCTACATGGTGGCCAACACTTACATTGATCTTTCACTTACGTGTGTAACCGTACACTCTAAAAATGCTGCGATACTGTGACTGATGCCAAAACTGCGCTAATCATAATAGTGGATCATTAGCGTATAATGGAGGCAGATGTTTCCACATAAAAGTCACTCATCACAAGGATTTTTAATTTATCTTTTGCAAAGCACCCCCCTGTTGTCTGGGGGTAAATGAATACCTTCCTGCATTATTGTAATATAAATTCACTCCATGACAAGAGCAGCATGAAGTTATATTTGATGAGATGTTATGAACGTTGATAGTCTGCCCTATGAGACTTTCTCGTGATGTTGTTGTTGTCTGCAGTGGTTGGCAATGTATGATGAACACTGGAAAAACAAACAGACCATAAAGAAACAGTGAACAGTGGAACAAACTACTTTCTTATGTCTTTGTTGTCAGTCTGAAGATGCTACAAGATCAACAAAATAGTTGGATGTCATCAATACACATTACTTTAGGGCTGTAACGAACCATTATTTTAATTATTCATTCATATGACTTTCTCAAGTAATGGAATACTCATTAGGTCTATAAAATAATGAAAATACTCAAGTTTATATATATATATACAGTATATGTATATATATATATATATATATATAATTACATGTCTTGTTTTTTCAGAATAACAGTCCAAAACCCAGGGCAAAATATTCACATTCCAGAAGTTGGCACCATTATTATTATTGTTTGAACTCTCCATAGCATGCTCTTCCACATGATATGCCCGCTGCCACTAACACAAATAAAAAGTCTGACTGGGAACTTGTGTTAGAGAAGTGTAAATGAGTCGGAGAGCTTGTAATCTCACCCACAAAACACAGAGCTGTCCAGGAGGAAGGCTGAACGTATAATCAAGTAATGTGGGACTTCCTCTTAATTACAACCACAGCTAATAAAGTCCAGCAGCATCTATTCGATGCTGTCAAGTTGTAGTACCAAGTGATATCCCTTATAATCACTCGCTACCCCTATGGCCCACGCTTAATCATGAGGAGTGAGTCTCTCCATTCAATTTACATCCCACCAGAGGAATCGACCCCCGGCGGCACATTTCTACTTTCCAATTAAGGTTGTTTCAGAGCCACAAGGTGTGATGGGTAAAAGTTTAATTTGTGGTGCACATGTGCAGGCAGGCCTAGAGGCTTTGGTCCAGTATCGGACCCTGTACTCTGTGGGATGAGATGCTTTAACTGAGACATTCATGATTCTGACCAGTACATGATGCAAAGGACAGTCTTTGCAGAAACACAACGATCACTCACACAGCTGCACACACCTGGAAGCTGCCCGGTGCAATCCCTTTGCCCACCCGGTTTTATTCAGCTTGTCCGGGAATCAAACCTCCAACCTACCGGTCACAAGTCTCTCAAACTCTTCCTGCAGACGGCAGCAAAATAGTTCACTTGGTTTTGAGGGTGCAGGACTAATGAAGTGGGCTATTCTATCCATTGTCTGGTTTTACTTGTCAAATTATCCTTGAGGAGGCTACTTAACTCCTAACGCCAAGAACAGAGAAACTGGCCTTTGCACCCCAGCTGCTGGTTGAAGAGACGTTTCAGTAGGAGGTAGTTCATGCCCAACAGAGAAAGACATTTTGTTTCTCTCCCATAAAGGGCGCTGGCTCCCTCTGTTGTCAAGCTACAGTATTTCATTTTTTACTCGGCAGGTAAATAGCCTAAATAACAACTTTCGTTAAAGTTTAGCTGTATTATGTAATGTACTGTTTAATAACTTAGGTTTTGATTTTGCACCTGCCCAGTGTTAAATTCAAATGCATTTCTTATATTCAGAGTTGTCCGTGGTTCTAAAACAGAGAAAAAAAGCCTCCCAGCTATTGTTGTTCTGAAGCTGCTCCTCTTTAAACTGCACTTAGCTGTACTTAACGCTATTCAAATTGTTCTAAATTGCTGTAATTATGGTGCGCCCTTTCCAAAAGCTTCTCTCCGCCACTCCACAATTATATGAGGGTATTACCTGAGCCTGCAAAGTGTGGGCATGAAGCTCTCCCATATTTTGTAATGCCGTTTTTTTTTCTTTCTGTAAAATAGTCCTAATGTAAAGAAAGTAGGCTCTTGGATGATGCATTTAGTTTCACTTATGACAAGTAAACCAACTCATTTATACATACAGTCCCAAAATGTATATATTTTATTTACATATTATGTAGCTGTGTTTTGACAGTAGTATGATCCAAATGGAAATGGAAATATGAGACAATCGTACATGCTGTCTTGAAGTAACATTACGCAGACTCTGCAGCGCCTCCATTGTGCCTGTAGGGGGCACTGTGACCACTTGTAATCTGACACAAAGACACCTGCTCAGGGTTTGGATGAAAAGTCACCAAGAAATCAAAAAGCAGCACAGCAACGGAGCGGAAAGTGGGACAGCAGTAATGGCGATGATGTGACCCAAATAAACACCTGTATAGAACACTTACATGAAAACACACATACACATTTAGAAGCACACATCTGTGCTGAAAGATTTTACATGAAAACACCAATACTACACACACACACACACACACACACACACACACACACACTGGTGCGAAATAGCAACAAAAGCCATTGCGGCTCTTTGTGATCACGTCTCACTTTCTCTTGTCTCTCGTGTCTTTTCTAAGGACAGTATTAGAGCTCGGCCACACTGTGAGGCACTCGCTCAAGTTTTCGATTTGTTGTTTTTTCAAAGGACATCCTTCATAGTGAGGTTACAAAATGTTAGAGTGAATTCAGAGTGACCTGCAAAAAGCAACTCTTGTCAGCGGCCATGTATATTTGGTTTCCAAAAATAGACACTTGCCAAAGCAAATAATTTGAGCTTTAAATAACTTAAAAACTGCGACACAGGTGGGCCATTTTAGGTTGAATACAATTAGTGTTATTTGTTTTAAAGGGGTTTCAGCTTAAGCACTTTGAAATGCAAGTTTTAAAGGAATATTTAACAGTTGGCAAAGTTCCAAAGACACCAAATCATTGTGTAACACTGAAGGTGGACTGGGTAAAAAAAACTAAAATGCATTTAAAAGATAAGATGGGTGTTGTTCTGGATTTTTCTTATCGCCAACAAATCCCATGAAAGGACCAACAATGTGTTTGACCGTCTCTTCATGCTTTCCAACTACCTTGTTTTGGACTGAAAATCTACAACTTTGAAAACGGGTCTGACGTGTACTTTCATTTTCTAGAAAGGCCAAATGATTTCCTAAATCAGCTGAGCAATGCTACTTTTTTATCAAGTGTTACACGAGTAAGTCTCAGCCACGGTTTAATACTTGTTTGGTTCTCTGGTATTTACAGCAGCGGGGGTGGGATTTACTCAAAATAACTACAATGCCTAGGTTTGTTGTAATAATGCTTTTTTTAAATGTTTTTTGACAACGATGGAGGTCACTGGCACAGAGCTTTGGCTGCACAGACGATAATTGTCTGCAGCATCATTTCATAGTGTTGGTCTCTACATGGGTGAGGTTGTTGTTAAAAATATTTATAGATTATTTCCAGCCTTTCCTTTGAATTTGTCAGTGTGAGTAAGCTAAAAAATAATGCCATTGTATTCATGATATTGATATATATATATATATATTGTCTGAGGCATACACAGGGATTTGTTTGAATGCATCACAGTATGAGGCAGCTTTCATGTACTGCAGGTTATTTTACCTCCAGGCAGTTTAATTAACGGTAACACAAATAGCAATCGGCAACATGAATTCCAACAAGGCTCGGCTAAATTTATTTTCTTGCCTGAATTTATGATATGCTTTTATTGATCCCTCAGGCGGGAAATCTTCTTTTCCTCCTTCCTAGTTTGGATGTTGCACTGGAAAGCCAGTATGTTACTGCTGATGAAAGGGTTGCAGAAGGAGTGAGGAGTTATTTATGCTGCTGAAGGATGCTTCCACACGTACGGCCACACCGGGGATCAAACCTCTAACGTTCATCCTTAATCATTAAAGCACCGAAACAACAAATGAGAAGAACATTATCTGAGCCTGAGCAGTGACTAGGCACAGAATCCTGCTGTGGACGTTGTAAATAGAAGACCTGTTGCTACCTTTTATTCCCTGCTCCTGCAAAAACAGCCTAACACAGCCTGTCATGGGACCTTTTTAAATGAGGGATTCATCTTGGTTCCAGACGGTGCCATGGAGACTGCTGACACGACAGTGAACATCCGGAGCACAAATGAGACCGTCGAAAAACAGTAAAATAATACACCCGAGACTCCACGCATCAATTATGCAGATATTTGGTGATATGAATCATTTAGCTTGATCATAATTGAGGTTGGCAGACTGACAAACGCTGGGCGTAGGACTGCCTTTTGTGGTAAATAATTCAAAGCTAGGGAATAGGTTGAAACACCAGAACAAAAACACTAGTGGTTAAATACAGTTGGCAGTTGCAGCAGTAACAATATGAAAGAGGAGTGGTGTTTATTGATGGCGAATAGAAAGAGAAAATGAACCCTGTCCTGTATCAAGCTTTAGATCTGTCAGATGTTGTCTTTGAAGTGTTGAGATTGGATGGCGAGTCCAGTCGGGTCGCTTTCAACACTGATCAGACTGGTTTCTTATCACTAGAGAACCCATCTTTCCATCCACTTACAGCAGCAGATGTTAGGCCCTTCAAAAGGCCAGGAGCAGGTGTGTGTGTGTGTGTGTGTGTGTGTGTGTGTGTGTGTGTGTGTGTGTGTGTGTGTGCATGTCGGTATAGTAAAAACTTCCCTCTTTGTCTCCTCCATCTCCACATCTGCAGTCCAATCTCAAACAGTGAGAGCACCCAGGCAAAATGCGAGCCATCAGTGTTGGATACAAATAGAACTTGATGTCCTTGCGTTCCCAAGGCTGTAAATGCACAGCATTGTGATTTTAGGGTTTATGGGAGAGCTATATTTTCTTGATAAGCTGGTGATGGAATTGGCAAAAATGAGGAATTTTTTCATTCCAATGAGGCTGCTTCCCATTATAGGGAAGTCTCCTCATTGTAAGTGTGGAGTAAACAACATGGGTGACAAATGTCACCTGCAATCACGCTCCATTCTCCACAGTAATTACCCAGAATTCACAGTGTGGAAAGGGATTGCTGTTTGAGAATATTTGCAGCACTTGTAAGATTAGCCTTTACAAACTGAGAGCATGAAGAAACTTAAAAACTCTTTTTTACAGTAGACAAACTCAATAACCTGTTTTAAACTCATTAATTACGAATATATTGGCTGTCAGTGGAAACAAAACACACTCAATCAAAGCTTTTAAGCTTGACACAATTTCCAATCATAAACAGTTCTGTCAGAGTGCGCTCCTTTATGCGTGGAGTGATTGTGCATAGTAAGTACTTGGGCAAATGGAGGTGCGTTGGCTTGATTTGAATAATCATTGTGATTAAGTGGTTGTTCTTTGCACGCAGTGGGCTGAGGGATGTGGACCAGTCAGCTCCCTGAGGGGGAGAGGAGGTTCAAGCTTCCCCGGCTCCTTCTGCACTCCCCCATTGGCTGTCGGCTCTCATCCATGTCCACAGCTCCCTTAATTGCCTGATTCCCCGACCCCACGTTGAATGCTTTGTACACTAAGGGCTGGGAGTTATAATAATGACTTGTAGTGACATGCATGGGGAAGACTCGCTCCCTTGGCTCTCACAGGCTGACTGTAGCCCCATCACGGACCTTTTACAACTTAAATGACAATACTCGTATTTAGTACAAGAGCGTTTCTCACAGAAAATATTCTGGGTCTGTCTGAGGACCAAAACTTTCAGATGAAGCCAGTGCAAAATGAAGAGGGACTTTATTCTTCTTCTTCTTCAGCTGTACGAAGAAACTGGAAAACAAAACGTTGCACGAAAACAAACCTTACAGAAATATTTCATCCTCTTCAAAAGAACAGAGAGGTCAAAACCAAAAGTCTCAACAGTACTTTCTGTTTTAGGTGATGGAACAAACATGACTGATCTTGAACCATTTCAATCATCAATGAATTATCTCTCAGTCAAGTGGAGATGGAACATTTAGTCAAGTCATTTATTCGTCAATCAGTAGCAACACGTTTGATAACTGATCAATTGGTATTTACTGATTATCAAATGTTTGCATGATGACATGCTTCACATCATTACCACTGTGTAGCGCTTCATGGTAGCATTACCACTGTACGCATGCAGAGGTTAGCATTTAGCTCAAGTACAGCCTCATAGAGCTGCGAGCATGACTCTTCGCCTTGTTGGACAATGCAGCATGGTAACAGGCATTTCTTTCTATTATTTTCTGATATTTTATAGACTAAACAACCAGTTAATCAAGAAAATAATTAGTAGATTAATTTATCATTAAATAATTGATATCATTTTCTGCTTAAGTCTTTTATTTTCTTAATTGTAAATTAAATATCTTCGTGTTTTGGACTGACTGTTTGGACTAACTTGGACTATTGGTGAGACAAAACAAGTCATTTGATGACCTTGGTCTTTGGAAAAATTATTTCCATTTTTACTGTACATATTAATTGCTCATCAAACCTAGATTGCAGTTTTACTTTTGAGTTGTGTTTGCAAAGACAAAGTAAAGTGGTATCTTGCTCAAAAATGTTTTCCTGACAGAATCTTTCAAAGAGTAAATGAGAGAAAGAACACGAAATATCTTTTTAAGTCACGATCTACTCATCATCTTCAGCACTTTGTAATGTAGTGCATCAATACTTTAAAGCACTTCAGCTGTATTACAGTCAGGACACATGAAAACTCATCATCTGGGGAGTTTTCCGTGCTTGCACCGTGCTATTGTTCACTATTTATGAATCTCTACATGCAGTGAGAATAGTCGGATGCACTCGCTTATAGCTTTTGGATTCCAAAGGAAATCCACTGCTTATACTCTCACAGTCGCAGTGACATTCCTCCGAGCTCACCAATAATCCATGAGATGGAACGAGAAATTATGAGACTCTGCTAGACAACAGTGTGCTGTACAAATTCATCATTCACATCATTCTGAACAAGTCAAATATTTAAAATCTGTGTAAAACTAGCTATTTCAATTTACCAAATCCTTCATTGTGATTTGAATGTCACGGCTCCGCTGTGACCTCAGCTCGTGTCGGAGTCTCCCCTCTGTTCTCTCTGTCAGTGTGTGTGTGTGTGTGTGTGTGTGTGTATGGCATGGGCGCGGCTTCAATCATCCGGCACCTGGGCCCATCTCCACACCTGCCATCAATCAGACCATCATCACAGACAACTCACACCGCCTCACCTTCCTACCTGCATGCTCCACGAACAAACTAAATAAAACCTTTTATTTCGCCTACGCTGTTGTCCCGGTGTCTGCGCATGGGTCCAGAACAACTGACCGTAACGTTGAACTTGTGAAACCGATCATCTGGTTGTACTCCAGATTTCTATCTACGTTTTAATTAAATATCAATTCAACCAGCACATAAAAACAAACAAAAACACTTGCCGGAAACATCAAAGTCTTCAGTGAGGATTATTCCCCTTTGAATTTGAGTTTCACACAAAAGGGATCTTTTCAAACATTCACGAGTGAATAATTCTTCTCATGCAAGAGACACCAGTTAGCTGGCCTGTCACAGCCGATACATACTACAGAGGCAGTGTGAGGCTCTCTATCAGCTCGAAATAGATTCATCCAGTTGGTCGTCTTTGTTGTTGCTCTTCTGAGTCTCAGCCTCTTTCTCTGACGGATCTGTTTAGACTTTGTGTGGCTCTCTAAAGAAGCAACTCGCTTTCACACATTTACAGTAGCTTGTCTGTGCGCCATCAGCATCTTATAAGGAAACAGATCCCCCTACATCAAGAAATAGTACCACTTTTTTTGGGAGTCGCTTTCTTGCAGAGAGTTAGCTGAGAAGTTGAACACCGCTCTTCAGTCTGTGTAGCAAATATGAAGGTACCGCTGAAGAAACGGCACTTTAATATTTTTCATCTACATTTTCGTTTACACAACGGATCTGTGGGAAATCATTCACACCTGGAAAACAAAGCAAACAGTCAACCAAGGAGAGCTGCTGAGGGGTAAATATGTCTTCCTGTGGCCTTGTGCGTCTTCAGCAAAGTCTAGTCTGGACCGACTGTAATCCTGGCATGTAATATAGACTGTGTGCTGCCAACAAGATGCTCCCAGGACATCGTAATGGACTGTCGCTGTAGCCCACCGTTATAGAACTGAGTTTTTATACCATTTCACATCTAAAATACACTCCAGAAAGCGAGCAGGGCTGTACACATGTTGGCATGTGCAGGAAGTGAGTAAAACAAAGTGATGTGTAAACGAGAATATGGCCAAAACATTGTTGTTCGGCATACAGCAACATAAAAACTGTGAACAGTATTATACTATTTAATATCCCAGTGAACATTTTTCCACTGAAGAGGCGTTTAGAAAACAACTGGTCACCGGCGAAAATACATTTAAAACTGGTTCAAAAGTGAATCTTTCTTTTTAATCCTTGCCGACTGTTTCTTTTTCTACTCTTCCACACTTTCACTCTTGACACTTTGCACGGATACAAGTGTCAACATTGCAGGTCTCATCTCTGTTTTAGACATTTTATTTCTGTCACATCTATGACGTTCTAACTCCTTTGAAAGCAGAACAAGTGAACACAAAATGATGTTTAAGTCTCACACTTATGCAAGATAAGTTGACAAAAGGCTTGTGTTTGTGTGTCAGTGCTTCACGCTGCCATCAATACTCATCCTCTCCCATCAAGATGTCCACATAAGCCTCCTAATTGCTTGGACAACACCATTTACACTTTGCCCTCCCTGTTCCCAAGCACCGCTCTTCTGTGGCCAACAGCAGACTCTGGATTAATTACGCTGAGGTAGGAGTCTTCACTTCACAACTTCTAATTAACAGCAGATAAAAGGAGTGAGGAGGAGAGAGGGATGACAGCAGGACAGGATTTGGCATTAAACTGGCAGGATTTTCCTTACAAGGAAGAGTGAGCGCTGAGAACATAGAACTACACAGCCATGATTCACTTAGGGTTATTGTCTTCAGGGTTAATTCTGGGAAACACAAGCACGAATGATTTCAAGCTCAGGCAACCAGTTGTCTCGGTTATTACATAAGGTATACAGATGCCCCACAAGTTTATGCATGCAAAATATATGTCTCTGTGCAAGAAATAGCAAAGAAATATCCAACTCTGAACTAAGACGGTATGTTTTTCCACAATACTGTTTTATACCCACTGAATTTGCGGGCTCATTTGCTCCTCTGCAACTGCCCCTCGCTCCACGGTTCTCTGCACCCCTTTGGATGACACTGAGATTAAAGACGAGCATCTGAAAGAGACAAGACTGGAGGTTTGTTCTTCTTCAAAGCGGTATAGCTGATTCGCAGCTCCTGAAGTCCAGTGGGCACAAGCAGGACTTCAGGAGCAGGTGTCTGATGATCTATGCATTCTCCTCAATTATGTGATGTTACGCAACAGAAGCTGCTTCTACTGTACTGGAGACGGTAAAAAAGCCTGAGCTCAGCGAAGTCTTGCTTGCAGCACTTTGGCAGAACACTAGAAATGTTCAGCTCACACAGTGTTTTTTGAAACAATGGGGAAATTATTCAAGGACCGGTTGGAGTCAGACATGGCTGTGATTTGGGTGCTAATACAGTAACTGACTGTTTCTGACTGTTTTTCAAGACGCTCCAACCGTAGACATGTTTTCATTTTTAATTCCAGGGCCAATTCGCTCGGTACTTCACTGAATACTTGATTTGTTTTAAATTAGGATAAGCCCAAAAACCACGGTCATCAATGTATCCTGCACTAAATGATGTGCTTGTTCCTTTCATTGCTGTTTTCCAGTCCCTTTGTGGTCGACTGAGAGCTGGTTCAGTTCACTATTCATACTCCTGCAGAGACAATGACTCAGTTCCTTAGTAACGGTAAGACTCCACCGTCATCAAAGGATAACAGTGGACAAGGACTGTATGTCTGAACACGTCAGATGCTAGCACCATATGGTCATATAAGCCATTTACATTAAATACTAAATATATCATGATGCTTGCACCCTCGACCGCACATCAGCCTGCATAGCAAGACTCGCTCCTGTTCTGTGCGCGCATGTTCCCTTGGCTTGAATTATTGCAACAGATGCAGAGGAAGCCGATCAAGGATGGAGAGGTTTCACTTTCAGTCTAATGGACCCAATGAACACAGAGAGCAAAAAGGATCAAACTAATGTTCTTATCGTCACTGAATCAATGCACTGATCTCTGTGTGGCTGTGACAACTTAACAATGAAAATGCCAGTACTGTTCTGCGTTTATGCACCATTGTGTAAATACCAACAAGGCTATTTTTAAAGAGAACTTCACCCACTTATGATGTCACATATCATCAGTCTGGGACTAGCTTTTATTTGACGTTGTGATTGACTACATTTCCCAGAGTGCCTCTTCCCACTCGGCTGTGGATTAGACTTCAAAGAGAGCTACAGTAATGAAAGAACAACTACGTGAGGAAAACAGTATGGGCGGTACCCTTTGCTCACAATGCAACTTCTTCTTTGCATTTTTGGTTGATGGAGAAACTGGTATGTTTTTACTTATTAATTGTTAGACACTGGTGTAAATGCAGATTTAGAGAAAGGGCTCTTGTTCTTTGAGTTTGAGTTTGCAATCCTGCCGGTATGCAAAATGGATTTATCCGTAAACAGCTGGGTGTATCTGCATAACTATTCCCGTCTTTCTCCTCAACTCAAGCTGAGGTGAAAGCTGTCATTATCACAGTCGGCCCAGACCTTGCCCATCCCTTCCAGCTGTCCTGTTGCTGCCAGCAGTGAATGTGTACATGCGTACATAGGCTCTCTCCAACCTGCTCCACTGTTGCATCTCACCATCATCAAACCCTGAGCTCAAAATACAATCCAACCTCATTTCATGCCTCTTGAAGCTCTAAATTTGCACCAGAGGGGACGTTACATTTGTGATAGATAGCGCGAGTAAATTGGGAAAAGAACAGAGTCTGTTTGTCTGACAAACGTTTCACTTCGAAGTGGAACTTCATAAACCTAAAGGGACAACTTTACCGGGCAAAGGAAAGGCCTAATCCATTAACCAGTAAGATAACTGAAGTGAAAATTATATATAAAATAAGAACAAATAAATAAAATACAATGCCAAAAAACATTGAATTCAGAATTATTGTAAATGTAAATGGTATCAGCTAAAACTGTGTCTTTTGTCCTGACGGAATCCTCACGCAAAAGGGAAAGTGATGACACTCTCAGTTTAAAAATAAGTTTTTACTTTTCCTGCATGTGAATAGAGTTCCCTTGTATCGCTAAGTCGATAAACTGGAGCAGTGATATCAAATTCTATTTCTGTTCGGGCAAACTCATTCATTTATGTTTTAATAATCATGACGTGAGTTGGTGTATTAGGATGACATTTAGTTTGAATTCAGCAGAAGTAATCCTCCAATAAATTAGATAATATGTCAGCATTTCTGCAGCACTGATTGTACCATTGCTCTGCCACTTTATGTCAAAGCTGACTCGTGAATACGGGTCTTTGCTCTCATGTTGCTGCTTGTTTGATTGAACCTAGAAAGTACAAATCGTACGCCAGGTTTGCAGGAATAGAAGAAGAATACTGAATCTTCAGTCAAAATCAATGAAAAGTGGTTTTCTTTATGAATAATATATATTATCTCTCTCCAGTAGCATTTCTTCAGTAACCATTGACCTTTTCTTTGACATCAATCCCGCCATATACCACCATTTGGAGTAAGTGTTTTTCTCTAGGTAGGGTCCATGTGATAATTTGTTGATCTGCACTGAGAATAGAATTGATTAATGTTGTGTATTTTTGTGTTTATCAATCGAATGCAGTGGATAGAGAGGAGAGACATAGAGGTATAGCGCATTAAGTCCCGCCCAAACCGGAGGGAAAATCTATGAATTACTCTCCATTGACTTATTATTGTATAAAGGTACCTCCTTGTCACTTTCGTCTGCTAGCAAACAGAAATATGCCTAAAAGGGGCTGTTTGGTTGGATGCACAACCAACAGGGTAAAGTACTCAGAATGAAGTTTTAATCCAATTCTGAACCCGAAAAACTGAGGACACGGGCAGTAAGATGCAAAGGCACCAACAGGAAGAATGGGAAAGCTGTGGCATCCTCTGGTTCTGAACAGTGAAGCCAGTGCAGAAATGCCTTAAACATTCTTTGTAATGGCCATCAGGGGGTGACTCCTTTGCTGCAAAAACAAGTCAGATTGTGAAGAAGTCTATGAGAAAATGACCCCACTTCTCACTTGGTTTGTTTCGTAAACATTGTGAACATGAGCTTATGACCTGAATCGCTAGTTTCAGGTATTCCGCAAAACGGCATGTATTTCATTGAGTTAATTATGTTCCCATTTAGAGTAAAATAGATGATAAAGCAGGGTATGCTTTAGGGCTCAGCTACCTTGTGATTGACAGGACGCCAGCACAGCATTGTCTGGTCTGGGAGTTGTCCGGTTTTCATATTACAACTTTCAGTTTGTGAAAGTTGATTTTAACATTTTTGTTGAATTCAGCGTTCGGTTGTACTTAGCCTCACTCTCAACGCTGGTTGAAATAAAACAAGATGGTGTCGGTCAAAATGCCAAACTCAAGACTTCAAAACCAATGGGTGACGTCACAGTCTACGGTTGCGCTCTGTCTCTAAGTCTGAGACAATATTCAAACAGAAGACATTACAGGTACATGGTATGTAGCTTAGCGCGTGCATAGCTGGGTCCAAACATGCTCAACACAGCCTGAATAAAGGGCTGTTGCATCCTGGGATAAAAAGGACACACCTGCAGTATATTCCACATATATCGAATACATCAATTCTGCTTTGACTTTACATCACTCAAGGGGAAGAGACTTTGATATGAGCAAGGTTTTCATGTTGCATTTGGCCCCGTTACACATGCAGTTATATGTTGAGAGGGCTATAACGGCATCATACATGTTTGTGATGCCTGCAGTCTCATATTCAGATGACCTAGTCACACAGGCAACTTTCATTCTCAGCCTGAGTCATGGCATAGAAGTACTCAGCCTCCCACCTCTTTGGGAATTGGCTGCCTTCAGCATCAGCCCTCCACTCTTCAGCCGTTAGCCATTGCTTTCTAGTTGCCAGTGCATCCTGAGTGCTCCTGTTGTGTGTGCCGGAGGAGGTTGTGGGTTGATTCTGTTCTCCAACTACTGTATGGGGGTCCAGAATGAAATGACAACTGTGTGGATTTGGAAGATTTTAAGTTGACTTTACGTTTGATTTGCAAGGAACAGAAAAAAAAGCTGAACCAAACTTTTCCTGAAAGGTAAAATGAAACACAAATTAATGGCAAAATAATAATCCCCATGACGGCCACGCACGCAGGAATATGTCTGAGGCAACGGTGCAACTCATCATGAAATCTTATAATTGCTCTGCTACTGCTGTCATCAAAATGCTGTTTCAGGGGAGAGACTACACTATATGACTAAAGTAGTGGCTGCTTTTTTTCAGGGATTTCTTCTCTCAACAGCATCATTGTGTTGTGAAGTTAAACCCACGAGTCATGTCATTTACCATGAAGTGGACACTTCATAACTTTCATTCAATTTAATAAAAACACTCTAGCAAGCAACTTGCCATTTGTTTTTACACAACTAATCAAAATTAGACTAAATGGCAAATCTATTTATTGCTGCTTACATCAATAAACGTTAGCAATATTTATGGATCCATTGAACTCCTCAGATGTTATTTGAAGGCCAACTATACTTTAATGAAAAACTTCTCAACATGCAGCTCCTTTAATAACAGTTCGGTGTGTAAAATATGAAGCACGTCTTACGTCTATCAAAGGACATAACATATTGTAAGTATATTTAACTACAGTTGCTTTGGCAGCCAATGTATATTACATCAAATTTAAATCAATATGAATCTCTCTACTTCTAACAGGAATAGATATCTTTCAATCATCCCTGTATTCAATCAGGCCTTTGTCGAATGATCTACTTGACGATCCTTCGCCTTGACACAGCACCAGTAGTTACGAAAGAAGTAAAGACAAATTCAGATCTGAACAGCAGCTGTCTTGTGAAGTCTGCAGTTTTCAGATGTTAGGTATAGGCCTATGCATTTTAAAGTGGCCTTGCAGCTGTTTAATGCAGTCTCTCATATGAAATTTACAAAATGTTCCACCAGCTAACCAACTAATGCTCATCAACCAGCAAAATCCCACTGAGTAACAGACAAATGCACAGAAGACTGACAGTTGTTAAGACTGCGCTTCGTCCCGACACCACCACAGCACGATGAAGACACGGAGCAAGTGAAGCAAGACGGTAATCCATCAGCAGCGCAGATGATGCAGAGAAACGAAACGAGAGAGGAAAATAAAAGCTACTTTGACAACTTCTTTTCTCCCCAAAGAATCAAACGCTCAGAGCAACATTCCCACTGGTGTCTGGCTCCAAACGCAACAAACATTAGCTCCACTGTCTGACGCAACCGCCAGCAACACTGATGCTTTAGCAGCCAATCCTCAATGTGCAAATTCATATTCTGTGGAAACAATGATGATCACCATATGTGTAGCATTATGTTTTTGTACAAGCTCTCTTGTACATGTGCATGGCACACCAGCACATGCACTTTGTTTTAACACCAAATTCTGGTTGATGTAAAAAGGATGAGGATGAAAGGGATGGAATGAAAGAACTGGTGGATTGAAGAAGGACACATCACCCTGCTTTTAAACTGATCCTGTGAACTCCCACAGTCCGGTGTTCCCGGTCCTCTAACTCCAGCTCCGTGTCAACATGGCAGTTAAAGCACACACGTCAATCTTTTTCTATTACATCACAGTCACCCGTACTCTTGTGTTATCTGAGTGTCTGTGTCAGATGTGTCAATAGTCTGGTTGTGTGGGCCCACAGTGCATAAACAGACTACTCATGATCAGGAAGTCAACAGCTCCATGCATGCAAACTGACTCACTGTTGTAGCTTGCATTCCAGGGCTGATATCCATAATAGCCGGTGATTCGCAGTATTCGCTCTTCTATGGACGCGCTGTTGATGTCCTCAACTGAGCGCGAGGACTTGAGTTCCTCTTTGATGGCCTCGTCCACCACCAGGTACTTGAGCTGTCTGAGCTGAGGGCTGATGTCCGAAAGCCTTCTGGGGCTCATGTCGGGCGACTTGCGCATCCCGCTGGGAAGAGAGAACAAGGGGTGTTACAAGACAGAAGTGAGAGCACTCAGAAAAAAGGAAGGGGAGCCTGTAAAAGTTGACTATAACTTGATAAGACAAGGGGTTTTATTGGCAAAAGCAGGAAAGTAAGTGTAGTAGCTATGCTCCACAGAGGCGGTATGGGCCCCTGCAGCTCCTCTCTTGTAAATCATCATCCTTCACTGGCCCTGAGTCCTCACGACAACACTGTGAAACGACACGAAGGGGAGGTGACTGCTTCTGCAACTGTTGTATAGGCTACAATGCACTGTGCAACTCCTACTATCGGCGTATAGGCGGCCGAAACGAATGAATCGATCCCGAGTGAATTCTTGAGATGACTTCATGAAGGCACTGGAGCACAAACTGCGTGCAGCCCACAGGCTGTACAGTAGCCTGAATATAATGTATCAGAGATAAATAGGCTACTTTATGTCCAGCAGGTGAGACAAAACGAAAACAGATAGACAGATAGATAGACAGACAGACAGACAGATAGATAGATAGATAGACAGACAGACAGACAGACAGACAGACAGACAGACAGACAGACAGACAGACAGACAGACAGACAGACAGACAGACAGACAGACAGACAGACAGACAGACAGACAGATAGATACTTTATTAATCCCGCAAGGGGAAATTTGTTCGCTACAGCAGCTTTATGGTACAGGTAAGAAATCAAAGTAACAGAGTAAAAATAAAAAATAGAGTATAAAAATGCACAATATATACAATATAAAATAGCAGTAAAAAATATTAACTGTAAAAAAATGATGATTGAATGATAGAATGCTGCACAAATACTGACCCAATCCGCTAAAAATTCAAGCAGTGGAATTTTACACATCAATCTAATTCAAAGAGAACACTCTCCATCTATACTGGATATGTTAACACCTCTGTCAGAAGTCCATTTACTTTATCAATGCACTGTGTGATCAAGTGAGCAACAGGTGTGGCGCTGCCTCCTGTCGTTCGGCTGCGATGCATTTGTAAAAGTTGAAATGTCTTACATGGGCATCAAAGTAGTAGGAGGTCCAAGGTAGCACATGCAGTCTCGGTGGGGCCGCACAACCCGGTCCCACACTGTGCCCTCTCCATCACCGTACATCCTTAAGGCCACTAAGCAGGGCAGCTACTGTAAAACATCTAAATCCTCATCAAGGCTGACGGAGACAAGTACCATCGTCCTGCCCCTTCTCACCGCCACAAACACATATACCTGCCTGGCCACTACAGTACAGACTGTTTCTACATCAAAAGGGTGCGCTTTGCTCTGGATGCTGCTGCTGGGTCCTGGAGCCACTGCAACAGCGCCATCTACCGGACTAAGTGGAATTATCATTATGTGTAAATCTGAAATACAGAGAATGAATTGTACCAGATGCAATCATTTTAAATGATACAAACATATACACATGAGACGTCCAACAGTTACACTTTGATCTGAATTTGCTGTCTTTCTCTTACCTCACAAAGACACCTGGTGGCCCTTGAATCTCAATTTGCCTCTAAACTGATCTCAGGTCTCACCCTCGCTGAGCTAAAGCTTTGTGACTCAAAGTGTATTATCAGTGACTCATACAGCAGACACTAATTGGCAGCTGTCATACTTTGAAAAATAGCAATTTTTCTCGTTCTTTGCCCTCAAACTGTCACATTCAGACAGGCACAGCGAGTCTCCCCGGCTCAAGTTTTTTTTTAAACGCACACATAACCTTACTTTGAAGGATCAAGTAGGTGTTTTATTTTTAATCTGATAGTGCCAATTATTTGTGTCTTAGAACAGTAACTGTTATTGGTATTCAAAAGACTATCGAGCTAAAAAGGAGATGTGAATGTGAGACATAATTATCTTGAATATACTGGCATCTGTCAAACAATAAAGCTCCTCTTTTGACATCAGCTTAATTTTGCCCAAATCCTTTTATGTCAGTCATATTATCTCAGCGAAAGAAAGAAACGTTGCTTTCCTTGACATTTTTTTGTTGCTGTTACTTTTCATTTTAGGTAGCTGTGGTGTGTGGATGAGAAAGAATGGATTTTGCGGAATATCGCAGACATATTGATTGGTCAAGCCCAGGCTGGTTGATGTTTTTCAGCTGTACTATTACCAGACAACTTTTTCCAGCAACTATAGATTTTGTTTTTAAATTCACAGCCCACTGGGTTATCCTGTGATCTATTATTCACAATCTACTTTACCTAAGGAGTCCACCAGCATTTTGAGATGATAGTAGGGCCTGTATTTCAAAAGTCTGGGTGAACAGAGGTAGAAATGAAACAGGAGACATGTTGTTTCTATTTAATTCCTCAGAATCAAAGACAATTACAGCTGGTTGATTGCATCCAATCAGAGCAATGCTTCCAGTAATGAGGTAATTATGTTCACTGGTCGTGATTACCTGGAAAACTAAATGAAGTAAGTGTCTTTGTCTTGAGCGTTGTGAACTGTGCAACAATAACATAACAAGTACCGGTAATAGGTTTTTAAAAGTCTCTGAGGTAATACAAAGAACTATTGATCGTAAAACCGATGGAGCTTAAGATGCGCTAAATGTCATGCAAATGTTTCCTTAAATTTGGCAAAGTTTAGATGAACTTCTGCCCCTAGATTAACCTAAACGGTACATGCAGTTGTAACAATGAAGAAAAGTGGCGCTCTACCTTAGATGGATGGGGTAGTGTTGCCCAAAGGTCCCAGGTCTGTGGTCCACCGGCTGGATTGCGTCAACATTCTGTGAGCTCCTGACTGCAGAGAGCAGCAAAAGTACAGTGATTGTTTTTGGTAGACAGGTTTCGCATGGATCAATGACCAGCCACAGCTTTCACGTCCACACAGTGTTTGTGTGTAGGTGTGAGTGGTGGTGGGGTCTGTGCTTACTCACGCAAGAAAAAAAGTGAAGTCTAGTTGTCAATAGACGGGTCAACACCTCCTATCGGCAGCCATAGCGAAGAGAGGATCAGGTGCATTTTGCATAATGCACCTCTCTACTTTAACAGCTCAGCCAAATCAATTCTCACTGTTCGACCGTCTGCTTTAGACTAAATAATGTGCACACCTTCCCTCTGAGACACAGCCCATGAATATCAAAACAGTTCATATTAAAGGAGTGCTGATATATCTAAGTCTTCCACTGCCATCCAGCACACCATCTTCCACCTCAGCAGTCCTCTAATAGCGATTTAATTGGTGGTCCAATCTACGGGGGCACTGCTCTCCTTTCTAAATTTGAATCAGAGATGAGGTGAAAGTCAATGCTCAAGGCCAAGAAACAAGACCTGTCAAACACAGGAGTCACGAATAATAGTAATGCGGTCGGTCTTTGGAATGGTGTAAGCTGGCTCACTGGCATGTTGAATGTCTATTGGTAATGGTAATGATAATGTTTATGTTACAAATGCACATGACAAGTCAAATAAAATGAAATGCAGTATTTGTTCCACAGTATGAATGAATGGTGCATTTATAATGAGAAAAATGAGCATATCTTGATGGTAATATTACCAGCCTGTGGTCCTGATAAAGGGCATAGAAATACTTGCCTTTGCTTTCCCCACCAACATAACAAAATGTCACATTTCTCAAGGGAGCTCTTATGCTGTGAAATTGGAAAAACAAAATAATACAAAAGAGTCTACAGTTTTCCCCTCAGCATATGATGGTTCATATATTTCTAGAATGTAGAGGGAATTTAAAATGCAAAGGCTCAGGTTACTTATGGAAATCATAGTCATGGCAAAATCGGTGAAAGAGTGGGAATCGAGATTTTATCCTTCATCACAACCTCTCCTTTAGCTCTTTCCTGTGTTCTCAACAACATGTACTTCAGTGCTGAGCCAAAAGCCTGAGTTTTATTTCCCTCATTTCCATTATTTCTCTTAACCTCCTGTGTCCAGTTTCATACACTTTAAATAAGTGTGGTGTAAATCATTTCTCTTCTCACCATCAATATTTAATGCAGCCCTCAGCCTGGAAACAGTACAACAGGCCTCTGCTGATTGGCCGATGCAGGGGGAGAAGTGAAACTCTCAGCCTGTAAAAAAAAGTCACATTCATCACTGTGTATGTATTTAAGTAATTCGTTTTGTAAACATTTTAAACTCATTACTCTGCATTTAATTAGTGACTTTTTGTATTTATTGTTAAAATCCAGAGGGACACATCTGTTCCTCTGTGGCTGAAGAAGACATGCTATTTCAGCCAGGAGGAAACCACCTTTATGGAATCGGCAGACTTAACTGATTTCCATTCTTAGATGTTCCCATTTTAGTTTTGCTGACAAATGAAAACAAGATAAAAATACATGACTAAAGTTCTGGAAGTATCCATGACTAGTCCCTTGTCTGATGCGCTGCTATTTATACCTCTGAAATAGCAGGAAAATGGCACTTTAGAGGTGCTTTTCAGCTTCACAATAGTTCACACAGAATGTGTTGTGGAAAATACGTACAGATGATAAACTCTCAGCTCATAGACATCAAATATATGTAGTCATTGACTAAACTGGGGTCCCCTCCAATTGAAACACACATTACTTTTGACCTTGAGAGACATTCACAGCCATATCGTTCAATAAACCGTATTATGCATTGAACAAATGCACTGGGTGTAAAATGCAAACTTGCTGTTTGTTTTCCATAGGCATATTTATACAACATTGAAGCATTATCCCTTATTAGACTGAAAATCTGTCCACCTTTCTTGACGTATAAATCCTCCTGCTTTTGATGTCTTAGTCAAAGTTCACCTCTCCTGTCATAAATGTCTGTGCCGCATATCTTTTGCAAAGGGAAATGGAGTAATTGGTCACCCCGATGTTGGCGAGGGGAAAACTTAGCACCATTCTTCTGCAAGTGCCGAGATTTGTCTGACATTCACCACTCGAAACAAGTGATTCCTCTGAATATTTACCACTAATTATTTTTGGTGAGTTGTGGGGTGTGAAGACTTGGCATGGAAGAGATTTCGTGAATCAGGCCATGTTGAGGTTATTGTGACGGCACTCTGAGAGCGTTAGATAGCTGACATGGCAATTGTCAGTGTTGTTCCTTCATGCGCTCACGATTATAATCGGTTTGGTCAAAGGCCACATGGCGATTTGCCTTTTGTCATCCAATTAGTGGAGATTCTCGCAGCATTTTCACAGCTGGATACCAAACTCTGATCTGATTAATTATAGTGTGATAATAAAGTATAAAGCATGACTGATGATGTTTCGACCTGTGATGGCTTTCGTCAGACGTCAGAACTCCTGAGAACAGCACAGTACAGCTTTTGTTTCTCCTGGTACCCTTTTCATTTATTCATGTTTATCATTCCGCCTCTAATAAATATGCCTGTGCCGTCTTTATATGAAACATGAAGGGAGCCGACTGTGAGTTGTGATGTTCTCTACTGGTTGCAAGAGAGAGAATGCCGGCAGCATCCATTCGCCCCTCCTTCTCTTCTCTCCTGCCGTCTTCTGGTCCTTAGTTTGTCTCAACTCGTATACATTCAAGACAGAGTTAACTGGGGCAGTGTGTATGTCCTGCTAAGTCTTTGCTGGTGCATGTATGCACATATACGTACATACATGTTTTTTATGCAGAGAAAATAGGACTGTTGTGCACTACCACAACCTCAAATGCCCAATTACGTATTTCATTTTGGTTATTCCTTGTGTACATTCATAAAACCCAATCCATACTATAATTTAGAAGATGTAATCAGCACAAATGAAAGCATTGTGTTTGCAGTAGCTAAGGCGAGCAGTTACAGGGTTGGCAGAGGGTAATGTTGGTGGCCGAGGCCTCCTGCATTCCCATAGTCCCAGTTTGTGTGTCAGGATATAAATAGAGTTGCTCCACCACCAGAAAGCGGTGCTATCGGTTAGATGCCAGTAGTTGCCTCAGTCCAGAAGAACCCACCCACCCTCTGTCCCTTGTGACCCCTGAGTCTCTGGACCACGAGCATATGAGCCCAAGTCGCAACAATGGACTTGTTGTAAAACCTGATAAAATGTCTGGCATCACACATTTTGCTGCAGTGTGTGTTACTCTTGGGCTTGCACAAGAGCATCAAGCTCAAACATGCATTATGTGTACACTTATAGAGCTAAAGGCACATGCAGGTTCCTTTAAACATCGCTTTAGAGTTTAGATTCAGTGTAATGATGCATTTCTCAACGTGACGCTGAACTCTTTTTATCGTCACAGCTCCGGCTCAGGTAGTTTCCTGTGTGCATATGAATGATGCAAAAAGATCAAATAGCAATATTAATGACAAGGACCTGTGGGTGTAGAAATGGGTCTTCGGGGGATAGTCCTGTTCTGCTCTGATACCATCGTGACTGACAACCCGGCTGCGTCTACTGACAGTTGTACTGCATGTACGCGTTTGTGTGTAGCAACAAATGAAAAGCAAATAAAGGAGAGAAAAAGGTTGGGGCGTTAGAAGATGTGAAGTCCTTAAGTGTAGGTGTGTGAAGTGGACCGACCCTCTTACTAATACAGTAAATGCGCTGTTGCTTTTGCATTGTTTTCATCATTTTTCTCATTATTTCTTGAGCCTTTCCAAACAATAATGTATTATTTTGTTCTTTTGCATGCATTGTAAATGTGATGGTCGTCTATTTGAGGGTCAGCTGATTTATTTATACTATGTTTTTGATGAAGCTTACTTTATTTTGTACAGAAGCAGGGCTGTGGGAAGTTAATAGTTTGTTTTCTACATAGAAAGGTGCAGTTTTATGGTGACCACTGACCATTGTACCGTGTCCCTGTTTGAAATGCTGCTGCTTAAATATCCTACAAGCGGAGCTCATGTGATGTATAAGGATTATCTGCAGCGCACAAATCAAATGAGTCGTTTGTGGTTTGGGTTTTGAGCCTGTTCGCTTATATGTTTTTCTAAAATTGAACTTGCAGAAACGCACAATGCATAATACAAATTCAAGCAGATTGTCATCAACAGACAATTGCTTTTCAGTGCAGATTCTGAATATGGCGGATTTGCACTTCCTCGGTAGTTATTTGCTGCAACTGTAAGCCCCTAGCTTATTGTTTTCTCATAACATGCATCCAATAAATACTTTGCCAGGCGCTGCCTTCTCCTCATCTTCATTCTGGTACTTCAACTTGATAACATGAATGTCGGCTCAAGCATCACAACTGCTGAATAAAACAAGTGTTGTATTTACTTTTAGCACCCTCAGAATTTCTAATAAAATTCTCTCTCCTCAGAGAGACGTATTCTGCTCACGGCCATAAAACACAATATATTCTGTGGTACTGTGACGAACGCTGAGGTAGAAAGGAATCAGAATACTGAATACGCCTACTTTTTAAATTTCTTGTCTTGTTCACCTCCAACTTTAATTACTGCTCTTCTATGACGGAGACAATGATGGAGTCCACATAGTGTGTTAAACTAACCCAAGACTACCCAAGAGCCAACAGACAATCATAATCATTGCCATTTGTTCCGCTCTTCTTTCCAATTCACCCAGGTGTTTTTGTGTGCTGAAAAACGTAATGATTGTCCACAACTCTCACCCTAATTGTTCACTTTTATGCTAAATACATGTTATAAAGTCACACGTGTTGCTGCAGGGAGACAGCTTAGCACAAAACTCATGACCTACCACTGGATCAGCTGGTTTCGATTGGCATTGAGCATTATGTACAGTAGTAGTATCACTTTATTTAAGACACTGATATTTTACAGTTCATGGATTCACTTCTTATGCAAAAATGAATTTGACTGAAACCGTCGGTGCTTCATGGCAATCCTACAATACTTCACCGGTGCACATGAATCTACAACAACTGAAGAGATATGTACAGAAATCTGTGATCCCAAATTCTTTCAATGTGTTACTTTTGATCGTATAAATAAATAATGTCAGTGTGCTCCCATTTTGAACCCTTGACACAATGTTTTACTCCCTGAACAGAACTACTTGACCTGCAGCCCTCACCCTCAAGACAAACTGCACGTGCATGACAAACAACGGGCAAAACAGTAACGCTGAAGGGTAAAAGCCTTGACATCAATCTGTTTAATGTATCTACAAAACAGTGAAACATCTTACAGTGAATGAGAAACCCCACCTTAGCGAAATTCAAGTTCTGTTTTTTTTCTCAGCAGACAATATGAACAGTTTCAATGCATCACAGTTTACACGAAGGCCCAGACTGGTGGGGAAAAAAAAAAACGACCCCACTGATCTATAAAACACTAAAGTAAAGATCAGTGAGTAACTCAGATGATGACACACTCATCATAGCTAATTTCGCAAGCGGTCATGCTACCGTGCCACAGTTTACCGATTCAAATACACTTGTCACTAAACTAACAGAGCCAGCAGAGCAGCAAGGAGTAATGCTGCGCTCTGGTCAGGCCTCGAATCTCACTAACAAACGGCATTAAAAAAACATTACATTCAAGACTTCATAAAAGGCTGTGACCGCGTCATGATTTTTCAATGTAACAGAGAAAGATGAGGTCAGAACTTCAGCTCCACACAGAGCCTGAGACATACTTAAAATGCACAACAAATGCCAGTCTTTCTATTAAATGTACTAAACGGTATATACGACCAATAAGTCTGCGTTGCAGCAGTACACAGCTACACTGTACGTGTGGGTGTCTATTTACGCCAAACAGAATATTACAGGATGGATAATGGCATGAAATGAAGTACTTTGTCACATAATTCTTGCTCCAGATACACATGTTTTTTTAAATACACAGAGGAGTGCAATGTCAATTTCATACAAAATTGTAATCGTGTATATCCACTGGTTTGAATTCCAATCATGGACAGTTCCCTCCTTGGTTGAGGAGCAGATCAAAGACCGATGTGATAGAACTGTTGTTGTTTTAGCTGCATTCCTGCTGCTTGATTTTATAGCTTCAGGTTTTCTCGTACAGAATTACTTTTCTATCAATTAAAAACCTTCCTCAAGTTCAAAAAAATATACATTTCTACATTCAAATTATGTAAATACAGTCAAATAGTTTCTGTCTGACAGCTCGCTCTTTTCTAGCTGAGAGCAATCATCGAGCCTTTACAGATCATCCACATCAAAAGTACCAATAGTTTTTGATGATTTCTATCATTTGATTTTTGTCCGTTTTTTGTTTTTACAGATACAATCTTTAGAACCATGTCCCTTTTCTTTCTGAGAAATCCCAAACAGTGTTTTCTGTGTTACTGGCTCCATGTGCAAACTGAGCTCTCTTTACGGTACAATGCAACAGGCCAGCCAGCAAGCTGTGCTTCCCTTTTTAATCTATAGGCTGACCTCTATTTCAGTCAAGCACACATTAAGCCATTCAGACAAATCAATAAATTACAGTGCGTATCATCTCACAATGACAACTTTGAAATAGGACTGCAACAATTTGAGAAATTGCCCATACATGTAGACATATACTATCCCTCACAATGAAATGTGTGACACCATGAAGTCCAAAAAGAATAGTTAACACCCCCATAAAGATGAGCCAGAAATGCTACAAAACATAAATTGTTAAATTGTGTTTCTTCTTGGCAGTTATGTTAAAAAAAGCCTGTTGTTTGCAAACTTTATATTCACACTTACAGGATATCTTCTTCTGAGCTCAGATTACCTTGTAATTCATACAATATACTGTCTCTTCTTTCAGACGCTTTGCTCAGGATTGACTGCATGTGTGACACACATGATGCAATGGAATAACAGGCCACGGAATCTGCAGCCGATCCAACTGAAAATAATCCAGTAAAGCATGTCAGGATTTACGCACGAATAAAATTTGATCAGTTTGCAACAAACACTGCCAGAAAACATCGTCTCAAAGTTCCATGTAAAACTAGAATAACGGACAACCCGAAGACATACTGCTTCTGGCTTTCGGTTGAGTTGTTCTTATGTTTTGACTTCACTTTGGCTCATCTTTAACAGGAGTGATTATTCTAGATGGCACTATACTGTACATCTTAAAACACTCACCGGAATATGTCAATTCCACATACCTATCTCTAATTATAAGATACATACGTGTTTATGCTTTATTTAGTGACAGACTACAGAGATTCGTCCTATATTTCAGCAAGATTTAAGAGTCAAATTCTTTTGTAAAATGTTCCTAAAGATGCAATAAATAGCGCAGCTCATAAAGGAGCTTGTCTCCCGTGAGTCATACATACAGCAGAGGGCTTTTCTTTTATCATTGCCTATGTCTTTATCGTCACTGTTAATCCCTTATTAATGTGCATACATTTAATCTCTCCTGCATCGCACTATATTGTCAGTATTTTGGTGCGATGAAGGAGATTATTTGCTTGAGCCGTACAGTCTCAATTAGTTATACTACTAACGTTTGCAGAATGCCTACAGCTGAGACTCACGATCTACTCATTCTGTCTACTTCTAGTCTAGTGTGCATTACCCTCTACTTTCATACGGTCATCCTTCGGGTGTTTACTGGATCATGGGATCATCATTGGGAGAGGACAGATGAGTTGGGACACTGGTAAAGGACTGGACCTTGCCCTGGGAGTAAACCGTGGCTCTGTTCGACACAGTAGTGAAGGACAGGTGGTCGTGCTCCAAAATGGCGACGCGGTCCTGCGCCTTCTCCTTCTTCAGGTAGAACATCCTCCTCAGCTGCTTCAGTTGCTGCAGCTCGCAGAAGGTCTCCAGCACCACCAGCATGACGATCAGACCCAGGATCAGGTAGACTGACGAGACAAACGCACAGGCAAGGAAAGGGACGACAAGAAGGATCAGTGAGTAGGATCATTCCATTTCACCATGTCAAAAACAATAGCCACACATTTTCAACACTGACAATAAAATACCGTAGTTTTTATTTTCTGAAGGACTTTATGCTGTTTATACTTTTTATTGTCTTTTTGTTATTACTGTAGAATTTTTGTGTTTTTGGTACGATGGCAGCTGCTGGTGTATTTATACAGGAAGACTAAATGATTTATATATATATATATATTTATTTTTTTTGTAAATATGTTTTATTGCTTTTCACAGTTTTTATCCCACCAGGGATGATACACAATATACATAAATTACAGATGAAATTGAAGTCCTCATTTTCCAACCTACAGAAACATATTTTAGGATTTCTGTAAAACACAAGTTATTAATATTTTATTCATATTTTTTCTTTATTAAAAACTGTTGTTTGTATGCACAGACAGAAGAGGGCAGTGGCTGGCTAACCATGATAAGAACAGAGTGTGTGTGCTTTGTTGAATGATGAGATGAAGTGAGAAACAGACAAATTCACTGTTTACACATCGCTGTTTGTTCATCGGTGCCTGCAGTAAAATGTTTCCCTGATTGGCTTTCATAGCAAACCATCTTTAGCAGTATCCAACATGAACAATCCCCCTGAAACCCCCGAGCAACCCAAGGTATTTCTAGACCGGTGTATGAACTACATGAACCGTAATACAACTACTGCATGAGCACGACTGTCATTTATTAGGCTTTTTCTTTTTTTCTAATTCTCGTCACGATTAGCCCCGCCAGTGGCGCTGACAGGAAGCTGCACGATCAACCAGGAAATGCAACCAATGCCTTGCTGATCTCCATCAGGCCACGGCTCAATGTTTCTTCCACACTGCACTGTGCTGTGTTGCCTGACTGATTATGTAAAAAGCAATGAATATGTCAACATTTTGCTTTATCAGCAGCATCCAGCAAGTTAAAGAAATAGTGTGGAATAGGGTGGAAAAGGCCACAGTGAACCCCTTTTGAAAGAGCTACGCATTGTTTAGAAGTTTGCAGTGAAACGTTATCTTGCAGAATATATGCTTCCTGTTCCATTACACTCTGTGTGAGTAGGATAGGCGAATTATTACCCCTAATTATATATGCACTGTTTCATTTCTATTTATTTTTGTTTTGTTTCTGGTTTTGTTTTGTAATAGAAGCCTATTTTAATATCGAAGCAATGTAATTACTACTGAATCTGTCAGGTAAAACATAATTTTGTCTATAACCCAAAGCTGTGCGTCAGGATTAAGGTTTTAGGATCAACCACGTATATCTGATTCCCGTCTGTGTGTTTGTCATTTTAAGAAGAAGAAAGAAGAAGAACAAGAAGAACAAGAAGAAAGAAGAAAGAAGAAGAAGAAGAAGAAGAATTTAAAGCAAGCGTTCACCATATTGCACACTAAATAAGACATGTCTTACTTATGTTTTAACAATATGTTGTCAGACAGGTAAAACAATTGACCCAGATGATTGTGTCACACCCAGGTAGTACAAAGTTCACCATCATAAAACATGTCATATGTGATCTTCTCGTATCAGTTCAAACGTATTCTGCGATATTGGGACTATTTAACTTGAGCAAATGTACATTACACTACATGTTACAGTTATAGTGTTGCACACATTATGAATCATCTTCAGGGGTTTGTTTCATAAACAATACCACAGCTGTGTGCCAGTCGTCTCACCCGTAACATGTTTTGTTGCTCACAGCACATATTATATTAAAAAGATATGCTGTTTAAAATTATCCATACAGTTCCATTACAAACACCTCAATGAGAATGACAGTGGACAGTAGGCGGAATCAATTTGAGACGTTACCGCTGCCACGAAAACAAGAAGAATCGTCGGCACTCACCAGTGATGCCCACTTTGTAGAGCTCCCTGAACCTCTGATTGGCCGCCTCTCCGGGTACGTAGTCACCCAGGCCGATGGTGCTGAGGGAAATGAAGCAGAAGTAGAAGGACTCCAGGAAGTTCCAGTTCTCCTCCAGCGCTGAGAAGACGGCGGCGGGGATGAGAAAGAAGCAAGAGACGGCCAACGTGGCGAGCACAGTGGCGTGAACGATGGCCACCAGTGGCTTGGACAGGCCCCAGCGCCTGTGGATGTACATGACCGGCCTCCGCGTGCTGAACACCATGATCCTTTGCACCACGGCAGTGAGGAAGAGGAGGGTGAAGGGGATGCCAATCACTGAGTAGATGATGCAGAAGGCCTTCCCGCCATCCGACAGTGGTGCTGTGTGACCATATCCTGTAGAACAAACAAACGGGACAGAAAATCAATATTTGTAAACGTTCGCCCAACGGGTTTTGGAATTCAGCCCGTTTCTGGTTTATTTAAACTGATCGAAACTTAATTTAATACACGGCAGGTTCATGAGCATACGTGCTCTTTTAAAGCAACAACCTGTTATCGTTTTTACTGAGAAATAAAATAACAGGCAGTGTCACTAACTAAGTATAAGAGTCAATAACAGAGGAACAGACAGTGAAACATGTACAAGCTCAATTAAAGCAATTACTGGCAGGTGGAGGATGAGTTTTGATGTCATGTTAATGTGAAAAAAAGGGTTTGCAGTAAAAACCTAACATGCTCTCATGAAGTGTACCAAACAAGAGTGTTAAATATACCATGGGTCACTAACACGGGTGTGTGAGTGAAGAAATTGCAGTAGGCTTGCTTGTGGTGTATTGTTAAAAATATTAAACAATCAACTTTCAGCTTCCGCTTGGTATTCATTCAATACAACTGCTTCTGTTTTCACACTGGTTCCCTTCCTCTTTTTCTCTGATGAGAATTAGGTAGTTTCAACATGGTGTCTAATTCGGTGTAGTGTACTAGTATTTCTGCCTGAACTTCTGAGTAACAAAAGCAGCAGGTGTTTGGTAGATCATGGTTGGTGAGACAAAATGAGGAACAAACTCATTTAGAAAATACCACAGCATAAATGCAAAAGGTTTGAGACGACGAAAGCACAATGAATCAGAAAGAGTCAGAGCTCGACTACACGTCAGTCAAGTCGAGACTTGAACAGGAAAGCTTTTATGCAGCCAGGCAGGAACTGCTGTTCATGGTATCAGCACAATCGTGTATGTTGAAGCTTCCGAGATAGCTGCTGCCATGCGGTCAGGCTGCAGTTCTTCAGGTATCCTCACAGATCACCTGCAAGAGCTAAGCTAGCAATACTAGAAAAAAACCCTCCATGCACAGTGTCATGCAAAAACTTTGCAAATACCTGAAGAGAAAACTCACTCACACACACACACACACACACACACACACACACACAACTATTTGTTAAAGGCTTTACCTGAATCATATGACTGCCTGGGGGAGGAATAGCGATGATGTTGACATAGACAATGTCTCGTGTTTGTGTGCTGTATGTTTTGCAATAGGGCTGTTCACATACAGCAATGATGATCAAATCAGATTCTACCGACTGCAAGGCGATGTTTATTGTGGCAACACACATGCGAGATGTAAACACACGTCTGAAGCGTCTGTATCTATATAACCAGAGCAACAAATACAAACAGACCTGATTGTTAAGTAATTAAGTTACAATTACCATGACCCATGTTTAGTTCCCTCAACCGGCCTAGTTACATTCAGTCGGCCAAAGGTTTGTGTGAGTAGTGGCTCAGGTACCTTACAGGGCAGACAAACAGGGGCCCGCTTAAGACATGGACTTAAACATAGTTGTGTCTTATTGTGGGCACCTGATTGGCTGCAGCATCACCTGTAATACTCTCATCAACGCTTACCTGTGGTGGACAGCACGGTGCTCGCAAAAAACAGGGCAGAAGTGAAGTCCCAGTTCCAGTTAGCCGAGGCGTTGTTGAGGATGGAAACCCCATAATTACTGGCATCCAGGGCTTTCTTTAGGAACCGCTCCAGACGCTCCTCCGATAGACATTCATTCTCCTGGAGGAACTGTTTCTTGATGGCCCTCAGCTCCTGGCGCAGGAGGTCTTCATAAGGCAGCTCAACCGAGGAAAAGACAACAGCGCCGAATACGAGATAAAGGATGTACCCCAAGACTAGAGACACAAAACACCACGTCGATTTGTGACTCTGTATCAACCGCACACACGAATTGCTGGCTAGAGACGGAAGCATTTTCAAGAGGTATCCCCTCGGTGTTACGCTCCGGGTTGATATAAATCAATAGCCTTCAAAACTAATGGTATTGTAATCGCCCCGCGCGTTGTATGAGCGCAATGTAGCCTAAAGAGGGATGTTGTTACAGACAAAGCTCAATGAGATCTCTTCCCCCCTCCGCGAAACCTGCGGTGGCACTTGAGGCTTTCAGGTGCAGTCGGAAATATCCAAGTTGTTGGATGAGAACTAGCCTATTTTGGCTTGAGATGCTGAGATTCCCCCACGTGATAGGCTCTTATGGTTGTGGTCTTCATGGGTGGATAAAAGATCATTTAAATTGATAGAAGCACGTGGAACGGGTGCAACCCTCGTTTACGCTCCTTTCTCTCTAATGCTATCTTAGGCTGCAAAAAAAACATTTGAGTCGGATTTTTTAAATGATACAAATCAGCAACTTCTACCATTTACACCCTATATTTATATTTATTTCAGAAAAATGAACACAAAGTCAAAGGCTCCTACATGTAGTTTTCGTGTTTCCGAGCTTAAAAGGGCACCTGAAGGCAGCAAGTGATTTGGCGACAAAGGCCGACAAAGGCCGTGTGACGTAAGAGTTTCCTCTTCTCTCCTCCCGGGTCGCTGAGGCGGGTTGTGTTTTGACGTCTTTCAGTTTTAATTCAAAGCCAATCGAAAACGTCAGACAGCTATCTCCTCGACCATTGTTTTGTAACTTAAGATAGTGACGAGGAAGAGTGAACATGACACGCCCAACATTACATACAAAGAACATCAGCAGGTTGAGTGCTGTGGCATGTGGGATGTGGAGGAGAGACAGGTTTGCCTTAGAATAGCCTTTCCTTGAAATAATCTTTTAGAATAATCAATGAAATATGCCTCCAAATCTAGCAGCATATTTGTGTCCGTATTGACATTCAACTAAGGGGCCGAGTCCACCAGAGCGGTTTTTCCCCTGAGGGCAGTGTATTTTTATCTTTATTTTTTAAATATTATTTTCAATTATTTTCGCGTTTTTATCTGATTGCCGAAAGTTGAAAAATGTTCAACTTTTGTTAAAACGCTGCGCGTCCAATCACAGTGGAGTAGGGCCGGGACAAACACCGAATGTGTACCATGTTGTGGCCTTATCATACACTGTATATAAGAAGGGCCTTATTGTGTATGTTATGCTGTTGCTTTTACTTTGGACATCATTGTGCCCTCATGTCTGGAGCATTGGAAACCAAACGAATTTCCCCATGTGGGATAATACAGTTGATGTGAATACGAACAATCCCTCCAACATCTTATGAGTCACATTGATATGCAGCCTGTCGTCTCTCCCAACGTGCTTCATCCAGAGCAAGTACTCTTCCTTGTATAGACCGCAGTGAACTCAGCCTACACACATCTCCGTGGTCAACTCAGCAGACACTTGAATTTTAGTGCGCCTATATGCTGAGGTTCACGGTAAACGCATTCAAACGGAACAGAGCGGGAGCGAGCGAAGGCTTTTGCAAAGTTAGCGGAGGGATTAACGTGAGCCAACATCCGTCTTTCAAAATAAGATGGCATCTAAACGGGAACGATTTACATGAGACAACATCCGGTTTCCATAATAAGATGTCAACTAAGCGTATATACAAATGTCATTCTGTGGAAATAAGATTAAATTAATTATATTTACAATGTAAAGTAAATATATCAGATTTTCAGTATGGTTGGAGTCAACGATGTCCTGATTACATATACATCAGTCATTGTATGGAATTATTGAGAAAAATATTTTTATAGCACCTCAAATATTCAGTTATTAGATATTTTCTCGGTACAGATGTATGACATTTACTTTGACATATCTCTTAATTGGTACAGTAAAAATGTCAGATTTTCAGTCTGTGTGGAGTCAAAGATGTCCTGAACACATATACATCAGTCATTGTATGGAAATATTGACAAGAATATTAGCACCTTAAACATTCCAGAAATTTGCTATTTGAAGGTGCAATTTCAGTTCACAGTTTGTACTTAATAAAATATCTCAATTGGTACAGTTAACATGTTTGATTTTTGTTTGGATGTGGTCAGAAATGTCCTGAACACATACATATCAGTAAGTCAGATATTATTAATTTCATTATCTTTCCAGTAACCCTCAAATCAAAGAATAAAGACACAATTTAGTTGTATTTTCCCTTTAACTCACGAGATGCAGGTAACATGTTTTATATTTAATGTTAATATAATTAATTTAATCTTATTTCCACAAATGCAATTTGTATATATACGCTTAGGTGACATCTGTCATCTTATTTTGAAAACTGGATGTTGTCTCATGTTAATCTTTCCGCTAACTTTGCAAAGTCCTTCGCGCACACCCGATCTGTGCCGTTTCAATACGTTTACCGTGAATTTCAGCATATAGGCGCACTAAAAGTTAAGTGTCTGCTGGGTTGACCACAGTTTGTGTAGAAATTTTCACTTCCTCAGATATTCCGTATCATAGAAACCAGACGCAAACAAAGGCTCTCAGCTGAAAAAAAAGAAACCTCCAAAGTGCCCTATGCTATGGAAGCCCATTTCTGCCACTGCGATGAAAAAAATGTAAGATCCTGTAAATCCTTATAATGAGAGAATTTCTGAAAATAATGACTTAGTATCTCATAATTAGATAGATAGATAGATAGATATAAACTTTATTCATCCCAGGGGGAAATTCGTTGAAATAATTATGATTTATGGATCATAATTATACTATCTCATGTATCATAATATCTCATATATCATAATTATGAGATCGCAATATGACTTAATATCTAGAGTATGATATACTAAGTCATTCTTTTTGAGAAACTTTCTCATTACAATAACTTACAGGATCTTTATTTTTTCATCACAGTTTCGGAAATGGGCTCCCAGCTAGAGGAGAGCTGGTGTTTTCAGCTGGGGTGAAAAAAACGCTTTGGTGGACACGGCCGAGCTTAAAGCCTACTTAACTATATTTTGAGGTATTTGTACTTTACTAATTAGGACCAACCAAATGATGTACATTAATGTGTCACTAATTATAAACCAGTAATGTAATATATCTTTTTTAATTATAAGCTTTTTAATCCAATACCTTTACTTCTAACAGAGTAGTTTTAGACTGTAGTCTTGGTACTTTTACCGAATTTCACTTTTACTTGCTGAATACTTCTTCCATGCTCATTTTTGCAGCAACTGAAGGAGCTTTTTGAAAGAGCTTTGATGTGTTATTCTTGATTCTTTTTGTTGTGATATGACTCAAAAGGAAACGGTAGGCTGAGTTGAATTTTGAGTGGATGTAATGTTTCCACCATGAATAGTTATTTGGTTCAGAAGGCTATTGATTAATAGCGAAAATAACATGTAGTGTTGATTATATTTGGATTCTAATACGTTTTTTTAAGGAAATTAAGAGATCCAATAATTGGCAGCACTAATTGTTGTATTTTATTGTACCTTATTCAAAGATGTGTTTTAGTCTTCACAGGGAAACACCAACTAAAGATTAAAGTGGTTTATTATTACTCATATAATTAGATTGTAACACATTTTGTATAGGTACATTTCAGTGTCACCACATAATATCTGTGTACAAATATTTCACATTAGTTGTTACATTTATAAATGTCAATATTTTTATAATGTCAGGCAAAAGACCACAAGGGGACCCCAGGACCAGAAATGCATGGGCTGTTGTAATGTTACAGGAAGGAATCCTGCATACAGTTAGAAACAAGGGGGGTCATAGGGGCCCAGCAGCTCACTCGCAGATACATCTGGCAATGGGCTGCTGGTGGTTACATTCATCAGACCATAGTCAGGGTTCTGCTGAACATGACAATGGGCCCATGACATCATGTCACACTGGGCCCCCAATACTGCAGTACTATTTAAAGCACATGCATTGGTGAAAGGCCATCTGAAATTAGTTCCCACTACAAACTAGGTTGTCATGAATAATTAACTCAAATTATCACCAGCAGTCATTGGTAGCATATTGGATTTTCCATGCACTATATGATTTACAGAATGATAATTAATAATATCGGTCAAGATGTGATAATATGATAACTGATTCCCTGTGACTCTAAGCAGTGGGGCCCCTGCAAAGTTAATGACCTATCCGGGCTGCCGTAGTAATGCAAGACCGTAGCACTCCTCCTCAATGAACGTTGGAAAGATGGCGACGGCATACGCACAAGCGAGAGTCAACTGTTCCGGCGGATAGAAAGTGCTCTAAAGAGACAAAAACCTGCCTCTTTTGCAAAGATTTAACGGTGCAAAGTCGGTCTGACATTGCTTAGACATGGTTTAGTCCATGCACGGCAAGGAACAAGAAGCCACTGCTTTGCTATGGAGCCTCCGGATCGTAACAAGCCCAGCAGGTATGCGAATTTGTTGAACAGGCACTACACCATCAGGACCTCGCACTTGCCAAATAGGGAGCTGAGCGTGACACTGCAGCGGGCGCTATGGGAGCGCTTGCGCATCGCTTAGAAATCCACTTCCTGTCAAATAGTGATACGCGTGCAGTTACTGCAACACTGGAGTTGCAAACTTTTTGGAGGAACATTTTTAGGCGTACTCTGTTGCAGATATTATCTTCTAGTCTGATTTTCAGTTGCTAGAGAGAAAAGAACAAAATGCTCACCAAATGATAAGGTAACATAACGAACAATTATCCACCGTGCAACATGTCAAACAAGCTAGCTAACGTCTAGCTACTTTAGCTGTCGCTTTCACTTTATTGTTCACCCGCAAGTTCACTCACAGAAACTGACCGCGCTGATGCTCGATACGTGTTGCAATGTGGGCTTGTATGGTCGACTTGGAAGAGTGTTTTCGATTTGTTTGAGTGTGCCAGACCATGCATTTCATAATAACGCCGAAGCGCAAACTTCGCTGGCTCTAGCTAGCATGTTGCTCCACTGTTATTGTTCACGTTAATCATCTAGCATGGTTTTGCGCTCGTGTTGTTGTCTCGCACCCCCTACTTGTGATATCGGGTGGTCGGTCGCGTTCAGTAAACACTTACTGCATTTGGAAAAAGCTAATTGAACACTTGGATGATTGTCCCACGTAGAGGTCTATAACTTTGTTGTCAAATATGTTGTGCAAAATAGATGTGCAGCAGCAAATGTCTCATCATGCTGCATGAATTCTTATTGTTTAGATGACAAGGTTACTGAACGAGACTTTTCTGCAATCTCGCTGGGGAATGCATACAGACAGACGGGTTTTTTTGTCATGTGTGCGCATCTCCTAATCGAAATGCGGCGTTGTTTGCCCCTGGGCGCTGGCGACAGACCCCCAGGAATCTGCTGTTATGTCTGCCCCTCTCCTCCCTTCTCCTCAACATGCAATGGTCTGTCTGCAGAGTGTATTTGAGGCCATTTATCACGTTGGATCAGCTCTGTTATCTGCTGTAATTTCTAGTTTTGAGTAGCAGCCGGTTGTTACTTCCTTGCAGCCTCAGTCCGAAGTGGACACACAAACAGCTTGCGTGATTGTGCAATACTTGTCCTGGTAAAGCAGTTACTGTCGGGCTTTGTTGCATAAAGAAAAAGACTGAGTCATGCTGTTGCTGGAAATGTGTGTCACAAGTTGTCGTGATTACAAGAGAGATTTATTTTCATGTTTATATCCGTGTGTGCTGTGTTCGCAAAGTTTTGGGTTAAAGGTAAAGCATGCGGAGAGCCCAACTCTGTGCCTTCCTTGGCAGTGTTGTACTAGTTAGCATGAACTGCCAATGAGCCTAAATGTAAAGTAAAGGAGAGGCCTTTAGTCGTTGTAACGGAGGGATCCTTACAGTATATCTGAGTTATGTGCTTGCTTGGCAAGTGAGGCCTATCACTAGCAAGTACAGAGGTCCATTGTCGATAATGTCTTGTTCTCAAAGCCGGTCTGAAGACATTGTGGCTTACAAGCATTCCAGGGATATCAGGATGTGGTGAACAGAAGGCAGTGGATAGCTGCCTGGAGCCACTCATGGGTAAAACTCATTAATGCCTTCATCTGCCAGGAGCACAGGCGGTAGAATACAGATGGACCGTCCTCTAGCATTTCCCAACTGCGTCCTGTCTCTGCCCACACCTGCTTTTAGAGAAAGTAGTGCTGCTCTCACATTCTGCCACGCTCATCTGCCATTTCAACATTTTAAACAAAAGGATTCTTTGTCACTACTAAAGCTAAGGCACTTGGTGTCACTTATGTGCTACTGGAGTAACATCATCGTCACAGAGAAGGAAAGAAAAGATGGCTAAGTTCTGCAGAGTAGCATCATGCTCGTCTCTTCAATTGGACATTTATGATTCGCGTGGCGCAACTGCAAGAAACTGAAACGCAAGTTGAAACTGACAAAGGTGTTACTTAAGACTCTCCAGTTTCAGATTACATTTCATAGGTGGAGCAGACTGCTGTCTGCACAGCACTTACGATGCAAGTGTCATTAGGTGAGAACATGCCATTACACCATTTACCTCACGCTGCCGCCCACACTCTGCAACCAGTGTCTTCATTTAGATACACTACATCATGTGACTTGTTTCGGTTAATGCCATGAGCTTCCACTGGTACTGTATGGTCTATGTCTTTTCTTAGACTGAGAGTTTTCCCTGGTGTCAAGTGATTTATAAGGCCAGATATATATAAAAAAGAAAGCACAGCAGTGTATTAGAAGTGCACTGTTTTTCTGATTCTTATGAATTATTATGTGGCTGTTTTCATGTAGTGTCATGCCTTGCAGAAGCTCAGTTGTGCAGCTCGTTACGTGTAGGAGTGGTTGAGAGGTCCACTCCTGTTATCATAATCTGTTCCAGAGAAGGGTGGGGTCAAGTACATCGTGTTCATTGTCTGAATCCTGTCATCAATTCTGCCTTTGATGCAAATTTGGATAGCTGCATCCTGTGTGTTTAGCAGGTATAGACAGGCAGAGCTCAGAGGTGCATACCCGTGCAAGTGTGGGGGGGTAATCAAAATCTGGATTCAGCCTACCGAGCGTCAGTCATGCCAGCATGACCTAATTGGTAGAGTGTGTGCTCTTACAAAAACCCCTGGCCTCCGTCTCCTCCTTTTCCTCTTTCTGAAAAAAAATCCCCCTGTAGTTTGGCCATTGTGAGCAAGTGTGCTCACCAACCAGCTGCGTGCTATTCAGCTGTGGGCCTCACGGGCCACGTGTCACAACTACACAATAGAGTGCCCCCCCTTCTGGTACAATGGTGTGGATGGCTGTGTCAAAGGTCAGCCCCCCCCCTGACTCTGGCAGCCCTTCATATAACTGCGTACAGAAAAGACTCTCGATTTTGTGCTGTTTATTATGCACTCAGTGTTTCTGCCTGGGGGCCGTAGCATTCCACTGGCCTTTATCGGCCCCCCCAATGAGCCATCAGATGAGCCATTGAGTCCAGCCAGACACCATCTGCAGTGATTATTCACCGGGGACAGCTTGAAGACCGTAGTGCCGCTGCTATGGATAACTGCAGGGCATTGCAGGCCTGTCATTTTCTCTGTGCCAGTCGGTTTTTAGGGAAAAAAGAGGAATTTGCACAGTCTTTACTGCAGCAAAACACAATCTGTGCTTGAAGTGTCTCATGGTAACCAAACAAAACAACCGGCAATGATGGCGTCATCGGTTCCGCTGTCATTCCTGAGTGATCCAGTCATGCTGTTCTGCGTAGAGTCTTTTTAAAACCTGGTCTCATTCCCTCTCACATGCATGTGCTATTTCTGTCTCCAGACACCGGATGGGTAGTTTACAAATGTGTGCACAATCTGATCATACCTTTTGATTGACACAGTAGGATGTTGATAGCGCAATCTTCTTCCTCTATGCAGGTTCTTGATACCTGTCTCGATTTTTGCATCGCAAAAGCAACGCAATCTGTCTGTTGTCGTTGTGCTAAACGCCTTTTTGCAACACACACACACGATTGCTTACTGTGCTTTCTTGTGCCTGCATACTGAGTTACCCATACAACACACTCATTAAGACACCAGTGTTCTTTTTCAAGCAAGAGTTAGCCTGTTCGTGTTACTGCAGTATGTATGTTCATGAAGTCGTCATTGCATCTGAGTTTTTAGTGCATTTGAAGTTGCAGGATTTTGCAGCAGGTGTCTGTGTGCCTCGTATTGAGTCACACAGCTGCTCCCTGGGGAGTCTGTGTGTGCATAGAGACAGATTCTGCAGTGGGGCAGATGGGCTATAGAAGTCAGGACTCTTCTCTATGTGGGCTGCTTGAAACGCTGAAGCCAGTGATTTCCAGATCAGCCCCCCTCCTTTGACACTCACTCCCCCAGCGAGTGTGCCCCTTTCAACTCCCTCTGCACAGATGCCAACAGGCGCGTGCTGGGGAATGCCTTTCACTCAGATGATCGATGGAAGGGACACATGGCGAAAAGCATATAGAATGCCCCCTCCTCCTCTTATCCTTATTCTTTTTGTTTTCGTTGGCGGGGTTAGACCTTTCAACCCGTCTCTCTAATCCTGTTAAAATCCCCTCAGAAAGGCATTAGGGAACAAAGCGGTGACATTCTAATCTGAAAAGGCTGCTCGCACTCTCGGTTTCTTTTCTTTTTTTCTTTTCTTTTCTGCCCAGAAGGAAGTGTTTCAAGTAGGGCTGGGCGATAAATCGATTTAATCGATTAATTCGAATGTGTGCTTTAAGGCGATGTGTTTTATTGAAAATCGAGAAAATCGCCCCCACTCCTCCCCCCCGTTGGGTTCCCGTAGTTGAGTGCGCGCGCATTGTTTACAAACGAAAACAATGGCGGCCAGCAGTGAAGCTCTCGTTCTTAAGAGAGGGAAGAATGTGTCTTCGGTGGTCTGGAAATGGTTCGGGTTCATGTCATCTGACACCGAACAAACAGCACCACGATGTAAGGTCTGTCTAAAAGCTATTGCTACAAAATCAAGCAGCACAACAAATTTAATGCAGCACCTCAAACAGAGGCATGCCGCCGAGTGGGAGAAGCGTTGCGCCCTGAGCAGGGAGCAGGACCGCGGGAGCACAAGCGATGCCGTCTTCCTGGCAAAAAATATTTAGAAAAAACATGCACTACTGTTTAATACTGTTGGTTATGTTGTGAATGCACTTGATTTTGTTTACATGCACTTATTTACTGTGCAAAATATGTTATGTTGATGTTAGATCAGATGTTGCACTTTTGAAAATGTGAATGTTAAAGGGTCACATACATTTTATTTCATGCTGTGTTTGTATCAGTGTATTCAGTTAGAAAAGCTTAGTGTAAAAAGTTACATTTGCACAGTTGTTTACAATGGAAGGCTACTATTTAATGCCATTTAATGTTATGTTTAATTTAATTTTATATTTAAATGATTCAGGGAAACAAAAGAGTGACCAAATACTTTTTGTATACTACAGGCACCTTTCTACAATGTTCAGGTTTTGTTTGCACTTTATTTTTATCAACCTACGAGGGAAAATCATCACAAAATAAAATAAAAAAATGTTTTCAACAGCTTCTGTCATCTGCAAAAATTTGTGGGGGAAAAAATCGATTTAAATCGTGAATCGGATTTTTTGTAAAAAAATCGGAGATTTTTTTTTTAGGCCATATCGCCCAGCCCTAGTTTCAAGTGATTATAGTGTTTCCTCTCTGCAGAACTAGGTGCGACATATTCTACTGTAGCCTTTCATAACCTCAAATTCACACTGAGAATGTTGTTAAGCGACCGTCTTCATTGTTGCTCCAGGTTTACTGTAAACGCATGTTATTTTGCATTAGTGCCGTGTGTGCATACGGTCTAACACATTCTACACACTGATGAGTGAGTCTCGGTGCTCCATGAATCTTGACTTGTGCAGCATGGTTGATGACTTGGCAGACTTTCACCCTCAGAGTTAATGAGGGCGACTATTCCTCCCTCCGCGGCTGAGCCAGTATGTTTACCTAGACCAAGAGAGGGTGCCAGCAGGGAACCCACAGCTTATTATCCTGCGTCTGGGCGGCCGTGGTCGTGCACAGAGCATTGCTGCTGCCGCACGTTTGGGAGGCAGCCAGCCAGGGTCCAGAGGACAAACGACTCGTCAGTCTGCGGAAGGTAGTGGCAGACATTCAGTCTGGTTGCAGTTTAGCGACCTGTTTGCCGCGGCATTAGAGGAGATTTGCTGCACTCTCTGTTATGAATACAAACAACCCAGCGCAGTTTGACCTTGCACACACATTCTGTTTGCTTTCGTCGTGATACGACTGAAATAGTTTCACAATACAAACCATCAGGCTTGCTGTTAACACCACCAGGTTACAGTGCTTATTGTAAAGATGCTAAGCTGCCTTGTGTCTACAGTTTGTTTGTTTTTGACACGTCGTCGTTGAATGCCGACAGGCAGGCGAAGCCAGTGGAAGATGCATCCCAACAGAACCCTGGATTGGATGACTCCTGGGACTCTCCCAGCGAGGAAGAGGAGGCTCTGTATGGCACTACACCTCCTTATACCTCCCGCCAGATGAAACGCATGTCGGGCAAACATCAACGAAACAGCCAGCTGAAGAGTGCTGGTCGGTCTCCCAACAAGGGTAAGTTAAATTATCTATTTGACTCCCGTAGATATGTAAAATAATACAAAAATATATATTTGACCTTGTTTTACATGTAGTTTTAACTTCATTGTGCTGACTGGGATGTTATTTCTGTGTTTTATGTCAGTGGACGGTACCCCACCTGTCCCTAAAGAGAGTCCCAAGCCGGCGGAGACCCCTGAGGAGCACAGCTACAAGCAGGGCAAGAAGCAGTGGGCCACGCTACGCTCCACGGAGAGAGACCACAAGAAGACTTTTGAAGGCTCCTTCATGCTGGACCCGCTCTCAAAGTCGAGCCCCTTTGGTGCCCTCAACATGGATCCCAGGAAGCATTACTTGAGCCTGGGCTGCAGCAGTTGCAAACTTCCCGTGTCTATGCCCCACATTGCCCGGACCCACCGCCAAACCTCGAGGACAGACTGTCCCGCCGACCGCCTCAAGTTCTTTGAAACTCTGCGTCTGCTGCTCAAGCTCACGTCTATGTCCTCCAAGAGGAAGGAGAAGGAGCAGAGAGGCCTGGAGAACATGGCCTTCATGGGCCACAACAACGAGGTCATCTGGTTGGAGCTGCAGGCGTGGCACGCCCGACGCACCACCGGCGACCAGGACCTTTTTCTTTTCACTGCCCGCCAGGCCATCCCCGACATCATCAAGGAGGTGCTGCAATTTAAGGTCAACTATGCCAGCCTGAGAGGGGCCCAGTGTTCAGGGTCTCAAGCAATCCAGGAGGGCTATCAGATTGTCCCAGATCTAGTCTGTGGAGAGGAGCGGGAGCCTGCTGTAGCGGTGACCAACCACTGTGGAGTAGACCCCTGGGGCTTCAGCGCCTACCCCTCACCGGCGATGAACGCAGCAGAGCCTCTGGGCTCCGGCGCTGATTGCAGGGAGCACCTTCAGCGCCAGCGGCTTGCGTTTGAGCAGGTCAAGCGGGTTATTGAGTTGCTGGAGTCCGTGGAAGCGTTGTACCCCTCTCTGCAGGCCCTGCAGAAGGAATATCAAAAGTATGCAGCGCGAGACTTCCAGGGCAGGGTGCAGGCGCTCTGTCTGTGGCTCAACATCACCCAGGACCTCAACCAGAAGCTGCGCGTCATGGCCACCGTTCTGGGCCTCCACGATCTATCCCGCATCGGGTGGCCCGTCTTCGAGATCCTTTCGCCTCGCAGCTCCCGCGGCACCGAAGAAGATGAGAACGAGGAAGACGAGGAGGATGACTCGACAGCCACTTTTACGGCGGAAAGCGATGGAGAGGACAGGGATGCTGAGGAGGAGGAGGAGGAGGAGGTGTTGGGATGTGTAGCAGAGGGAGAGTTGTCTCCCTCTTTTACTCCTAAATTTGCCCGCTTGTTGTCAGAAGAGGAGTTTCTCCCCGCTGCAACGGCAGGAAGTGCAGAGGCGATTGCGGGGGGAGGAGTGTTCCGCCCGACAGCCATTTACAGGCCGTTTGTGGATAAAGCTCTGAAACAGATGGGGCTGCGGAAACTGATCCTCCGACTGCACAAACTGATGGACCGCTCTCTGCAGAGGTCCAGAGCAGCGCTGCTCCGCCACACTCCTGAACTGGAGGTAAGGCTTTCATTTCTTTTGGTTACCATCATTTATTTATCCTCAATAAATGAAATCATTCCATAAATCATTATTACAGCCAATTCAATAACTGTTCAAACATCTATACTTCTATATAAGTGAGCAGGTAGACTTCTCTTTCTCACTAGCTCTGCGCTCACACACATGCACACTTCAGTGGAGAGCAAAAGCAGTCAAGCAGCTAATTGTAATGTTTGTAGTGCAAATGTTAGTTATTTAATTAGGCACTTGAGGAAAGGGCATTTGGAGCATAAAGAAGCCCGGGCCATAAACAACAGAGGATGTTTAAACACAAGCTCGTGAAAGAAAAACAGAGTTGAGAGGAGAGTACTGTCATTGAGTTTGTGGAGGTTCACATACTGTCCTCCACTTGCAAACTTACAGAGAGGAATGTGAATTTGAAATTTGAAAAGGCAGTATTATTTAGCCAACTGTTAACATACTAACCATGGCGCTCTGTAATACATGCTGAATTCCCTTCACGGGATCTTCCGCCCTCAGTTTGCAGACTTCCCAGACCCCATGCTGTACAGTGATTACCTGCCAGAGCTTTCCCGCCATGTGTCCTGCAGTTGTCCGGCTCACCCGGAGCTCGGCGCGGACCAGGTTTCCTGGGAGGATTTGCTGGACATGGACCTCCCGTCCTTCCGGCCGGCGTTCCTCGTGCTGTGCAGAGTCCTTCTCAACGTCATCCACGAATGCCTTAAACTGCGACTTGAACAGAGGCCTGCTGGAGAGCCCTCGCTGCTCAGTATCAAACAGGCAAGCAGCTGCTGACACACTAGATTATGAAATCAATGATTAAAGCTTGGTTCATTTGGTCTTAAAGAAAGAAATAGTGAGAATATCCAGAACCGTCCTTGAAGACGGTCGTACTACACGGGTCCGTCATATATTAGAGCTCATCTTAATGTTTTTACATGGTATTTGTGCTCCACAGTTGGTGCGTGAGTGTAAGGAGGTTCTTAAAGGTGGTCTTCTGATGAAGCAGTACTATCAGTTCATGCTGCGCGGCGTGGTGACTGATGCTCAGGGCTTGCAGACAAATGCCAATATTGACGAGTTTGAAGAGGACCTTCACAAGATGCTTATGGTAAGACTCCTAAATTTTCTTCAGTTCTTCAAATTACAGAGTTTAAATGTGAGTTGTGGTTATCTGATGTCTGTCGCTGTTTTTTGTAGGTCTACTTTGACTACATGCACAGTTGGATCCAGATGTTGCAGCAGCTGCCTCAGGCATCTCACAGCTTAAAGAACCTGTTGGAGGAGGAGTGGAACTTCACCAAAGTCATCACTCCTTACATCCGTGGAGGGGAGGCCCAGTCTGGGAAGCTTTTCTGGTCAGTCACATACCTGCAAAGCAAACTAGGATAAATGTAATTGTTGTTTTTTCAGTTAAATGATAGTTTCACAAGTTTGTGTTTGAGTTAAGGAGGAATGATGAAACCTGTTTCAATGATCATACAGGCACTTGGTTATTGTTTTAAGACTGTGAACGTGTCCTTTTGAGAGTGTTACTCATGGTTTATGTGAAGCTGAGGACTCTTCTGCTCGTTGCAGTGATATTGCCGGGATGCTGCTTAAATCCACTGGAGAGTTCCTTGAGGCCGGCTTGCAAAAGAGTGGTAATGAATTCTGGGAATGTGCAGATGACAGCACCGCCTCCGATGAGATCAGGCAAGGGGGATGATTTCTGTTTGTCACTGTGTTCATTTTTATTAAATTGTTTGGCCCAGTGGAGGTGTTTTCATTTCTGAACCTTTTTGATTCTTCAAGGCGGTCAGTCATCGAGACGAGTCGGTCACTGAAAGAGCTGTTTCACGAGGCCCGGGAGCGAGCGTCCAAGGCTCTGGGCTTTGCCAAAATGCTTCGCAAGGTGAGAGAAAGGAGTGGAGAGTTTTCACTCCCTTGAGATAGAACGCTACAACAGAACTGACTATGCAGTTAATCTGTGACCTAATCTTGCTCACCAAGGAACTGGGACTGTTTGTTCTGACACACACTTTGTTTGATTACCTCTGTGCAGGACTTAGAAGTCGCTGCAGTTTTCAGTTTCACTAACGGGGTGACTTGTCTCCTGGAGGCACTGAAGAAGGGAAACTATGTCAAGGTGCGGTTGCTTCTCTGTTACGTTTACAATATCTTTCTTTTCTGTTCTACGTTTAACCTCCTTCTTCTTCTTCTTTTCTCCAGGTTCAGATTCCAGGCTTGGAGGAGCTGCAAGTGTTTGTCCCCTGTGGCTTGATGGACCAGCGGCCTCTCATCCTGCAGCTTCTCAACGCCGCTGTCGGTAAAGACTGCTCCAAAGAGCCAGAGGAAATTCTAGACGAGGATGCCTACCTGCTGATGAGTAAACACGGAGCTGGAGACCCCACGACTGATTCTGACTGGACTCAGTGGGACGGAGAGCTGCTCAAGCTGGTCCCCCAGATGGAAACCGTTGACACTTTGAGAGCCATGACGGTTTGGGACATTTTTTATTTAAATCTCTGTGTATATCCATGTGTGTGTGTCCCCAGTGGTTACAAGCCTCCCATTGGTCCGATGTGCTTTCAGGTGGAGAACATACTCTTGATCGTGATGCAGTCGGCTCATCTGGTGGCCCAGCGAAAGGTCTTTCAGCAATCCATGGAGGATGTGCTCACTCTTAGCCGGGAGCAGACATCTAGTCAGCCTCTCATCGCGAGTGCTCTGGAGGAGCTCAAGGTACTTGCGTAACTACACGCTATCAGTTCTAAGCTGTTATAAACACTTCCTTTTTTTTAATGTGTCATTTTTAAGATTTGAATGCTTCCACTGATCGCTTCGACGTTTACAACATAACCTCTTTTTTTTAATCAGAAAATGTTAATAAAACTCTTCTCCGACCGCAGGATGAGGCGCTACAGCTGTGCATTAAGATCAGCACTGCCATCGACCGAGTGGAGTACATGTTCACCACAGAGTTCGAGGCAGAGGTGGAGGAGTCCGAGTCGGCCACTCTGCATCAGTACTACAGAGAGGCAATGATACAGGGCTACAACTTTGCCTTTGAGGTAACTGTAACACAGAAGCACATGCTTTAGATGCTACACATCTGTTGTTATGGGTGATATTTTGCAATGGGACAATACAGCTACATAAGGACTGAATTAATTGTGAAGTCATCAGATCGAGGGAAGTTGAGGCAGTAGTATTTAATATACTCCTGTGTGACTTTTTTTTTCTCCAAATATTTGCAGTACCACAAGGAGGTGGTGCGCCTGATGTCGGGGGAGTTCAGGCAGAGGATTGGGGAACGCTACATAACTTTCGCCCGTAAATGGATGACCTATGTCTTGACCAAGTGTGAGAGTGGCAGAGGCACCAAGCCCAGGTAAGGCCTTACCGTCTATCAATTGAGCGTATTCTTAAGTAGTTCACTTCGGCCTCTTTTCTTTTGCCCTCTGGTTCGGCACAGAGTCTGCCAGCTAGTGTGGCGTTCCTGAGGCAGCATTTAAGGGATTGAGTTTGGTGCTCAGTGAGGCGTATTGTAGCAAGAGAGTTAAAATGAGGCCCTCTGGTTTGGCATTAACCTTATTGATCAAAAAGACACGCTTCTGCTTTTAGCCAGAACAAGCTATCGTGGCAACAGTGTACAGAGTAAAGCCTGAAGGTTATTTTATGGAATTCAACTGCAGCACTAACATTTTGGAGACATAAATAAAAATAGACCCACTTGGCAGTGAGCAGGAGTCATCTTTGTTATATATTTAAAACTATTCCACCATATTACCTACTGTTACTGAGCGCCATGTGATGAGAACACAAGGAGCTACTTACCGTACATAATATAATCACAACTGTTAGACGTGTGATTAATACAATCAACTGACATGATTCTCAAACTAAAACATGCATCGGATTCATTTCATATTTGTGTATCAACCTGAAGTTTTGATGATTACCTGAATGTTGTGGAAAACGTGCTGATACACAGTCCAGTCCCGGTGTATCAGCACGGCACAGAGTGAAGCTTGGGGACGCACCGATCGACTGCCATGTTTAACCTACAGGTGGGCGACTCAGGGTTTTGACTTTCTTCAGGCTATCGAACCGGCCTTTATATCAGCATTGCCCGAGGATGACTTCCTGGTAATATTGCCCGTTTTCTTCTATATGTCGTTTTCTAAAAAATTGCACAACAAGCCTGGTTTGAATATGTTGTGTTTGTTATCTATTGACTGTGAACTTATCCGTCTTTCTTCAGAATCTACAAGCTCTGATGAATGAATGTATTGGACACGTGATTGGAAAACCTCATAGCCCAGTCACTGGCCTGTACATTGGTAAGGTGCTCCTCTGTGATACGTCTCTGGAGTTCAGGATCTATCTCAGCGTTTACATTCTGTTGCAAGTTTATAACTTGGGTGTCATGGGAACAAGCTGTTACATAAAACAGGCACAACTGTAACGTACCAACGAAGCGCAGACGTGACCTGAAGGTTGTTAGTCTGAGCCCTGATTACTCCGACTCCTTTGAGCAACTCGACGCTGTGAGGATGTAGGATGTGAGTGAAAAAAGAAGATGTTTGCTCAGCAAACATTTCCTGATGAAATAAAGATCGGGGGAAAAATAAGCGACACATAATAAAAACAGGCCAACTGCAGAATGTCACAGTCTTGTTCCTGCCATTTAAAACATTACTAAAGTAGTGTTTATAGAAATACAATGCTACAACAGGTGATGGAAAAGGTCTAAAGTCTGAGCAAACTAAGATATGTACCGTAGGCAACCAACTGCTACTAGAACTAAATGTCCTTCTTTGGCGTGGATGGAGTAAAGCAACACAATGAAGTGGTGACAGAACCGGACCACCGCGGTTGTAAAAACACGAGCACTTAGCCCCCCTCCAGCAGAATTAATGGTGGTACTTGTGATCTTTAATTTGTTGTAGATTTCTCCCAACCCATAAACAAAGTTTCCTTTTGTGGGCGGGGTGACCAAACGAAGCATTTGCTGTTTTTCTTTTCAGCTCCCAGGAATAGTCCTCGTCCTGTAAAGGTCCCTCGCTGCCACAGTGACCCACCAAACCCCAATCTGTTCATCTCTAATAACGAAGGTTTCAGGTAGGTGGTTTTAGTTTAGGTTTTTACAAGAGTCTGTGTGCGCACTGTGTTTTAATACTCTTTCCTGCATGGCTCATTATGCCTCATCAGCTCTGCTTTGTATGTGTACCGATGTCTTTGCACTGTAGTTGGTGAGCTTATGTGTGACGCAAGCTTCTCTGTGTTTTGTGTGTAAGCTCAGTGGTCCTTTTTAGTCTGTAGACTGTCTGAGTGAGTGTGCGTCTGTCCCTCAACCAGCCACCCAGTCACACACAAACATATCTCCACACTTCCCACTCAAGCCACCGTCCTTTCCCCAGGCAGACCCTCCTCAGTTTGCTTTTTCACCACACAGCTCTCGAAGTCTCCCCTGCGACCTCCGGAGCCAGCTGTTCCCCAACGGCCCTCGCCCAGTCCCTCAGGGCCCGGGGGAACACAGCCACACCAAAGCACCCAGCAGCAGCCCCAATGACGTCAGGTAGCTTTGCCCCCAAAGTTAACTGGTAGAAACTGCGGTCAAAACACAGTTGCAAAAACCAAAGCCATCATCACTGATTTTTACCATTAGGCTGCTGGAAATACTTTGTGTTCAAGTTTTGTAATATTTTATTTGCAGGACCTATAATAGTGAATTTCAAAAGGTATAAATAATGAAACGCTGTGCTTATGATCGTGCTTTAATGAAGTGATATATTTTATATTATGCTTGTTTTTATTCCATTATTAGGTTTTATAGATTTGATTTATATTTTTTATTGAAAGAATGCAGATTTTCTGCTTTTAGCCTTCTGATTGCATCTAAACGCGCACTCTACATTTGGATATTCAGACATGTTGGATTAACTGCCATCTCCACAGAGTCGGTCTCCCATTCTCTGTAAATTGAGCATTTCCTGGCTTTTTTTTTATATTTAGCATCAATCTTTGGTAGTTTTAGAGAAGTTTAAGTTTGTTTGCACAAAAAGGTTTGCTTTGTGGACTACAGGAACATTTTATTCAACTAAATAATGAGGCATTTCCCTTCACATTCTACCAGAAATGCAATTTTACTTGGAATTCAATGGATTTTTTTTAATGCATCGATGCTGCAATTACAGCATGGCTGTACAGATGTGAGCATTTCAATCACGATAGACTTGCTACAGCATAAAATAAGTGCATCGAAATAATACGCATGACATCGATGTAAGCTACAAAATAAAATCATTTAAATTCAAGAAAAACCTCAGATTACTGCTTATGAGGAGAAGCAGTTTTTTGAGCATTATAAGTGTTAATGTAGCTTTTACAACCCCGCTAAATTTGAACAAATCAGACAAATGGCTTTATATAAGTCTTGCTACTGATCAAAGGAAGAGAATGTGATTGTTATGCATGGTGTGAAGATGGGAAAAAAACCACGCGCTTCAATGACAGTGGGCTGTGATATTCTGCTTTTTAGTGCTATTAACATTAGTCTTGCTTTGATGCTGGTGATTCACTGCCATTAGATTGTGGGCTTTTTTTTGTGTGTGCTTTTGAAATCGGAACACTCTAGAGATCTAACCTTTACGTGCGTTTGAGCTGTATAATGACTCTGGTGCATGCTGAACTGTTAATGTTTTCCAAACTCATACTAAGAATCAGCTCAATCTTCTCTTTTTTTTCTCCTAAAAGGTCATAATGGTTTCATCATCTTTTATATATTGTCTTGAAACCCTAATACTGGTGCTGCAGCTTATAATCGTGTAGTATTTGACGGGTCTGAAACCTGCTTTCTGAACCAGTCGGTTGATTGGACCACCGTGTTTTTTTGCAGGGGATCCAGTTACCATGAAAATGACCGCTTGTCGTCTGTTGCAGCAGAGTTGCATTTCAAATCTCTGAGTCGCCACTCCAGCCCCACAGAGGACAGAGAAGGTGGGTGCATTCAGCGCTATGCATTATTTGAATCCACATGTGCATGTAAACGTTCTGATTGGCCGAATTTTCTCTTTTGGTTTCTTTCCCCAGAGCCGTCCTATCCTAAGGGAGACCCCAACAGCGCTGCTCGTCGAAGCTGGGAGCTCCGCACTTTCATCAGCCAGTCCAAGGGTGAGATTCTTAAGTGATGACGCGTGTTGGATCGACCAAAACATACAAAAGGGAAACTTTCCAACATGAAAAGAATAAATGATGAATCCTTTTTCCCGTCACCCCGTCTCAGACACCGCAGCACGGCAAAGCCCCATGGAGGCTGTCCGTCGCTCCATTCGCAAGTTTGAGGACAAACGGTACGCTGTGATGAAGCAGCGCAACATCATCGGCCAAGTGTGTCACACGCCCAAGTCCTACGACAACGTCATGCACGTCGGGCTCCGAAAGGTGACCTTCAAGTGGCAGAGGGGCAACAAGATAGGTACGGCTACCTGCTGACTGCATTGGTTATGAAGTGTGTCATGTAACGCACGTACAGGCTGTGATGCAGTGTTTTGTTTGTTTAACAGGTGAGGGCCAGTACGGGAAGGTGTACACCTGCATCAACGTTGACACGGGTGAACTAATGGCTATGAAGGAGGTATGTACAGCAAGACCAATTCAATAGTTAAAAAAACTAAATAAAACTGATCTGCAGGTAGCGTTAAGTCTTCTTTTTTAAACCAGATCCGATTCCAGCCAAACGATCACAAAACAATCAAGGAGACCGCAGATGAGCTGAAAATATTCGAAGGCATTAAACACCCGAACTTGGTGCGATACTTTGGAGTGGAGCTCCATCGGGTAAGATGCACACGTTTATTTTTGATCGGGGCGTCGCATGACGCACACTGATGCAGTTTGGTCTAACTTTTCACGCACTCACTCGTAGGAGGAGATGTACATCTTCATGGAGTACTGTGACGAGGGCACTCTGGAGGAGGTGTCCAGACTGGGGCTGCAGGAATATGTCATCAGGCTCTACAGTAAACAAATCACTACAGCCATCAATGTCCTCCATGAACACGGCATTGTCCACCGGGATATCAAGGGTCCGTTTCACACGCTCTTAGTTTCTTTTTCGTACTGGATATGCAGGAGATTGTGAGTGAACTGGGCATCCCTTTTCCCGCTGTTGATTCTCTGTTTTATGTGTTATTATTATAACAGGAGCCAACATCTTTTTGACATCATCTGGCCTTATTAAGCTCGGTGACTTTGGCTGTTCAGTCAAATTGAGGAACAACACTCACACCATGCCAGGGGAGGTGAACAGCACACTGGGAACAGCAGGTAAGAAATGATAGTGTGTCTGGATGCCACCACCAGGGGTCACTGTGGCGTGATATTTAATTTATTCTCTTTCACCAAATAGATGTCGACCCACATGCTGTGATTTATTACAAAAGTGTGTTCATATATGGGCGTGGTGTGTGTAACCCGGTCCTTAGCTTGTGTAGCGGATACAATGATCCTCATTTTAATATATTTGTTTGATGTGCATATTTAAATCAAACTTATTTCCCATCAATCACATGTAATTATATTTCTTAAACCTGTATCGTGTCTCTGATGAATACATTCTAGTGTTTAATAACTTGTTTTATGTCTAAATCAGCATACATGGCCCCTGAAGTCATCACCAGAGCAAAGGGGGAAGGTCATGGACGGGCGGCGGACATCTGGAGTTTGGGCTGCGTTCTCATTGAGATGGTGACTGGAAAGGTAAGGAGTGATAGTGCATCATGTATGTTGACCTAGTCACACCGGCTTGTAATTTTCCTATGCTGCAAGTATACCATGATGCAAGTAAGAGGGGCGGAAATACTTGTATTATTTTGGCTGTTGGACTCTGTTACTCGGCTCACCCACAACAAGTTTTGTCCACATGCTTTAATTTATTTCCCCCTTTCTTACCACTACAAGAAATTCACTGAACCAAAAACAGCCAGAGGCGATGATGTCACGTTCTCCCTTTTGTCTCAACCTGCAGAGGCCCTGGCACGAGTATGAGCACAACTTCCAGATCATGTACAAAGTGGGCATGGGCCATAAACCCCCCATCCCGGAGAAGCTGAGCACAGAAGGGAAGGACTATCTCGGTCACTGTCTGGAGAGCGAACCCAAACGCCGCTGGACAGCTAGCATGCTGCTAGACCACCCGTTTGTCAAGGTGAGACGCTGCGAGGGCATACATCTTAAAGGAGTCCTGCTTCATGTTGCAACTGCCAGACTGAAACCCAATGTAATGACAAAACAGCTAACAACCGTCATGGCTTGTCATCCACAAGGGCCCATTACAGCGTTTATCTTTTGTCCGTTTCAGGTTTGTACGGATGAAGAGTGAACGGACCTCCTCTGCGACTTTTACAAATGAAAGCACTACTGTACATGCTGTTGGCAAGAGACAAAAAAAGAACCGTGGACGCGGGGAAGAGGAAGTTACGGCTGAAGGCACATGGAGTTAAACTGAGGAACTAATACGATATCATTTCAGAGGACGACTGGACCTATGGAGTTTAGGGTTGTCTTCATGTACCCATGGACTGGGGGGGAGGAGGGGGGGGGATGGGACTGTACATACTGTAAGAATAGGATTGGCTTTAATTCTTGTATAAACAAAATTGTAAAGTTAAAGTAACTATTACCACATTTGTTGTCCTCACTGGTGAAAAGACCTCTCAAAAAGCAATGAGGGATACCTTCTTCTTTTTAACAAATGGGGAAGGGATGGGGGGGGGGGCAATATCTATGGCACTTTTAAACTGTTTACCCGAGGGACTGTTGAGTGGAGGAGGGAGGAATCGTAGCCCTTTGAGGCTGAAGGTGTGGTAAGTCTCACTGAATGGAAAGAGAGGCTGGTTTACCTTTTAATGAAATGAACACCATCCAAATATCCAAATTAATTTATCCATTGTTATTTGGCAAGCGCGGGCACGAGGAAGGATTTTCTTTTTTTTAATGTAGTTTTCTTTGCCTTGGCTGAGGAGTCGATGTCAAGTTGGAGCGATGTTCAAGTCTACTGGTCGCCGGTAACGAGCTGTTCATGTGACTGGAGCGTAGCCAACTGAGAGGAGAGCCGGGGCCTGCTCTCTCTCTCCTGCTGCTGCACACACAACATCCACGTAACCAAACAGACACTGACACTCACCACAACTTCTGGTCCTCTGCTGCTCTGTCAGTGTTTGCTATGTACAAACAATATCAATAAACCAATCGTTTTGTTTTTTTTAATGAAATTAGTTTGTGTTCTTCCACCATACAAAACATTGTATTATTGGTATTACACACGACTAATATAGGAAGGTAGTTCCGCTTTGATACAACAGTCACTGCATTGGAACTCTTACTGTCCAGTTTCATGATCTGACATCTGAGCAGGTACGCAATTATGAAAGTTTGCTAACTTTACAGGTGATTTATCAATTTGTAATCACATTTTAGCAAAAAAGTAATTCCACCCATTCAATCAAATGTTATCTTTTTCTTAAATCAAATTAGTTAACTATCTCTTTGAAAGTGTTAATGTTTCAAAACATACCTCCAGATAACATTTCTTTAAATTTTGCATTAAATGACATTTGTTGGTTACTGAGGACCAATAGATTCTATTTTTTTTGGTCACCGCCATTTAATGTAAGAATACTTGCAATAGCATGCAGTTGAATAGTGTTCACTCAACAGCAGGTTAAGTCTTGTAAAATGGATTATTGCACATTTATTTCATTTTACTAAATGTTGCGCTGCCCGGTATAAAATTGATTTGATGATTGCACCAATGTTTTGAGAAAAAAACTAAAAGAAATGTCTTTAATCACACAAATATTCATAGATGGCCCACATAATGAAGGCCAAGAGATGAGTCTGTTGAATATTAATTCCAGTTTGAGTGACCAGGGAAAAGATTTTTGTCGACTGTATTCAAATAATTACACTCAATGCGTTAAGATGAAACTATGCTGTCTGCATTGTGCTTTGTAGAGAAATGTTTGCACTTGTGGGACCAGTCCCGTCAGACATGTCAGACCTGTCAAACTTTCGGCTGCCTGCAGCTTGCAAATGAGTAACTGTGCAAAGTAGCAGCTTTTAGTAGGACAGGAGTGTTTAGTTATTGTTCAGAGGAATTATTCCCATAGTTTGAGCCTCTGTCAATCTCAGTCTGGCCAATCATCCAGCGAACTGCCAGTGAAGCTGTGAAGGAAAGATTTAGAAAGGGCACATTTAGAATATATGAGCGAGTCAAAAATAAGTTGTTGAAGCTAAGGGTTAATAACAATGTCTAGATTAAATCCAAAATTGTGTTCCAATTTAAAGGAACAGCGTGTAACCTTGAGTGTGATTCATTGGCAGGAATGGAATATAATAAGCAAAACTATATAATGACCTGAAACTAAGAATTGTTATGTTTTAATTTAGCTGAGAAAAAGCAGATTTTATCTACATAAGTAGTGCGTCCTCTTCCACGGAGTCCGCCATGTTGCACTGCCATGTTTCTACAGCAGCCCAGAACGGAAATCATATCTCTATTTAACATCTCAGACTTATTCAGATGGATGAATGCTTAACTTTGCTGAGTGAGCACATGCCTGAATGCTGTTAGGGACATGCTCCTGATGAATCATGTTTTCCAAAAAAGGGGACTTACATTAGAAGTGTCAAATCTGCTGCTTTAGGGGAACTTATGGACAAAAGGGAGCTGGTTAAATTGAGGGAAGGCCCTTCATGACCATTTCAGGATGACTTCACCTTGGACATGAATGCATATAACCAACCTGAGGCGCAGAGAGCCACGGAGGCTATGATGGTCATCATCGATCCAGAGCTGATCAGTTCAGCGAGTAGCAGGCCAAGTGGGTAGAGGAGCAAGCAGGCCCAGAACAGCCAGTTGATCAAGGCCCAGGGTCGGCGTGGAGTGCTCACTATGGGGCCAGGGAAGCGCCCTGTTTGGGTGTAGTGCTCCTGAAAGCTGTCCTGTTGACACATTAATGCAAACAACTCAGTACCAAAGTCCTGAACAAAAGCCAATTTTATTATTTCTGCCATGTTTACTACTATTAGTAGTGATAATTGCCAAGATGACGTTAGATAAATAAGTTTAATTTAATCGATTTAACTAAATGTTGCTTTCTCTAGAACGTGGTAGAAGCCAAAATGTAACCGTCATGTTTCAGGGGCTAAAAGGCTGAACTTCCACGTTCAACACACTCTTACCTTTTCCTGGTAGAGTTTATGGAGCCAAGATGCACACTCTACCTCATCTTCTGGGATCAACTCCAGAGGGATCCTCCTGCAAAGAAGAGGAAGTCAGATCATTGAGGTAAACAATGATCATCGACGGATTACCGCATGGGCAAAGTGGGCACGTGCCCAGGGCCCTGAGATTTAAAAAAAAATGTTTTATGTAAAGTATTTTTGTATAGAAAATCGAGTAAATGTGATTTCGAAAATGTTTGAATGTTTTATAAATTAACTGATGAAATAACAAATGCCGTCGGCCTCGTGACGTAGGGCCGTAGGTCAAATGTAAATCTTGCTGTCAACATGGAGGAGCGAGCCTAAACGCAAAGAAAGGAAAAGAAGAGAAAGATGTCGCTTTGGTACTACAAATACCCTCTGTTTCACATTTTCACAGCAACTGCGAGAGAGAACAGTATTTTTCATAAATGTCCAGGATCAAAAATGAACTATAAGGATGACATAGAAACGCCTCAACATGCCGGCACTCATGGTAATTGAATCGGATCTCGTCCGGGTGTTGAGCTTCGACGACCTAAACAATTACTTTTCTTCAAAGAAGTCCAGAAGAAAGATGGTGTTTAGGTAGGAAGGTATTCTTCACTGCGTTTTTGTGTGGTCGTATATATGGCTCTTTACCATAGACCGTATAGAGCTCTGTACTTAATACCATGTTCATTTATGTATTCTTTCACGGTTTGTTGTTGATAAGGATAAATACTGTGCTGCACATGGCATGTAGAGAAGGAAACGGGAAGCAGTTTAACAAGTCAAGATAAGAAATATAATTTCAAAGTACTCGTCATATTTTATGATGTCATCACCTTAAAACATTGGACTGTTGAACATGGTGGATGTTTTGCGAAATCGTGATGCCTCTACACAGCAAAGCCCGGGTTATCAGGAGTTAGAACAAGTCTCGCATAAGGTTGTACCTGTTAAACAGACATGCTTCTGTGGTCAAAAACCCTCTGTTGCACTGACGTGTACGGTTGGGCACACACACACACACACACACACACACCCAGGCGTGCTTCTCGGTTCATGAGAAGTGCAAGGCTGAGCCAGCAAGCTCACACAAAGAACGAAGATGGAGGCTTAGAATTGCCCGGGAGATGAAGGGGGCAGATTGCACTTACGATTCATCCGGGATGCCGGGGGCAGAGGCACCCGAACACGTTTTGGCCATTAAAGTAGTTAATCATTATTCTAGAGAATAGTAGAGACTTCCAGACAAAGTCACAAGACCGCGTCAGCAGTTCTAGGAAGTTGGTAGGGCGTTAAGGTCATTAGTTAGGCCCCGGGGTACACATAAATAAACATACCCTTGACAGTAAGGTCACTAAAAATGCTGATGGGTTCATATAAAGACAAAAGCATACCCGGGTTTCAAAGATCTCGCTGGAGTAAGGGTTTTTGTGTAATCAATCAAGTAATGTTTGAAATTCTGTTTGAAGATATGTTTGATGTGATGTGTAAAAATCCGTTTGAAGTCAGAGATCTGAGCCCCGGACGAGTATAAATAGGGGCAGTTTGAAACAGCAGAGGAGGTGTGTGGGGGAAACCAGAGAGCGGTGTTGGTTGATGGTTAAACGTTTCTCAGTAGATTGAACTCTGTCTGTAAACTACTCTGAAGGGGTTTTTGAATACGTAGGTGATTTTTCCGTATATTTTTCAGTTAACAATTTTTTTCTCTGTATTTTGGACCAAGAGATTATACTTTGATTTGAATACAAATAAATAAATAACGAATTAGTATTTTCGATCGACTCCATTTCTTCAAATTTCCAGAGAAGCCATAAGGAAGTGGTCACACCTCGTCGGACCTTCCTCAGCCCCTGAGATGAGTTTGAGCGCCATCCAGCACGGCACACTACTGATTGCATTCTTGATATGCTCCAAACACACTGATACTTATTCAAATTACTTTTGCTCTAGTTTAAGAGAGGACACCCGGGAGAGACCCGCTTGCATTTGAAAGAGCTTTATATCTGTTTGGGCTCTCAAGCAGGATCTTATCAATTACGAAAGGATTAAGAAAAATCTAAACAAAAGTAAATAAAAGAGACAAGTAAATACGGGACTCTTATAAAACCAAAGGCTAGTCGGAGCGACGGACTACACTGTCCATGTGAGTTACTGCGGATCGATTCAGATAAGACAGCAAGCCAGCCTTCGACCGGGCTGGTTGTCGGCAATTAAAGAATATTCGGTACAAGACTAGAGCCCGGTAAAGGTCACTCTTAGAGTAAAGCAGTGCGCGAGGCAAAACAGGGAGAAGAATTCGGGAACCCTTCTTCCCCAATATCTCCCGCAAGGTCAGGTGTGAAAATCATATAGGGAACGAATTAAAAAGCGTGTCACCAGGGGTACACACAGGGAGGGGCCGACTCCTCCGGGCACGAGTCACGTGGAGTCGTGGTCCCTCTGGTGGATCGCAAGGGTTGATCTATCGCCGGCAGAAACTCCTGCCTTCTGCGCATCAATGTTGGCACGGAGCTAAATCTACTCAAACTTTTGTGCGTTTCACACGAAAGGCCTCCTATTTGCTTATTACTAATTATTTACAGATAAATTGAAAACATTTACATAAGGAATCTAGTTTTAATAACTGAAATATAAATAATAATTTAAAATAAAATGAATTAATTAATTTTTCAATTTTTTTTTTTTTATCGAATAAAATAATTAAAAATCGTGAGGGGTCACCCCCCATATCACGTAACAGGACAAATTATGATTTTTTGTTCCTGTGGTGATATAAATGTAATTTATGAAGCGGTTATTGCTGCTAGACTATCCCTTTGCATGCTTCTGAAACTGTTGTTTTTGAAAAGCTAAACACCAACAAAATATGGCCTGAAGCAGAATATTTCATTAGATGAAATATGTTGTGAATTTTGTAAATGATTACATCTATCTTTTTCTCAATAAACTTGGACTTTTGGACCGAGTTAACTGACTGAGCGCCGCACCGTGTACGTGAGAAAGATTGAGGCGATAACACGCAATGTTTTTGTAAGTTATAAATAATAATAACTTGAATGCAAACGTTATGAATGAAGCTTCGAGCTATTCAGTATTGCCGTAACGGCGTGTGGTTTTGGGTTGCTTTTCCGTGTAATATTTTCTTGTCCAGTGGTCATGATAATCCGTCCACGACAAACGATTACACCAATAAATAGGAAATGAAATGTAGCAAAGCCTTTCTCTGTACCTCACATATAAATCTGCGTGATATTTCTTCCCATTAAGAATTCCAAGCAAGGTTGGCACTTCATTGTTTCTGAAGTTCAGAGTGCAATCATAAACTGCTGCAGCTACAGGAGACAAAACAGCAACAGTTAACTGTACATCAACACACAGTATCTGAGATTTACTGGTGGCCATATTTAAACACTTCATTAACGATGTACACTCACCGGTTCCTCTGAGGTTTTGGACAGTTATCCCGAATCCTTTGGTCCTGGGCAGGAGATGATACTTCAGTTTGGGTAAACCTTTGCTCTCAGCCACATGCATGCTGATCTGGTGTTTCTTTGGTGTGAAGCGTGTTCCTTCACAGAAAAGCAAGAACTACCCCCCGAGGAAAGTTGTTATTAATACCATTACTCAAAATATCTCCATAATAAATTCCACAGACCGAAACGTACCCAGAAGTTTTCTGGGTAATCCCACAAGTTCTGAAGGCTGTGAGCCACCGTCCTTCGGTCCTCCTCCCACTTCCTCTTGCAGAAAACTATCTCCAGGAAGTACCACATCCAGCCAACAACAGGTATATAACTCAACTCTTTTTTGACTAACGCTTTTGAGCTCTGGAAGAAGATGAAAAGGTAAAGCCTGTTAAAAGGACAGTTCGGATGTTTTTTGCCATACCACCATAGGTAATACAATGATGATAAGTACATTATACAACCCCACTTAAAAAAAATGTAAACTTCTCCCCGAAGGAATTGAAGAGTAGCTCTAAAAAACAAAACAAAACACAAACTTTGGGGATACTTTCTCTTACCCCAAGAACTCCGAATCTGTCACAGATGGTCCAGCCACACAGGAAGTCAATATCATAGCGGTGATTGAGAACCACAATTGCATTCTCCTTTCCATACAGTGGATAACTCTTCGGGTCTGTGTAGAGTGTGCATTCTGTCCCAGACCACCAATCCAGGACAGCTACCATCTCTGAGGACCATTAGGACACAATGACGTGGTAAAGTCCATATTATGTGAATAAGGATACATTACATTTGTGATGTGATTAATAATTCCACTGCGTAAATGCAACAAAGTTACCACTGAAAGGACAGATTTTTTTCCTTCCAGCAGCAGAACAAAACAGCTGACATCGGCATCATCTGTGTGCGGTAGAGAGTAAGAACGGTACTTACGGCTGCTGATGCAGTAACCCAGTCTGATGTTGACCCTGCGTGCCAGCTGCTTACTGACCAGCCACAGAGGTGAAGTGCAGATCTGCAACAGGTTGACAATGAGGCCGCTGACCAGGAACACATAGCAGATGATCAGGTAGCACAATAACTGGGATTTCAGCAGCTTCAGGAGGCCCATTGTTCTGTAAAAATGACCCAACTTGAATTAAAATGCAACCACTTCATGTGACACATCAGACACATTTCATCATCCAGAGATATCAGCTAGATCTGTCCCAGGCTGTGACTGCAACTGTTCTCACAGCACCCAGCCCACTCTGACATAAAGGTTCCCTTTGACTGGACTTTCTCGATTCAACGGCTGAATGGAGCCTTTGAGCTGGACTGTGCATAAACGGCCTATCTCAGGGCAAAAAAATCAGTGACCTTTTCAGGGATATGGAGCACTGTATCATCAATTATTCTTAGCCCAACCCATAGCTGTTGTTTTGTTACAGCACTTCCTGAAAGTCATGGCAATATAAATTTATATACATGTGCCGTGTTGTTGGATCAATGTGTTCTGAAAGGTCAGGGCAATCGTATCTTATCTTATAAGTATGTTCCTATTATCACACACACACACACGCGCGCGCACACACACGCACACGCACACACACACGCCTACACACACACACACACACACACACACACACACACACACACACACACACACACACACACACACACACACACACACACACATACACACACACACACACACACACACACACTCTCTTATTATTACTCATCCAATAACATTGAAAATCTTCCAGCAGCATTTACATAAAGGTTGTGAGATGAGGTGGAAAAAACCCAGAACTGCATTTGATAAAGGTCAAGTTATTACTCACCCAAAGTTGAACAGAAACACACCTTAACTTCTTCTGAAACAGGTGACATTTACCTTGATCAGACAGCTGTCCCGCCTCAGAGACCTTCAACCTTTTAACAATGACAAATAAGAAATATACAGTCTTCAATGTATGTCCATGCCACTGAGTTAAACTTTTCCTCTTCTTTTTTTTTCAGATTTCAGTGAAGATTCATTCAACATGTGGACTCGCCAGCCGACCTACAGTGGACAGAAAACTTCCCTGCACAAGGAACCGCACCCATCTGAAAAGCACGCCTGCACCGGAGGACGTGATCGTCTGTACTTTGCGAGACAAATCAAAATATTATGGAGAAACCATCAGTTCTTCACGGCATTTTATTCTATTTTGCGCGTCACTTTAAAAAAAATAATGCATGTGTGTGCACAAAAAAAAAGCCGCAATATGTGAACTGCCTCATAGGCGAATGTATAGACATCACATCTGCACCACAGTAGCGTATTTGTCACCAATTAGCCACTAAAGCATTCACTTAATCCGATGATAGCAGAAATACATTTTGCTTGTGGGTGATTAGACCAAAGTAAACCTTTAAAACACAAACTGCTTTTCATCAGTACCCCAAAGTCTTGCAACATTTGCATTTACACTGTCGTTTCTGGTTGCCACCAACTGGGACTGAGTGAGCCCTCTGTTGGTTTTTCCTTCCTCTCTGCGTTGCCTTTATTTGGTAACAGGAAACGCACGAGGAGGCTGTCAAACTGAAAGTGGTGCTCATGCGCAGTGGGCTACTCAGAATCAGAATCAACTTGTACAGTAAAGTATGTGTCCACGCCTATGGTGCACAAACGAGGAATGCGACTCCGAAGCACATTCATAAAGCACGTTGTTCAAAAATGTAACATAGTGTCATTGTAAAACAAAATAAAGCTAAATAATGTCTGAGCAACAAAGTCTTATATTTATATTTCTAAAATATCTTGACAACATGCCACCACTCTAACCACCACTGTGTGGTAGACTAGCATCGCTCCTGTGCAGTTTCTTATATATTTAGGATACTTTTCCAGGGCAGCTTTGTGCTGCTTCACGTGTAGTCAGGGACTTCACAGAACTGCGTCTTGGTGAACAGCACACCCTGCTGGTAATGTATCGTACGTGCATAAGAAAAAGTGACTTAGTTTACCCCAAATTGAATTCCGTCAGTATCTAGTCTGCATTGTTGAGTCAATTTAAACTGAAATTAAATTGTAGAAAAAAAAGTAGATAGAGGTTGGTACTTCTATGGAGGTATATGTACAAAACTTAATTATATATGAATTGACTTCACCACAATAAATAATTTTCCACATCCAAAAATGAAAGGTTCTCCAAGAGGCATGACAAACGCCACACTCCAGTGAGTCAAGCACTTGGGCATGAGTCAGGATTTTCACAGTTAATAATTACATCTGTATGAGTTCATAGAAAGACTTATTTTATTGTTCTCCTCCCACAGAAGTAACATTCCTCAGCTAAACAGTAAGATAGGGGGGAGCAGATACACTCATCACCTTTCAACCCAAGACATTCACTTTTATCGCTCACTTCAATTTGACCGAATAGAATATCTCAAACTATTTCCTCTTGCTAACGCTAGAGGGAAAGATACACTGCTCCCTTCGAAGAGAAAAACAGAATACATATCCCTGCGGCACATACTGTAAATAACACATCTGTGTGACTTTTTACTGTGCACATATTTATTTTCTGTTTTGTCTGCAAAAATCTAGTTTTGATATGTTATCTATATGGAACCTCCATCTCAAACCAAACAGTATTTGATAATTTTTCTTTGCAACCCAGAGAAACACTGAAAGGAGGTTGATGGGGTCCTGTGCCTGTTCCTCTATTGGGGGGTTGGCTCTTGTTTTACAAGTCCCATAATTCTTCAACCCTCATGTCCTTTAACGACCAACTATCCTTGAAGAGAGGACATACCTGTCTGCAGAGGTCCAAACATACAGTAAAGTACAGGAAGACTTTTATGTGTAAAGGGGCTCAAGGGAATGGTGTTGAGTAATGTGCCAGTCACTTTGGCTTCAGAAGTGGTGAAGCACTCTGAGCAGAACTGAGAAAGAATCACACATACTGTAGTTTCAATGTGTTAACGATTCGCAAATACCACAGCACCTTTACAAGGTAGCCAAAGTCAACATTGAGGTATGTCCAACTCACTTTCATGCAAGCATTTGTCAAACTGGTTTAATTGGCCAAAAGTTGTCTTGGTCATTATGTGCGATGAAGTCTGTGAGTATAATTGTTGTGATGCTTCACAAACAAAACAATGAACATTTAGTTTATTAATGCCAGGTTACATTCTTTGTTACATCCTAATGTTTTAGTCTTCTAAAAAGGTCAATAGCATGTCATCATGACATGAAGTAGGACAGAGAACACAAAATATGGTTTAATAATGCATTCAAAAGTGTCAATGCATTATATGCACTGCAGTTTAATAGGACAACAGAGGACACTTTGCGCTGCATCAAATGATTCCATGACTGAATAATGAAAGTATGGCACCGAAAGATCCCCTCCAGACACGTTTGATAGAAATAATCGGCTTTGAATACTAATTTTCTTATTTTGGGTTTTCAACAAAAAAAGGTGGATCTATACCTTTTCCCTGATTAAAAAAACACACATCTGTAAATATACAAATACAATTACTTAAAGTTGCATATTGGGCTGTGATTTGTTTCCAATTTGTGACGTCACACGATAATGCCCGTGCATGGTGTGTTCAACTCAGATTCATAAGCAATTTAGGAGGACATTGTGTCTCAAGTCTTTGTTTTTAAGGAAACATGTTATTGCATAAGCAAGAACAGTTTGGCAGCCCAAATGTACAAAAAGAGTGATAGATGCATTCAATCTAAATAAACTGCAAAAACTGACTGTCTTAAAGATGTAGCCCACACAATGTAGGTAGCCAGGAAGGAGAGTCTCATTCACATTTCACTGACTCTTTAATGGAAAAGTGCAGTTGATATGAGGTTACTGGATTGAGAGATATGTGTTTGGGGGGGGGGGGGCTTACCACAAGATGTAACCCTTTTCCAATGAATGTCAGCTTTCATCAAATGAGTTATGTGTTACTGTTTAAGTTGCCCGTCTGGGGCCCTTCTTTTGTACAGCAGGCAATTGGCCACCATATCAGAGTAATGTGAGCTTGAGTGCGGCTCTTGACTGATTTGGTGCATGACATCCCCCACACTCTTATTTATCGTCCACTGTTAAATCAAGTGGAGAGGCTGCAAAAATAATGTTGAAAAGATTCCTTGCTAGATCAAACTAAAGACCAGCTGTAATGAAGCTGGACTTCATGCTTCTTGTGGGAAAGCCGGTCAACTCGGCACCAAAACATTTGCTTTAATCTGGAAAATCTCTCACCCTTGGGGTGCAAAACGAATTCTCGATAGCTGATGCTTTTTCCTTTATTTTGAATTTAATCAGGTACTCTTTCAGAAATCAGTGGCTGCAGCTGACGTTTTTCAGTCAAGACTGAATCAGGTTGATGTAGCGGGCCAAACCCAACAGCTTTCAGCCAGGAAGAAGTATACTTTTGGCTCAGCAACACACCAGCCATTTGGATGAACATGCTGTATGAAGAATGCACCATGGATTCAGTGAAATCACTGCATAAGTGTGATTTATGTGCCTTTCAGCATCAATAGACTGTGACCGCCTGACCGGCTTTCACTCCTTTTACCCAAAACAAATTGACACTCATTACACCCCCTTACACAACTCTTTAAGCTAATAGCTCAGAAGACGTTGAGCGTTTTGATTCTCACTGTGAGAAAACTGTATATTCCTCACAATGTAATGAATTTACTCACTGTAGTACAAATCGTTGCTCAGTAAAAGATACGGAAGTGATCGCAAAAAACGGCTTTGAAAGAGTGATGAGGAGAGTATAGGCATGTTTGGAACACAAAATGCAGCTGCACAATTAAGTCTGAGGCAAATGATTTGACCAGACGGCACAGTCAGCAACATTTGTTGGTATTCTCACTCGGAAACTGTGACTGACAACATTTGTGCAAATTTACTGAATAAATCAGGAAGAACTCTGACCTGGAAAATGTTGCATTCATTTCGGTTGTGTGCAGGCTTTAGTAAATAAGGCGCTCAATCTGATGAAGTCATCCTGGACGACTGCATGTTGAAATGTCATGAAAGGAGATGATGCGCCCAGATGTTCTGAATGCATGCATTAGGCTCTTTGACGTATAGGAAAAAAGTGCAAATCAGAAAAAGTGACAACATAGCGCGGGGCCTAAACTTGATATGACACAGTGTATAAGCCAGTAAGCCAGTAATGAGATCCTGATGTATGCAGTGTCTGTTTCTCCGAGGACTCGGCCCTGCAGCCTATCGGCAAAGTATCTGTGGGCCCCCACCGACACATCCGACTGTCAGTGAAGCCCTGGGAGGTTTTCTGGAGACACCTGCTCTGCTGTGCTCTTGAGGCCGGGCTGAAGTGCCAAAAAGCACTGGCCTGAGTGAAGTCACTCGATGGAATGCCATCACAGAGGTGAAGAAGATTAAAATACTGCATGGTTATGCGATCACATGTCCTCTCTTTCAACTTTTACTCCGGCCTCCTTTGGCAGATGTCAGAATTGGGATTCGAATGCTCGGGGATGAAAAAGTGATTCAACATGAGGTCACATGTGCAGAACGGTGGATGTTGGTTTACAGCACATGTGTGAGAGCTATAGTTTGTGCTGTTAGTGTATTCAAATGAGAATAACATGATATTTCTAATGTTTTCACAGTTATTGTAATTAGTTATGAAATGACAATGTATGATGTGAAAGGGGTCAATCACAGCAATGAACCCCTCAGCTCTACAGAGTATGTTAGCGTCTCTCAGCTCATGGTCTTGGTTGTCTGTCTGTCAGAGTCTTTTACAGACAGACAAAGTTGGCGACGAGCTGGTCAACATGGTTGAGCATTTAGAAGCTAAAGAACAGGTTATTTTTCTCAAGGGTTATCACAGACAAAAACAGAATTTAAAGGAGAGTGAATATTGTATATAACATATCATCAGGCGGCCAGAAACATAGATTCAAATGAACACTGTTGCTTTGTATCTGCTAAATGTGGAAACTGTTTGCTAACACGTTGCCTTTAATAACTTAATAAATAGCACCTTAACACCCCCTTGAACATCTTTAACTTCTGAATTGCTGCAGTGATGTACAGATGTGCACCAGGACTCTGTGATATCATTGCTGGGTGCCACTACAGGTGCAACAAAGCACCATGTGACCACCCCAAAACACTTTCATCAGTGACGCTGGCTCTGGACAAACAGGCTTAACACATTCAACCAGAGAGGGCATCGAAACACAGCTTTTCAGCCGGGTTACTCTTTAAGGTATGACAGTGTTGTGTTTACAGCTTGTTGCGCTGCCCCCAGTGGCCAAACAAATACATTTAGGTAATAATGCATCTGTACTTTTAATCAAGTAATATTTGGAAGTAAAATGCAAACTATTTAGATTACATTTGTTTACGTTGTGGCTATTTTAGTTAAACCTGCACTAACTGCAATATGTTTCTGGCCACTTGGGGGCTGTGAACATTACACTGACATATAATTAATTACCTTTTAAGTTGATCTGGTGAACCTGTTTGTCAACAGTTCCTGTCTGATAAGTTGGACTTTATATCTGTGTTGATCCATTGTCCAGAGACGGTGTAAACTAAAATGAGAAATTGTGCAACCCTAAAAAGGATCTCACACATTGATTGCAAATACATACAATTGCAGATACATTACAAAAGTGGAATTAAACAGATTTTTAAAAAGTCCTATAAAGCAAAACCCTACATCAAAACTACACAGGTCAAAAGTGGCGAAATAATAAAAAGTAAAAAGTAAATAAAACACAGACAAAGAGATGAAGGTTCACACAAAAATAAAACTCGGTAACTACTTCCTCACAAGCACTACTAAAGTATGCTGGACCACCAGATCACTTCTGTAGTTCTGTGCCAGCATCATGAGAGATGACTGAGGTAATCAGGGCCATTTTTACTGCTCTGACAAGCATAAAAAGACCATCATGTTTTTTCCAAGCAGCTTGTGAAGACTTTTCGTGTTTGGTGGTGAGAGGATTGCCTCCAAAGATTTACATCCCACACACACTGACATTGTTTTAGACAATGCCAACAGCTGTGTGCGGTCAACAGCCCTCTCACAAAAGAGTCAAAAGAATGTTGACATTAAAAAAACTGGACTTGGCTTCATAACCATTCAGACTATATAAATCCAGCTGTATCATTAGTTTACGAGGCGGTGCATGCTGGTACAGCACATTTTTTAAGTTGAAAGCTGCTACAATTTTCACACTTTTAAGATAAATCAATTTCAAAGTTCAAAAGTTCAAAGTTTGCTTTACTGTCAATTCCACAATGTACTGAACATACAGGGGAGTTTAAAAGACGTTTCTCTCTAGTCCAACATAAACATATAAAGTGAATACAGTGCAATAGATTAAAAAACATCAAAAAACATTTTGACAATAAATATATATAATAAGAGAAAAAAAAACAAAAAAAGCTATCAATCTGTATTTAGCAGCAGTTGGACATGGGGAGTCTTAAAAGAGAGGAGGGAGAGATTCCAGAGAGTTCAGCTTCCTAACAGCCTGGTGGACGAAGCTGTTTGAGAGTCTGGTGGTGCGAGCACGGAGGCTCCGGTATCTTCTCCCAGAGGGCAGGAGGCTGAAGAGACTGTGTGAGGGGTGGCTGGAGTCGCGCACAATCATGGTCACTTTGCGGATGAGGCGAGTGTCATATATGTCCTGCAGGGAGGGGAGTGAGGCACCAATCAACATATACCCTGAATATCCTATATTTGAACCAATCAACATATACCCTGAAGTGTTGGCATTAAAATGTTGGTCTATTGAGGACACATGAATAACGTTAATGTCAGTTTCATTAATGTCTGTGTTCTTATCACGAAAAGGCAAAACTTATTACGTTTTTATTTCTTGATTTTTATAGCAATGTTGCCTAATTGGTTATAATTGGGTGTCGTTGAAATTCAGTCATCATTAATAAACAAAACTTTCATTCACAATAATACTACAAACCTGTCATTTATGGTTATTATAAATGTTTTTCTCTGTCTTTTCACCAGTTTAAAGATTTAGCAGTTAGGTAAAGACAATCATGAAATGTGTGAGAAACATCATTTGCATATCTTCAAATATCATTGAAATAAACTACTTTGACACCAAGACGTTCTGACAGATTTTCCAGCAGCTCTGTGATGCAAAAAAATTACAAAACAGGAGACAATGGCTGATAACTTCAACCAGCTTGCCATTTGTGTTTTCACGAGTGGATATTCCATTACAGCACAGCGCAACATGGCTGACAAACCCATCAGAGATGTAACAGGATATGGTCTGATCACTTGTTTCCACTGGTGAGAAAAGGGAGGGGAGCGTGCAGCATTGTAGTCTTGCTCATAAAGAGCAGACGCTGCCTTCGTCCACTGTCGTGTTGTTCCGTCAGGCCTGCCTGACATAGACACATAGTCACTAACATAGAGTACATAATACACCGCCATGCACTGAGTATTACCTCATGTTGTAAGCAGATATAAGGGCCTTTCACAAGTTACAATGCTCAATGAGTACGATTTTAAATTAGTTGACATGTCTTTATATGTGCTTACAACTATATTATTATAAACCATTTATCAAGTGTTCATATACGGATTATGAATACCACATATAGCAAACTATAGTGTAGCCGGTTAAATTCACTGTTAATTGAATTTCCTCACTTTAATTGGTTTGCAGTTTCTGTCAGCTAACAGAGGCGCAGTCTTGTTATAACACAACAACATGCACATGAGTTCGTTGTTATTCCAGGTGCAGGTGGAGCGTAACGTGATGTCTGGACTGTGTAAAGGTGTTTATGTGCGCCTAAAAGCTTTGACACTCCTCCCCATGCCTGCTGTGGACAGCACGCACTGCAGCACCCATCAGTGAGCATGGCAGAGCACACGCCTGGTTTCCAGCTGGAACTTGTGACTCTGTCACAAACTCTTACGTACTCTCATATAGAGTGTTGCAGCTGGACATTCAGTGCACTGAGTGATATTTGAATTTGCAGCAGATTAGATCAGTTTGACCTTCATGTGGCTCGGACAGTTAACTTCTTTCGAAGGGGGGGGGGGAGACATCAGATTGACTCACCATTCAGATTTTCTGGGGATTCAATCACATTTCGAGGTATTTTAAGAAGTTGAAATAGTTGGAAGTCATAATTTTCATGGACGTTTGCATTCTTGGATGACATCATGAAAAACAAAAGACAGGTGATTTACCTCAAAGCAAAGGAAAGTAAGGGATATCGTGATTGCTTCTGCTTTCTTAAAGATATGAGGAATTATTTGATCTGAGTTTATTTTTGTAAGTTCAATAAATCAGACTTTAGAGAGCCTGCAGCTATCTGCAAAGTCTGGCTTTGTTTTGTGCAAGGTTACTGCCAGGCCGAGACTTCACAACCTGATTTAATGAGATGAATGCATCTGTTCCCAGTTTCACACCGGTGCCATCAATACCTAAGTGGAAACAAGCCTTGCTCTGACACCATGGACATTTTTTAGGATCATACTTGTGCACTCTCTGTGAAATTTGCAGTTCTATTTGGTTTTCCCAAGGATGAGTGCCCCTTTTCAGTCTTGATTTGAGTAAATATCCATACGTATAATTACTTCTGCATGGGGAAACTTTCTCCTTTCCTTAGTTCTTGATTCTTGTACCACTCTCTAATGTCAGTCATTTAAAGCATCTGAAGTGAAGCATCTCAAACGCATGAGAGCTGGGTTCATGCAGACAGCTTGGAGCCCCTGTGCTGCAGGACTTCAGCTTGCAGCCCAACACTTCTGGCACCTCTGTTTTGTGGGAGCAACGAGTTTGCGCCCGTAGGTTGGCAGAGAGAAGGACAATGGATGTTTTTCCAATGACTAGGAGGAACTCATACCCTGAAATAAATGACTTACTTTATTTCAAATGACAGACCTACTTTTTTACTAGCTCACTTGCCCTTAGTCAATTTGGGCAAGTGAGCAGCAACATAGGTCCACTCATTAAAGGAGCCAGTGGGAACACTGACTGCTGATTTTACTTGGAATCCAGGAAGCAGAAGAAAAACAATATCATGCTTGCAGGGAGTCATAGCTACTATTGGTCTTTGATGAAAAACATGTTTCCATTGATGCACCAGACTGCGTGGCTGGAGTTTAAGTACATGTTATGGTTTGATTTTCTGATTTGAAATGGTCACTCCACTGAAAGCAGTTGTATGAAGTATTTTGTGGCTCCGTCGAAAGGCTGAAAAAAAACACTTCACCTTTTACCATTTTTAAAAAAGATCTGGCAAATGTAAATCTGCCAACTTAGAAGTACAATACTAAAGTGGCCCTTTAAAGCCCTTTTTAATAATATATCAGAAATGTCATGTAAGTCATATAATCTCCATTGACTTGAAACACATTTTTATATTTCATATGTTTTTATATCTTGATAAATATGCTACAGCAAGCAGCAGGTTAGCATAGGTCACTGAAGCTGGTATTTCACATCTCTGTGACTGAAGGAGAACATCACTCAGAGCTTTTCTCCTCTTGCACTTGTATTTGAATAAGAGGCTTTGTTGTGGAATATTTCCTTCAAAAGTTCAGGAGTGAAATTGGTTTCATCCAAAGTGTTTAACTTGATGAATGATCAAAGTTTCAAAAAGTCAATTTAATGTTTGCAAACAGAGAACACAAACACAACCACGAATTGCAGTGAAATGTGAAATGCTCTAGAGACGCAGAATCAAAACAAGGTATTTATACCGGCCGGCACAGAGGAGACAGATAACACTCAGGAGACTAAGGCAGAAATGTTTAGTCTAACAAGAAGCGGTTGATTGCAGAAAGAACACGTCGGTCGTTTGTCCTGAATAAGATAGAAAAGTGACCTCTGTACCAGAACAAATATGTCAATGTGTTCAGACATCCAGACGCCTGTACAAATGAATTTTCTAACAGCAACATATCTCACAGAAAATATGATGAGGACATGTTAAAACATTTTTATCATTACAGCTTCCCTATCTACCCTCAGCTTTCTGTCTCTCTGTTCTGTTAAAACTGACAATTGAGCTCCACATCCCTACCTCCAAAATAAATACACATCAACACCAAACTATCTCATCTTTGACTTGTTCATTGTGTCATTCCAAACCACTCACCTTGTGACACCTTTTGTTCGAAACCACAACTGAAAGGGAACTTTTCTTGATGCGCTTTCAGTTCATTGCAGCCAGTTTGCTTGAGGTTATTCATCGTTTTGAAATGCTTGCTGGTTGCTAAATAAAAGCCTCAGCAGAAAATGCTGGTTTACTGTGTCACACATTGACATACTCTGGCAAAGTTGTATGAACCACCCTGGAACGTGCTCTGGGCTTGAAACCAGAACCAGTGCCAAACCCACATAGACAATCTTTGGTGTGCGCCACGTGGACTATTTTCCAAGATCCTCAACCGAAATCTGCCACTGAGCTACGAAAGCAAGGTTTTGACTTCCCCATTTTCCCTAGCAGCACATTTCTTTCCTGGCCTCACCATCATTTACTTAACCCCTTCACTCCCTGGTTGCCACACTGTGAGACAGATGGTCTGGTGCAAAACCCCAGTCAAATGTATCTCTCTTAGCCATAGAATTCTGCAAACCCCAATGGTACATAGACCTCAGCTGAGGTACCGTAATGCAATTTTCCACATTATATTTGATTCTGAAGAGTATTTGAGGAAGTGGACTTGCAGTGGTGGGAGACTGACTTCATTTTAAGCTGAGAAAGATGTAGAAGTTTACAAGATATTGACTGTTAATATTCCCTTCTCTGTTGCATGTTAATGTCCTAGATAAAGTCCATCCCAGACACGGATAAGATAAGTGCTAACAGTCGATAAACCAACAGGTTATGTTTTCACATATATCCAGTGCGGAGATCTGTAAAGGTCATGTCAGCAAGATGAACAAAGATTGTCGCTGAGTGCAGCAGATTTGCAACAAAAATGATGGATAAAAATGTATGTTTTTGGAATCAGACTTAAAGGGTAAATGTGGTGGTATCATTTTTTTCTTATTGTCAAAAAATTATATAAAAAACTAAATAATTAATTGATTCTACTAGTATGGTATGCATATCCAAAGCCTGATCACATTCCTCTGTGCCATAGAGTTTCATCGTTTCATCAAACTATTAAAAACACACCAGCCAGTTGTAATGGGTGACATGTTACCTCATTATCATGACTGTGGTACTGTGGTTTATTTTCAGTCCACAAAAAAAACCGTCCTGCTGCCGTTAATACTTAGAGCACCAAACGTGGATCAGTCCACCACTGAAAATAGTCCCTGACAAATGTATAATGTTCTCCTGTTTGAGTAACATTTGCTAAACACTACGGTGACCAGCTGTTTAACAAGATTATTCAACTTTTAAATTAAAAAAAAATAGAAAAAAGGAAACTAAAAGATTTACATCGTCAGTAGTTAACAACTTAGTTTGGGGCTGAGGGCCAGATACAAAGTAAGGATGTCAGAAAGTATTGTGAAACTGTATCACACAACCTGGATTTAGTCTTTTTGTTATTTTTTGACAATGACAAATTCAAATGAACACTAGCCTTAACCTTAAAATGTATTTAGCTCATATTTCATACTGTCCGTGTTGGTTAAACAGCATTATTTCAATATGACAGTAATTATTATGGGATAACTGTCAGTCCATGTGCATATAATCAACAAAATGGTGTACAAGAGATTTATTTATGAAACAGAACAATCTTACACTGTTTGTAGAAAATGTAAATCTAACAACACAAGTATAAAATAAATGTACATTTTGTGCATTGCAAACTCCCAAAAAAATGAACAAGATGTAAACCAAACACGGAAGCACATGGCTGCTATACAGACTAACGACAACAAGGTGTACAGTAATACATCCTCGATCCACACTACACAGTCACACAGTCACACTTTGTTTTAGAGACCTTCATCTGATTCCATTTTAACCAACACTGTTATTTTTACAGTATTTGATCTTCACGACTCAATCACACACGATGACTAACTTTTGAACCTCAGACTCTCTGCTGTTGATGTGAAATTAATTTGGTGTTTGGTACACAACATTAGATCTCATCAGCCACTTAAACTGCAATTATATGTACTTAACCACCTTTAACTACCTTAACGTATGCTAAAACCTCGATCTATCCTCTTTTTTTGTAGACGTGTCGCAGATAGAAAGTGTTTCAATATCATGTAAGGAAAGGCTCTTTGCTGCAGTGACAGTAGCCCAACGTGCATAACCAGTCATAAGCTCCTCGTAGAGTAAAAGCACTGAAAACTGTTCCACGTGTACCAAAGTGATATATCACTTTGAGGACAGCGAGGCCCTGTCTGGACAGCAAAGAAAAATAAACAGTGGCTTTTTTGTAACATACACATACTACCAGAACGAACTCCCTCTGGCAGCTACTATCACATACATAAACACGTGCTGTAATTACAGTATGTATGTGATTACTTAAAAGCAGCTGATGTTTATCCTCTCCAAAGCTTTTCGCTACAGTTTATGTGTAATATTTAAAAAACTAACAAGTTAAGGATATGCATGTCAACATTAAAAATCTTGCGATACTATAATGTGTCATCTTGATGTTTGTGATATACAATTATGCGCTTTGTCAGTGTAAACAAATAAATAATTATTTACAAACTCTAGCAAAAGATGCAAACAAACAAAACAAGCGGAGCATAAATAATTTACAAAAAGGAATTATAATACAGACTTAGTATAAACATCTTTGGCATTTACTAAAATGGCTTATTTAAATTGTTCTCCATAAAAAATAAAAACACACATTCAGGATGAAAATAATGAGGAGAAATAATAATGGACTTGACAGCTGAATGATTATGCTTTTGTTACAGTTTATGTTTGTCAGACACTATGATTGGCCACAAATGAGCATCTTAATCCCAAAGCCGAAATGATGAAAGATAGAGAACGACAGGTAGGAAAGCATACAGCGTGTAAGTGGTTGTACAATTAAACCTTTAACATGTAGGTACACTTGGTATAATTAGGTAATCTGCTTTTCAAAAAAACAAAAAAACTCTCATAATTTATTTCATTACCATCTCAAGAAATGTATAAGTCAACAGGAAAACTGAAATCGGCCGTGGTTTCCTGTCCATTGGATGGATCAAGGCAAAGCGTGGAGAAGTATGGAAATCCTCATTTCCTTTGAAACGGATTTCGTGATGACGTGATGTTTACTTTGAGAGATTCTTGTCTTTTGCCCTCTGATGTATTTCTTTCTGTCAAACTTGATTCAGTTATCTGTGGAAAGATTGAGACAACAGCTTCCATTACCGCCACACTTATAATCAAAACTAGGACACTCAACAAGATTCACACAGTCAAAGCGCCAACGTGCAGCAACAACATGTGCACTGTGTGCGTCAGAAAGAAAGCGTGTCTGCAGTGTCTGCAGTGTCTGCGGCTGTGAAAAGGCTGCAGGCTCATTTTCCACTGTTTAGCACTCAACAGAAGATCAGAAGTCCTTGAACCAACACAAGGTCTTTCACAATGCATCTGAGGCATTGTAGATGGGCAAGCTGACAAGCAGAAACATAGCGTGACGATCCTTTTTTGCTTCAAATAACACAGAACACACAACCCCTTCTCATCATTACCTTATGAGCACAGTTGGAAACTCCATCTTATCTGAGGTTTGAAAAAGATGTTGAAGGTTTAAAGACTTTACCCACATTATTCAAGTCGTGAACAGAGGACAAAGGACGAATGTGTATATTACAGTGTGAATCATTCCATGTTATTCATTAAGAATAATTTTGATTTGACCGTTGAACCAAAAGCATTCAGTGCATTTTTCTCTGATTTGGTTGCAATATCCTACAGTTCCATAACAGCAATCAAACAAATCAAAAATAATTCCACATTGACTTTTACCTATTCTAAACATGTATTCCTATTGTCATTCTGCGAAAAAATCTTTGCTAGATTGATGAACTACTTTCACGTGAATCTTTTGGCATCCTGTAATGCATTGACGTCGGCGCATGAGGTTGTCCCATGTGGTGGTCAAAGTTTCTGTTAAACTCATACATGCACACATATACGTCATTATTGCTACAAGGACACAGACACATCTAACGTCAGAACTGAGTAGTAATCAAAGTGTTTGTACTAACCTCTGCATTCATACTTGAGGTCGGAGAAGAACACCAGCTCTTGCGAGAAGACAAACAAGCCTAACCTTCCTCCGGCAAACGTCTTGTCATAAACTGGTCCTGAGTCGGCCATGATTTGTTTACCTTCATAGACCACAACCCTGAAAATTACAGGACAGACATGAACCTCTTCGTGTGTTGAGATTAAGATGCTTACTAATGTACAGTTTCACTCTCCGTCACTACACAAACTACAGAGAAGCTGCAGTAGAGAAATACGAGTGATTTTATGAAATGACCAAAATTGTTGTTTTTTTGAGACAGAAAAACAACAACTGTCATTACAAGCTTCATTTATTACCTTATAAAACCAGTCTTCGGTCTGTGGATGAGATGCCACCTGTAAGCTGTGTAATCCTTCCAACCAATGTTTTTGGGGTCATGCCACAGAGTCCGCACCTATGTGAAACAGTTAGCAACACTTAATACTGCTTCAGTCTTTAAAACAGACCAAATAGCATTTAGATTGCAGCCCACCTGTCCAGCAGTGTTGCCCGTGTGCCACAAAGCATTCCTGAGGTGTTCTCCAGTGCCAGTAGTCGAGTTGACAACTTTGAGTGAAACGCCGGAGATGCCGAAGGCCTTGGAGGGCTTGTCCTCCCAGTAAGTCTGTGTGATCTGCTTCCACATCACGACGTAAAAGCGCCCACTCGACTGGTAGCCGAACACAAAGCCTGCATAGTCATCGTCTCTGTCCGTGTTCACGTACATCGTTCCACTGAAGTCCACAGCGTTGAACTCATCAAAACCTGTGATGGTGTGAAAGAAAGGGGATTCTAAATCTCAGGGCTCTGCGCAATCAAATGGAGTTTCAAATCTTTAAAATGAATTTGAAACAGTTGTTCAAGAGTAAACATTTGTGTGTTACTCACCTACTGCAATGCCTGGGTCAGAATTGGCAGTCTGAACCAGCTCTTTGCCCTGGTGTCGGACCACCCAGTTGGGATCAATTTGAGTGGTTCCCTTAGGATCCAAGTGGACCATCTGGAACTTCCTGAAGTCTGTGATACTGATGGCATTGTTCTCCGGACACACATCAAGACTGTCTGGGATATTGTCATTATCAAAGTCATCTTTGCAGGCATCCCCTCTTCCATCGCCTGTGAAAAAAAGATATAAAATACATCGGTTTGACCTAATTTAAATCAGACTTGAATAATTGTAGCTACATTTTTCCTATTGTTCCACAGATGGCAGCTAATATGAGAAATCATAATACAAATCCCACTGAAGGGAGTACTGAGGAGCTCTTCCAAGATAATATTAAAAATGAATGGGGAAAATAGCGGTTCCTCCCAGAAAATTTACTTTAATACATTTGCCAGGTCTACTAAGGCAAAACAGCCATCTTTTCATGCTATGACAACTTCCACTAATTTGTAACCATCTGAAGCCTGAAGTATATTAAAGCCAGACTGCAGGCCAGGAGCTCACAGTGGAAAGGACTCATGTGTGGAAGTAGCTAGCTGCTTTATTGTCATCTTTGTTGTTGCACAAGGGGCTAAAACGATCCCATCAAATAAACACTATCTGACGAGCTGTGAAAGCGTCGGGGTCCAGGGCCTACGTGCTTCGCAGTCTGTTTCCAGTTACAAACAGCTGTAGTACAAACTCCAGGTAACCCTGCTTGAATATGGTACTGAGGATTAATCACGAGCAACGCCTAAAGGTAATAAAAACTTCACAGCCTGGCGTGTGACCTCCTGGGCGGCTCACTGAAGTCATGCAGAATGACATCGCTTTTGCCAAGCCGGCCATTGACTTTTTCCAAAGCCACCATATTTCACACCTGTAGCAGTGGAGCTAATTGCTGACTGTGAAAACATATGGGAGACAGTATACTGAAGCTAAATGTGAGCATCACATGAGTACAAAGTCTGAGTGCATGGAGTCCACGGCAGAAAGACAGAATATAACAGCTATAAACTAATGTAACAAAATGAAATACAAGCTATGAATCTGTAAACTCCGATGATTAATCCCCAGACTGTTGAATTCAGTTACAGTCTCAATAGGTCTCTCACATGACTTACTGTGAGCCGGCAGGTGTCATACACTGGTCATGTGAGATGAATTGTGGTACTGATTCAATGGTAACTTATTCATTGATGTTATACATTTTGTCAACTGCTGTTTCCAAGGTGAAGAATGAACGACATATTACACATTCATAACAAAGTAAAAAATGTGTTTGTTATCTATAAACATTGCATTAGAAATTGGCAATAACAAAAGTTATAGCTGCATCAAACACCATCTAGTTACTTCGCCAGTCTTATGATAGCGCACAGCCCAATGACACTAGTGCAACTTTGTAACTTTGGTCTGAGAATTTTTAAGCTACCTTTGACTCAGGCAAATACAAACACAAGTAATTTGTCGTTGAGTAGGAACATTTCACGACCCTTTGTACTGCCATTTCTGCATTAACCGAAGTATACCACTGGACAAACACACAAAACATAATCAGCTGGATTTACACACGGAGAGAAAGTACAAGGCACGCACCAGACCCTGCAACCCTTTGAATGTTTTATTCTCACCATCAGCGTCTATCTGGTCTGCATTGGGTGTCAGCCTGCAGTTGTCCTTGTCGTCTGGGACACCATCATCATCATCATCATAGTCACATGCGTCTCCTTTGCCGTCCTTGTCGTGGTCAGCCTGGTTGGAGTTGGCCACATAGGGACAGTTGTCCAGGTTGTTCTGATGGCCGTCTTCATCAATGTCGTGGTTATTGTCGCACTGATCTCCAACCAGGTCATTGTCTACGTCGGTCTGTTGGATGAATACAGACAGAGGTTAACACTTCCTGCACTTCCTGTTGCACCGGAGTGTGTCATGAAATGCACTGTGGTCACCTGGTCAGGGTTGTGCAACAATGGACAGTTGTCACAATGGTCACCAACTCCATCCATGTCAGTGTCCTGCTGATCAGTGTTGTACACATAGGGGCAGTTGTCGCTCTCATTCATAATGTCTAAGGACAAAGGGCAGTTGATGAGAATGTAATGTTTAATATAACAGCTAGCTGTCCTAGATGGATTGATTACAGTCATTTATCTGTTTAGCTATTTTACCATCGCCGTCAATATCCACTGCGCAGGCGTCCCCTTCTGCGTTGTGGTCGGTGTCTATTTGAGCAGGGTTGTGTTCATAGGGACAGTTGTCGCAGCGGTCGCCAACTTCATCCTTGTCAAAGTCAAACTGGCGAGGATTGTATTGGAGGGGACAGTTGTCCTGTGACAGAAAGTATGTCGTTGTTAGGGAATTCTTCGTGTGTCACCAATCTGATCAGAGAATAAAATGTGTTAAAAACTCTCCTACCCTCTCATCTACAATTCCATCGTTGTCATCATCCTTGTCACAAGCATCTCCTTGGCCGTCCTTGTCAAAGTCTTCTTGTCCAGAGTTGGGAAGGCTGGGGCAGTTATCCTGAAAAAGGCATGGGACATCTTTACAGATACAATAGCAATACGATAGTTTGTTATCACTGCGGATAGGCTTCATCAAATAGGGTGACAGAGTTTAACAAAATACCTTCTTGCAGTGATATGTGGCATTGGCATCACACACAAGGTTCTGATTGGGCCAACCATCCAGGTCAGAGTCTTCTCCACAAATGAAGCCATCTCCAGCGTAACCGGTCCTGCACTCACACTTGTACATAGGGTCACTGAAGTGGCTGATGTAGATACATTCGGCATATTTGTGACAATTGTGGGTCTTGTCCTTGCATGGGTTCTCTGGCTCACACACCTAAAGAAAAAACAGGGCAGGTGGAACTGTATTATGAGATTTTGTCACTGACCACATCCAACATCAAGGGTACTGGATGTGATCTGACAAAAAAAAAAAGATGGCCCTCCATGCCCTTGTCATCAGTCTTTGTATATGCTTCTTTTGTTGTCAGCTTTTGATGACATGTTAAAGTCAAGAGTAGTTATCTTACCACGAGTCCTTCCTCTTTAGAAGGCCACCCCAAACTGAGGGCTTCTCCAAAGCCAAAGTGCAGGGCACTTCTGGGCAGAGTTGATTTTATGAAATCCTACCCAATGCATCATACCTCCCACAACAACCCACTGTTTCCTCTTTTGCAGCACAAGGTATTCACAGCTAACACTCATTACCAGAGGATGAACATAACTGCAGTGTGGATGCCACTCCATGAGCTCATAGAGGAGAGAGTGACAGCAAGAACAGGCCTTTGATCAAAACTGTAAAATGGTGCCCCCTTAATGCCAGCGATGAGACTATTCCCTTTTCCCCCAAATCAATTAGTGAAATTGGGAGTCTGTAAATTCAGTGATCTCAAGGGAGCAGAAAAATGTGTACTAATCAAATGACGAATGTGTCATAAATGACATGTCGTATTACCTGTGATACAGCTACAATTTAGCAGTTATGACAGGAGTGGAAATACTGAGCTGTTTTAAAGATCTCGTAGGCAGAGCCAGAGTAAAAAGCTCCACATCTCTTAGCTTGAATAGAAGCACTGATCCGTTCAACATGTGAAGTAAAATACAGTTTCAGTCTGCCTCTGATCTTTCAATGAATGTAACAGAGATGTGTAACATATGTTTGTTGTTAAGAGTTGCCCAACTCTCCTCCCTCTACCTCTAGTTGCTAATACTGGGTCAAGGTGAGGCACATTCATATCTGGTGGCCTCCCCTCCAACGCGGTGTAAACACTCTGACAGCATGAGTAAGGCTTATATACTGTATCAACCAAGCTGCTGCTTCCATCATTCATACATTTGGATCAATCCACACCACTGCTTTTGAAAACCTAGCAGGGAGTTAAATTCCCACATTGTATCCTTTTCTTCACTGCATTTTGTTCTCACCTAAAAGCTACCTCTGTTTGAATGGCATCCAAGCAATGGTCCGTTATTGGCAATGAGAGTAACTTTAACGCACCTGTTTGTTCTTTTTGGCAGACTCCACAGCCATACCGAAAGGCTGGTTGCCCTTGTAGCGCTTCGGACAGGGCAGGCAGTGGAAACCTGGATCGGTGTTGACGCAGCGCTGCATTCCACTCACTTTGTAGCAAACGTCAGACACCATGTCACACTGGAGGAGGGAATGAAAAGTATCAGTGTCAATGCAGACAAATAAATACATGTGCGAGGTCTTCAACACACGTGTGGATCATGCACATGAGAAAAACCCTTTCACCTCATTGATGTCTTCACAGTGGGTACCGTTTCCACGGAAACCAGCAGGGCATGGGCCACACTCCCAGGATCCATCTGGAGAGCTGTTGCAATCCACTCCCCCAAAGCATGGGTTAGACAGACAGCCATCTGCAAGGGATTTAGATGACAAGTATAGGGAAACAAAGAAAGTTGATTGAAACATCGCTGGAGATATCTGTATGGTGTGCCTCCAAATGATTCCACTTCAATTCGTATCGGTATTTATCTCAACTTGATGCTTAAAGATAAAATATGCATTCTTTCTTCAGCATGTTAAGATTTGCTCTTAGCACAAAGAACCGCTGACGATGATGGGAGTGTCATTACTTTTGGTCAAAGCTTTTGACGAAAACCACAAATGCCACTGGAGGACAAGTCACCAAGGTTCACTAAAGTCAGTAGGATTCACCCTCTTGGGAGCATGAATGTTTGTTTTTTAGATATTCTATTCCGGGCTAAACTTGTCGACCGACCAACTAGCCGACCGACTGACCGACCGACATTCCTAGAGCTTGTTGCTTGCATGGTTAAAAACATGATGTAGGCCACTGGTGCTCACCTATAGGACAGTCTTTTGTGTTACAGCTGTCACTGTCGTTGGCCTCCCCGATACAATTTTTGCCGCCGTACTGAGGTTGAGGGCTGTTGCATACCCTCGCTCGACTTTTGCCTCCCCCTCCGCATGTTGCTGAACAGGATGCCCATGGAGACCAAGGACCCCAACCGCCATCAACTAAAAAGACACAGAGATAGATCTTCAGTACTTCATTTTTGACAAAAAAAAGCATTTCATTCCACAAGTATTTCAACTCTTTGTTTCTAACATTTAAAGTCTGAAATCCGAAAAGAAGCCACAGAGTCAGAAGCCTGGAACTTAATACTCCAAGTGAAATCATACTGAGCTGATTTGAGTCAACATTTCCTGAAAGACAGACAGGAGGCCAGTCTCGAACACATGGGGAATGTTGCCTCAGGGCACAAGAAAGTCTGGTTATTCCACACGGATGCTGCTGTAATGGAGATGCTGCTTTTGAGTGTTCCCCTAACAGGCTGGAATACTCACTGGGACAGGGTTTGGCAGTGCAGCGCTGAGTTTCTCTCCCATTTCCCTTGCAGTCTTTACCCCCCAGTTGTGGCATGGGAGCATTGCAGTGTCGTATCCTGGTGATCTGTCCTTCTCCACAGGTCACTGAGCAGGACGACCACGGGGACCACAAACTCCAACCTCCGTCCTGGCGAACTGGGAATCCAACATCAAAACATATCAGGCAGAGATCACAAAAACACATGTCACGTATTATCCTCTAGATTTCCACCCAATCAAATGGTTACAGACATGTAGAATTTGCAAAAGCGAAGAAAAAATGGCTACCACATTTTCTACAAGTAAACATTATGTGATGCTGGCGACGATGGCTCACTTTCAAAGATGTTCTGAGACGCCTGCGCCAGCATTTATGTCATTGTGGGTAAACTATCCTCCAGTGGTTAGACTGATTCAGTCACTCACACAGATGCAGTGCAGTGAGCTGCAAGCAATAACACATGCCAATCCCACAATTTATCAAACAAACAATTCTTCAGTTTTGGCATCAACCTCATATAAAGTACATCTAATGATCAAACTCATGACTATTTTATATTTTTGCATGGCAGGTGGTGGTGAGTCATTGTACTGTGGAACACCCTCTCAACCAGTGATTTATTTGGAAAAGAATTTGACTGGGCACATCCTGCAACCAGACCATGCAATACTGCTTTTCACTGGGATTCAGCCTCACTCAGATGGATCCATTTTCAACAGATTCATAGAGGCATGAACTCCACAGCTGCATCATGTACCTCCCTGCCATATGGCATACTTCTATTTGTTATAGATGATTGTGTAGTTGAGGCAATGACAGATGCATAGTTGATCAAGAGGGGGTTACTACTGGAATAAATATCCTCACCACGGCGGTCGCATTTGCCCAGGCTGCACTTGCGGGTCTGGATGGAAGGTCCGGTGCAGGGGTTGCTCGTTGCATCACATGACCGACCCCTCTGCTGAGTTCCTGTCCCGCAGGTGACAGTGCACTCCGTCCACTCTGACCAGGGGGACCAGCCGTCCTCACTGTGTGTAGCTGAAAGAAGTAAAAGCACAACGTCAACATTTTATTCCTTATTTCTCCTCATGTTGAAACAGAATAATAAAAGTACTAACAAAGGATCACTGCACTGTTTTTATGCTTTATGTAAGCCTGTTTATCACATGACCTCATCTGAAAAACCCACAATAGCCACTCTGAATGTATTTAGACCAATAAATATGCGGGTCACTCACAAAGACAAACTGGTTGCAATATTCCTTTGGTATTTAAATCTAATATTGTTTTTACGGCATATTGAACTATTAATTAAAAATAGCAATGTGTTTTTAATTGTGTTTATTGGCTGGGTGCATTGGCTGATCAAAGGTTCCAACTACTTACGCATACACACGGGGCAGCACTCGCCGTCGATAAATGACGGGATGGCACAGGCCACTGGAGGGCATGTAATTTGGTGACAAACAATCTTGGACTCCTGCCATCAATGAATATTAGACATGTATCAGGGTAATTCAAATCCACAGTAAAGATGTCCACATCTCCATTTGATTTGGCACTACCTGGCAGGTACATTTGGTGCAGCTGTCTACAACCCAGTCTTCCTTATCGTCAAACAGGCGGCCATCCTGCCAGCACATGTTTTTCTCTTTAGTGTTCTTCATTCTCCCAAGGGCCTCCTTCATGACTGTGTTCTCCTCTGTCTTAACATACAACAACAGACAGATTTGCAGTCAGAAAGGAGATCAGTCAGAAATAATTAGGTCACATTCATGATAAAGGTAGACTGCATTCCAGGAAGCATGTGAAGCTATACACCTGCTGACAAGCTGATTCTAGTAAGAGAGCACATGTGAGATTATCTTCACCAGCTGGAAAGAAGAATAGTACACGCTGCTCCGGTAGAACAACTGTTTGTCACTTTTAAAGAAGTAAGACTACTTATGCGGATCACAAAAATCACTCTCTGAGAAACACAACCACAAAATACTTTATTATAATAATGAAGGGCCAAATATAGCCTCCTGGCATTCTTTCCATGAACCTATCTGTCCCTCTCCAGTTCAGTAAAGCCCTGAGGTGGAAACCTTCATATCATTATGAGACATCTTTCTTTCAGATCGCCTCATGAGAGAAAAGAGTCTCAGAGAAAACTAAAATGGACCAGGAGGAAGAATGATTGATTTATAAATTAACTCAAAAAAGTACATAGACACAAAACAAACTGCTGCATTGTATTAACGGTACAATGTTCATTTCAAAATGTGATTCTCATTACTTCAAATGGAAACCTGCATCTCTGTAAATGTATAATGCTTCTAGGAAAATAGCCCATTGAAAAATAATGCTTAGTGATGCACATTGTAAACTCCAACCCAATTGGAGACCAGGGGACCTCTGGCTGGATTCCTGAACACTTGGGAGCTGTCAGACTACTGCCAAAGGTTCGTGTGTGTAAATCCTCCCGTTGGAAAAGGGAGGCAGCCGTGTGCAGCACTAGAATCTAAGACACCACTCGGTCTGGAAGAGCCTCAGGGACCCTTCTCATCCCAGACGGCCTTTTTTTTTTGTTCCCAAGGTTCATGCCCAGACTATTATTGCTGGTAGGCTCCCAGAGGAAACACATGAGCTTTTTAAACACAGCCAGACATTAGACTGGACCCCATCGCTGCCAGGGGAACACTTCCTATATCCCCGTGTAACATCTGTCTGACTCACGCTGCCACAGATAGCAGGAGTCAAACGGGTTCAGCCATCACTGGCGACTCTATAAACAGTCCTGAAGCTACTTACTATTTGATTTCAAAGCAATGTTGGAAACCTCGTAACCTAATTCAAACCACTAACATTCCGGCTGCCACACCCAGGATTGAATTTGAACAGCTGATTTTGACAATTTCACATTCACCACTGAAAAGTTTCCTGTAGAGCACAGCAAAACAGTAGCATGTCTGAAACAAACACAATGATTTACACCAGGTCACTTCTACTACTTACCACTTTTTGCAAGCCATCAATAAGGTTGCTAACGACAACGCGCAGGCCGTTAAGCTCCTGGAACATGGTGCTGAGGTCCTCGCAGGAGCGCTCACACATGTCTGCGCTCGCATCGTCTGTCTGCTGACCGATAATGTTTGTAGTGATCGAGGGACTCACATCCACAATTTCTGCGCTCTCGCTCACAATATTGGCATCATCTGGAGGGGCAAAAGAAGATACATCAGGGTGAATGAGCAAGCGAGCAAAAACGAACAAGCGACACTGGTGATGGAAAACACATTTGAGAGATATGATGATTCAGGATACTCTGTTCAGGATACAGAGTGATTTCCTGTTTTCCTGTTGCAGGCAAAAAGATCACATAAATGCAGTGATTACAATGTTTATTGTCGACCAAAAAACAGATGTTCAGTCATTGCGTTTGTTTGATTTGAGAAAAGTATGTTTCAAATGGTGACGGTAAATCTTTCCACCAGAGATGACAGCCGGTTTGGCTGTGGGAGAATGGGAAGGGAAGGTATGGCAGAGAACAGGGTGTTCCTGGAGCGATGAGAAACCACACCGTTGTCATTCATTTCCACAACCTTTTAGATATGTGGACACTTCCAATATGAACTTAACAGACCAGAGTGACCACACAGATGGATTTAGAAGCAGCCTGTGAAGCTCATGGTCTTGAAGATACCCTCGTCTAGATGTCAGCACACTAGAGTCCAGAGTGCGGGAAAATCCCTTGAGTCACAGCATTTCTTAGTTATTACTAACGCTAGACATTCTTCTCCTTCAGTGCATAGTATGAAAGGGAATGCCACTCTCAACCCCAGGGTTGTCTCAAGGGCTAAATGTTGAGTCTTCTTTGTACAATCTGAAAATCCTGCGTGAGCCAAGAGTAATGTGTCTGCCAGGTGCGATCTTTGCAAAAAACATATTCACAGAGCAGAAAAGAGCATATTTCTACATCGTATACAATATAAAATCATGAGCACTCCCTCCGTTTATTTCCCCAGTTTGTATCTGAACTCACTAACCTTCTGTGATATGATGATGAGCTTATGGATGTGTGATGCCGAAAAACAAACACACAAGATCAAAGCTTCATGGAATGCCTGTCACTCAGCCAAAGCATAGCATATATATGCAACTGGTTTGGATCTTGCTATGTAAATTGGTGAAGATTAATAGCAGACTGAGGGACTCTAAATCAAGTTGTCCAAATGTTATGTTTTCTTTCCCTTTCAATCTGCTGGATTCATTCAAATCTCAGGAGGGCTTCATGCTGTGTGTGGATGCGCGCAAGCTCGTCTGTAAAAGCATTTACACATTATTCTCTCCCTGATAGACATTCTCTTATTTTCTCAATTAAAAAAGAGCAAAAAGCTTGGGTAGTTTTAATGCTGCTCATTAATGTCCAACATGACAGTTCTTTTGAGCGTGGGTTGTGTGGGTATATGAGTGACTTTTGTGGCATTAGAATTGCAACCAGGGCAGAACCTTGACGAGTACCATCCAGCATGCAGAAAACGTCCAGGTCTTAGTTACATCTGTTCAACAAATAAACTCATTCATCTGGACTTTAACACTGCTTGAGGCAATGGAAATGCTCAGAAACCCCTCTGTCACGCACAAGCATGCACACCGCAAATATATTTGCTTTGTCACAGTAAACCAAAGACACTGTTTCCAGATCTGGTGACCCTTTAGCTTTGATGTAAAGGATGATTACGGACATATTTACCCAGATATCTGTATCTTTTTAGTTGCAGCCGCTCTTCATGTGAGCCCTGCTGAGGATCACAAGGTCCTCATGCGAGCAAAGCTTCAGCTGAGAAAAGCACCCCAATCAGCCAATTCATGACTTCATTTTGTGTGTGTTTGTGTGTGTTTGTGTGTGCAGCTGGAAGTGGAAGTTCCCAACTCTGCAGTATAGCATTGACTTTCTCTTTTCTCTCCCACAGCATTATCCAGAGCCTACTGCCAATGGAAATAAATGTAAGCATGTGTATCTCCTTTTGTTCACCACGCAGACACACTGTTCGACCTTAAGCCACTGCATCGACACTGCTATTTCCGTAAACGTGAAGCTCTGGGGGGACATCCTGCCACATACCAATTCAGCAATTTTTTTTTACCCACTTAACCCCCCCCCCCCCCCCTAAAAAAAAAAAAAAGCTCAACTGAGAATGCTTTGGAAAGTTGCTGTGGTTGATACTTAACAAAACACAGATACCAGGCTTTGGAGGATTGCATGTGAAAGAGTTGCCAATTGTTTTGACATGAAAATGAAAATCACACAAATAGAAATGGTTCCCACTGCTCGAGTATGGTGGGAAACTTTGGGAGAATACTGGTTTAAACACCTTAGAGACAGCCACAAAAAACTCCGCTCCCTACCGTGTTTAGGGACATCACAGTCTCTGCTCAGCAGGATGTCTTCCACTGTGGTGTCGAAGATAAAACGCACGTTCTGCAGAAGGCCCTGATTGGTAAGAAAATATGTGTCGATTACGTATGTTGGCTACTTTGTTATATTTTAGAACAGACATACATCCTTTGTCGATACCCACTTACTCCTATTCAAGCATGCATTGGGACACAGACAGATACTTCACTCCTGACCTTGTCACACTCAATTTTATACACAAGGGGCAATTTAGAGTCTAAATGTGTCCTCTCCACACAGGAAGACCAGGGAAACACTGAGCCACTCTGCCTCACTTTGAAGAGGAAGTATGCTCCTCTCTAATTCTGGAAACTGTTGTTTAAAATGAGCTTTTATTGTAAGCTTTGTTAAGACCACAGTTTCTTGTAAAATATCAGAGGTGAATAAATATTGTACTCATAAAAGTCACAAAAGGACTGAAGGTGAAAGACTTAAGTTTCCAGATGGTAAATCCTTGTCCTACCCATAATCCATAGTCTCTGTCTTACCCTGAAGTGGTTCTCCCGAATGGATCCCTTTGCAACATACATGCGGCTCCCCTCAGCTTTCAGGTGGTCGTAGAAAGGCTCATCCAGGATGAAGCTGTCTATGAGGCTGCAGCCCACAAACAGGTTTGCATTTTCCCCATGAACATGAAGTGTGATATTCTTCCACTGGGAGTCAGACAGGTCCACATCTTCAAAGGAAACCACATTTTGGGAGCCGTCCATCCAGTATACCAGGTCCAGAGTGTTGGCCCGCCCATTGGACACAATCTCAAACTGCCGCCGGCCATGGGGACCCTCCAAACCAATCAGGGTGCCCCGTGAGGCGCGGTCCTGGCGCATGCTGGCCACAAACACAAAGCCCTCATTGTTTTGGATCTGACGTAGTATTTGTTTTAATATGGGGGCGCTCACTGGGGGCAGGTGGTCAAAGCGGATGAAGCGGTAAGCAGGGGCATCTGAGTTTTGGCCCCGAAACAGTTTGGCCCCCAGAGTCTTGCGAGTGATGTGGGTGATTTCAAACAAGTCGAATGACGTCTCATCCTCTTGCTCACCATCTAAAAATCAAACCAGAGGAAATGCAAATGAACAGTTACTTCAGGGCGAAAGAATACGAGTCCATGAGCTCGATTTTGCTTTAAATAAAATCGGTCTTTAAAAAAAAGAACAAGGGCAAATAGCAAACAATTAGCAAAATATTTAGAGGATTTAAAAAACTTCACTGATTGCACTTGAAGTTAGTGGGGCTTCTAGCGTTTAGTGTCTTAGCAGTCTTACACAGTTATTTAATGTTTTAATGCAATGAATGTTCTGAATTGTTATTAAATCTCCTTTTCTTTTGCCTTATGTTTTGATGCTTTTAATGGTTTTATGTGAAGCACTTTGAATTACCTTGTTGTTGAAATGTGCTATACAAATAAACTTGCCTTGCCTTAGTTTCAGTATCAATAATACAAATCTAGTCAATAACCTTTATTATTCATTTATTTTAATATAGTCAGCATTAGAATCATTTACAAGCTTTCCACTTACCTTGAGGTAATGCGTGGAGAAAAGTACAAGATAAGAGCAGCAAGAAGAGACTTCTCCTGAGTATCATATCTCCTTAAAAGAAAAACAGGAATGTTTTTTAAATTAGTTTTTATGTCCCTCTAGTCTTTTTTCGACATCATCAATCCATCTCAAATTGATTTGATTTTTTTCACGTGATCCTCACAGTGAATAATTCAAATAATGACACAACAGACGAACCAAAAAAATCCAGCTTTCCAGCTACAATACGCTGCTTACAGCACCACATGCAGATTCTGATTCTGCGTGTTAATCGCTTAAATGCTTTGAAAAGTCTTTTCAGTCATCAGATAATGAATCTCTTAATTAAAGTGCTGAGCTACAGTTCTCTCGTACCTTATACCTGCTAGCATATCTCCACACAGAAAAGTTCAGCGATAAATAGGCTGCGGTGCCGTGTAACTTACCTGACGAATGCAGTGTATATTTTTCAAAACAATCAGATATCCGACAACAATAAAATAAAAACAATGAAATCAGAATAAAAAGCCGATGATTAAATGAAAGAGAAGTGGTATCTCCTGTAGGCTACACCTCGTGCGTAAAAAAGCGTAAAGTCCACTTTGGTTCACTGCATCCACAGTCCGCAGGACTTTAGGCACAACAGTGACTGAGGCATCCAGCGCCCTCCTCTTATATAGATAGCCTGTCAATCAAACTATTTTGGTTATGCTTTTTTGGTTAACTCTTTGGTTTGCAGCCAGTTGTTAAGCGACAGAGTGATATAATTATCTTCCGATGGCGTAATTGTCTTATCCGCGCTCGCACACAGAGGCTGATATGTGGGCGGACAGGGGGGGTGCGGAGGGGCGGAGGGAGGGCTTATTCACCTTGGGGAAGAGAGATGGAAGTGTGTTGTTTTACACTGGTTATGATGATAAGGAAACCAAGAATGTTTTCAATAGATTATATATCTTTACCCCCCCCCCCACCCTTCCCTTGAATGTTATTGTTTTTCTAAAAAAAAAAATTCTACACACGCATACATATTTTTAATATTTGGATAACAGCATTTTGACTAAAACTGCTATAATTCAAAACTTGCAAAACCGATAAATCAAAGTGAGCCTCCCAGTTATGTCTGCAATGTGACACAAAAAAAGAACATGAAAATGACTTCTACAACAGATACTTTGGATGCTTTCACTTTGCTGGCGAGCAGTGTCTTGTGCCTGAAGATAGTCAGGTTTTTGCCAAGGCTTCCCTCTGCGGTGTCAGGGAAAGAAAAGCTGACACAAACTCTCATTCTTGGAGCCCTGCAGAGGCATCACAGCTTTGGCAGTGGGTAGGCTTTTGTGTACCAATAGGATCGTCACAGGGATGGTTTGCGTCAATTGAATAAATTCCATTTTGAGGAAAAAAGGGTGTGAAGAACAGACAGTGACTTACCAAATGGGAAGAACGTCTATCAACAACATGGATCTTTAACCTGACAGAAATTAGAAACAGTAGTGAACGGTTAGTTCACTACTGACGATGCTCGCTGATGATAAACGCATTCTGCACTGACCCGAGAACATCAGATTAAAACTGTCAGGGGTGGAAAAAGATGAAATGCTCCAAAGACTTGCACTCATTGAATGAGGTAGTGCAGCTGTCAGTTGTAGTTTCTTAAGATGTGCTTTAATCTGATTTTTAATCAGGGTTTAGATATGTTCCACTTGAGTCATTAATAATCAAAGTCATATTGTGGGCTATTGGAGGAAAACTTCTTCAATGGCTGTTTTACTATAAAGCTCACAGAGCCCCCGCGAATACCTCTCATTTCTAAAATCTGCATTCACCCACTTTTATTTGACAGACAGTAGTTCTCTGTAATGACGCTTTACCAGAAGAGTTCAGACAAAAAGTCTACTTTGTGTGCAGTGTGCAGAGCTACTGTTGGAAGTGAAATTGTCATGCAGTTTTATCCATGCAGATTCAATCAATATTTATTATGGGAGGAAAGGAATAACAGGTAGCAACAAATCCATGTCAGACTTGTTGACACCAAACTGTGCCATAAAGTGCGAGTCAAGAATACCCTGCTCTAACATCTTGCTCAAAACACAGAATCCGCACAGTTGAGGTTTCCATTACTTGTATGATATTTCTGAAAACTTTCTGGATCATTTGAACCGCACCACTATCCAATGCTTAGTACGCAGCAGAGATCCACACATACTCGTGGACTCTTCTTTTAATGCTACAAACACCAGAGATCTGGATGAGTCATGCAATTCAGATGATGAATGTCTGTTGAGTTGATAAACAACTATAGTTTCCAGCTCTCTTCTCCAAGCTGCGACTTCAACGTGGAGGTTTATGTGTTTTTAACAGAAGAAAATGGGTTCAGTGTGACTCAGGAGCACAATCCAAAAAGGAAATCTGGCAATTTAAATGTTTATAGTACTGAGAACTGGAGAGAGGGACACATGTAACATGCAAATTTCACGTCCTCTGTAAAATACAATAGTTCTGGGAATGACAAAAATACAGAGGTTGGCCTTTCTAGTTAGGATTTACTTCAAATAGCCAATTTAAATTGATCATGCCAAAAGTTGAGAAATGGCAATGAAACAAATTTGGCCAGAATGGCTGGCATTGTCAAATATCATAATCTCCCAAATGGAATGAAATCTCCTTTTGCACGACAATTGTAATGTAAAGTATGCATTTGATATCTGGAGAGCTACTGCATATTCTTGGGATGTTACTGCTCTCATTACTCATTTACTTTGTATCTTAATAGTTAGAGACCACAAGCTTCTTTGCTTGTTGTTATGGCAATGGTATCAAATGAATCTCTGTGTTCCAAAGCCAATGTGACTGTTCCCCTCGCCATTTCGCTATAGCCTACTCTGGAGTTGGATTTATCGTTGGTATAATCCAGTTTGTTATTGTGTCTTTCAAAATGTCAGTCTTGTTAAATCAAATCACCATATTTTCGTACTGGGAATTCGGTTTATGATGATGTTTAATACCTGCAAAACATAATACCATTATCAGCCTCAGCTTCAGCTTGGATTATGTGCTGATAAGCAAATGTCAGCATGCTTATACACTAAACTAAGAAGATGAACAATGGCAAACATTATACCTGCTAAACATCAGCATGATAGCATTATCATCGTGGGCAAGTTAGCATGCTTAAGTGTGTATTTAGCTAGTGAGTCCAGCCACACTAAGCTACTAGCATGGATGTAGACAATTGTTTAGTGATGCTACCTAAAAAAGAAAGACTGGAGTTTTACAAGTTTTCTTCAAGAGTTGAAGAGTTGATTTGCAACCATGACTTACGACAAAGTGACCTTTGTACTAGAACAAATTGTTAAAGTGTCCAGATACGTAGACGCCTGTGTGAAACGCAAAATGTGTGTGTGTTACCCTGTGCCAGCCCACTGCATGTTGTTTACTGAGTATAAATATCAGAGACTCGGAGACAGATCTTCGAGCGGTCTTGAAGTACATTCTGTATGTGAATCAACCCTGTCTCCTTCTTTGCAAAGAATAAATGTCCCTTGATTAATGATTCTTACACCGGTCTTGAGTGAATTTTTCTAACAGCAATGTTCACTGTCAAAATATTAGTGTTCCCTTCACCAAACACAGGTCACTTAAATTCCAGTCACCGACTTCCTTTGTTTTTGTCTCTTCCCTGAATTTAAACACTTCTGTGCTCTAACTTATTTTCTTTTCGCAAACTTTAGACAAAATCTATCTTCCTACCATGCATTGTTCATTTGACCCGATGACACATTGTCATTTTTATAGCTGATGCATGGAGCCACATCAGAGCAACCATCAATCAAAGCCTCTGGGCCGCAGAAACACAGAGGCCATTCTTGTGCAGGAATAGCAGAATTATACCAGAGTTTTTGTCTGTCACATTGCATGACATAAGCACCAAATGGGTGCATTCATTGGCTCCTGTTGTCATTATTGAATACTTCAGCCTCAGCTGTTCTTGCATGATGCAAAAAATGACACCATTATTATATGATATCCCTCGGCTTCACCCTAAATAGCACCAGAATGTTCTGCCTAAAATCCTGTCAAAATGCCCAGTTCTTGTTTCAAATAAAAGACGGACAGAGCGTTTCGTCTCATGCTGAGATGGATTGTTACAGGCAGTATTTTACAACATTTGAGTCACTCGACAGGCTTCATTTTACAGAACAGAGCTCCGTGAATTGTTCTCATAGGTTTTGTGAGGCAATAGAGAAGTCAGCAGGGGAGTAAGAAAACTACGGAAAACATTCAAGCTGATCCGTACACACTATTAATCATTAAAATCGCGTCGCTGCAGGACTTCCAGTTTGACTTCCTGGCTTCAAAGGAAGTTCTAACTGGGCATTGAACACACACTTCTATCCACTGGTCATTCTACACTTCAACAAACTGGGACTAATATGATAAGGTAACTTTTACTGTCGACAAGGATCAGCATCATCAAAGTGCACATGTGCACTATAACAGTGTAACAACTTGCAAAAAAAGAGTACTTGTTTCCAGGAAACCACCTGTTTGCTCTCAAATAATCAAATTGCAGTTTTCATATGAAAATGGCTCACACGCCTTGGCTAAGACCAGGCATGACATCAAAGTGAGATAACCAGTGTTTGTGCTTGTTCTCCTCTCCAAGGTTTATTATGTGACCTATGTGAGTGGGTTTGTTTTGATACATGATTTGTAAATTCAACACAACAGAATATTTCCTGGGTGATATTAAGCATGGGATCATAACAGCATCAGGGGAACACTTCAATGTTATTGCCACAAAGCGTACAAAATCAGACACTGCTGTTCAAAATGTCGACCTGCCAAACCTTTGTTTATGTGCTTGGCCAACATCCTAAGCGGAAGCATGAACAGAAGGGACCTTGCTTGCTTCCTTTGTTGCCTGCAGGACAGTGGGAGGATGGCAGGCTGTGAGAAGCCCATTGATTGCCTGCTGGCTGTTTATGTTTAGCGAGGGTCAAACGCTGCCAGCTTTATACAACATTGCTTGTGATAGTGATGCAATCAGGCCTCCAGTCAATCCAGTGGTCTAAGATTTAATCGTAACTTGTTGGACAAAAGCAAAATGTCCCCAAATTAAAAGTATGAAAAATGAAGTTGGGGTTGAGTTGTGAACTTGAAATAATTGTGAGATGCTGTCTGAAATGAAAGAAAGTACTAATAGTGTTTCCCTAAATTTACTTTGACTCATACTTACTCATGGTAACGTTAATCACCATTTTGCTTCCACCCTCTTTTCTCACAATTACATTTTCATTTCTGAGATCCAATCATTTGGTAATGACTTCCAGATTCCCCTTTTCCTCCTTGTGCTGATGAGATGTGTAGAGTTATGGCAGAGCAGTGAGATCTAGTGAGCAAATGTATAAGAGTTCAAGCACTGGGAGAATTCTGGGCCCATTTTACCGAAAACGTGTGCAGGTGACTAAGAAATCTAGAGGGAACAATAACGTGGGAATTAGGGAAAGATTGATTTGTATGCACAGTGAAAGCAAGCACCATGAACAGTGTTGTGTGAGAGAGAGAGTCCCAAGTGAGAGTGAGACCTCTTCAGCGTGGCGGAGAGGAGGAGGAGGAGGAGCTCTGGCCTTGGGTCCCTGGGCACAGAAGGTGCTGCAACTACAGCTGAAGCTCCACTGCCGACAAACTCTGAACTCAACAAGTTTATGTTCAAGTTAATAACTATGTTCAAGTAAAACGTTTCACATCAAAGCTCCCTGCACCAGTGACGGTATAAATAGTACGGTACATTTACTCTGCTTTATACTTTTACTTCCCTACATTTCAGAGACTACATATTATACTTTCTACTCCACTACACGTATTGGACAGTTGACTATGCAAATTAAGATTTTAAAACAGTTTTTTTAAATACAGTAAATCGGTAAAGTACCCATGACTATTATTTAAAAAAGCAACAGTTATAAACTTATAAACTTCACAAGGTGTAAATATTGTGTTTACAGCTTGTTGCGCTGCCACTAAGTGGCCAACAAATCAATTAATAAAGGTTTAAATAATGTACATTACCATCACCATCACCAGGACCCTCATCTTAAACAATTTAAATCTTCTCTCCCTTAAATCACTACATCTCTTACACTCTTCGATTACACATTCCCTGAAGACATAATACACATCATTTGAAATGCCTGGGGTCTATTTGTCTCACATGTCTGACTATCTTCATCAAACGCTTGATCATCTAAATATGTTGGTGTCCCAGGTAGACCCTGATATCATTGTGTTGTCTGAAACAGACAGGTATTAAGGACTGTGAGGTGGCTATGGATGACTTTGATGTGTATCAAATAGACAGGACTTGCAGGGTAAGTGGGGCAGTAGTTTATAAGAAATCACACTTTCCAGTCACAATACTGCATGCCGCTTCAATTCCCAAATACGTTGAATTTTTGACAAATGACAAGCTAACTGCATTTTATGAATTTATAGACCCTCTTCCCCCGGACGTGTAGCAAGAGGATTGTTGAAGCATCATCAATTAAATTAAATTAAATTGAATTTATTTTTGTACAGCCCAAAATCACAAATTACAAATTAGCCTCAGAGGGCTTTACAATATGTACACATTTGACATCCTCTTGTGCCAGAACCCTCACATCCTTGCTGGTCTGGCTCTACGGCCCATACTTTTCACACTCCAGTGATCGGTTGATGCTCCAGGAACGCCCGTACCAGCACACTTCCTGCCTGTGACTGCTTTCGGTGAGCCTGCACACTATATATTGTCAGATTTTGTTTTAGAGATATGGCTGACCATCTTTGTTACTTTGTTTTTTTGCAATTTCTTTATAAATAAAGGTTTAAGAAAAATAGACATTTGGTATTTGAGTGAAGGCTATGTAAGGCAGCGGGACAGTGAAAGTTGGGAATTGTATAAACTACAGTGCTCATGTTCATCATAATGAAGGGAAATGTCAACAAATGCAATGGCTTGGCTTGTTGATTACTCCCAGTGAGAAAAATGCTCACTGGGATAGAACAATGGAGCTCTGTAGCACAGAGGAGTAAGACACAGTACATCAGATTTTGACTGAAAAGACAATATTTATTATTAACATCAAATCATTGTTTTTGTGTTTACCTGGGATTTGTTGACAAGAAGAAAAAAACTGCATATCACCAGACTTATCCTTTAGAGGCATTCATTGTCATTTCTGACCATCAATCCAAGCAATATTGGCATACATTTTTAGTCTTAACAGACTGTTGGCTCATAAAATGAATCACCTGCTTGTACATGTATTGTTAAGTTGACAAAAGAATGTACTGCACTTTGATACAAGTACAAAATCATTGAAAACACACTGAGGATATGCAGTTAGCAGGAATGATATGTCGAAGAATACCAAATGTTCCAGAGGAGAATTTCCTGCTTATTATTAACTCCAGGTTTTGTGGCTGGCATCCTGCCTCTCTCTGTACACTGAGGGGTTTAGGCACTCAGGGTAAACGAGTGTGATGCAGCCATGGTGAAGGAATAACATTTGTCTTCGTCCCTGCAACATCCAGCGCGTTCAGCGCTGAAGCAAATTCGATTTTGAGACATTTTCCTTGCTGCTGAATTGGAGTTCATTTCAGGGTATGAAAACCTGGCACAATATGAAATAGAGTCATGCCACAACCTTAAGTTATTCTTCAAATGTAAGTGAGACAGGCAGGTGATAGCCATGGTTGATTGGCAACCACACAACCTGAAAACTAAGTTGAAGTACAGAATGACAGTTGATATATTTGGGCTATAATATTTCTCACTTTGATGCATTTTCCAATGCTGCCAGCACTCTAAACGTACACATCATTCTCTTCAAAGCTTCTTTTATTTGCATGTTTTATCACAAAAGTGAAAGATTAAGAACCAAAGTTACATTTTACGCAACAATAGCAATACGACATGTATACCGACAATACATAATATTACACTGAAGTGAAGCTCAACCCAACCACATGTGCTGTTAATTCTCTGGCTTGGTTAAACATGATTAGACAGGAAAACATAAAATTACCTCTTTGAGGAAATAAAGTTAGTCATAAAAACAAAGGAATTTGCTGATGGTTGAGGTTGATGTTGAAATGCTATCTTTGTGTCAGAGAGATGTTGGAGTTTAGGTTGATGGGGCGAGTTGATGAACCTGAGAAATGTGCAGAGACTTGATGGTTTATACTCAGATGACAAACTATCATCTCATCCTACCCTTGCACCTTGGCTTAATGGAGCTGACGAATTGTCTAAACCTTATGAAGACCTTGAAGAAAGTCTGTGCACTTAGCAAAGTGGTTCTTTGACTCAAATAAAAATTTGGAATATCCTTTACTGCAGCAACAAACCTCATCATGCTGATATTGGTTTGGACTAAAATATGGCTTGGATGGGTATTTGCCAAAGATGACTAAAAGAGAGTGAAAAATGAATGCAAAGTTATTCCTGTATTTTATTTGTACAGATTGTTATTTAAAGAGTTACTCTTTGAAAGGATTTCAAAAGCTCAACAGAGTTCCTGGCCACTACTCGTTCAGCATTCGTCCACATCATATTACTTGCTCCTGGTTTTTCCATTTTTCCTCGCTAACTCCATGAGGGTCTTATGTTGATTTATCGAAGTGTTAAGCATTCATATGTGTATGTCTTGGACCTTGGATGACACCATCTGCTGCTAATCTGTATTTATGTTGTTGTCTGCACACAGAAGCCCAGAACAGCTCGGGACAGAGTCAAGTACAAAGACACTGATTTCCCTTCTGGCTCTTCCCGTGAGGCTCCATCTGGATAATTCAAAAGTCACTCTAACAACTTACCATCCATGTTCATCCTTTACAGCTACCTTGTATGCCGTACTCAAAAAGAGTAATCGAAAGAGTTACTGAACACAGGGACATGTGCTGTATCATTTAAGCCCAAAATATGAATGTAATTTGAGGACCACATAAGGAGAAACACAGGCCGCTTAATACATGAGTGGTTTCTTCAAGTCGTAAAAACATATTCACAAAGAAATGTAATAGTGACCATGTGAATGGCAAGAGGGAAAATATTCTACATGCAGACACACTGTATAAGAAGCATGTACTCATATTCAGTGTTCCTTTATTTCCCTGTTACTGATGTAAATTGATGCACAAACTAAACTGTTTCTCTGCTAAAAGGAAGGTTACGATAATTGTAAAGGCACAAACCCACTGAAAGCGATAATTGATTCGGCTCATTTGATCCTTTAGGTGCCCTATTGCCCACTGCATGTGGAAATACCAACACCGCAGCATCAGCAGCAGTCTTTAAGGAAAAGGTTACTATCCAGGCAATATTTGTGTATACGATAGATAGATAGATAGATAGATAGATAGACTTTATTTCAGACTCGGGGTCCATACAGGCAGATACATAAAAAAACAGACACAAACAATAAAAGTACAGAGGCCTAGCAATGCCTTACAAAGAGACAGCTGTACCAATGTCGCCACAGCTGGGACTGGTAGCGTGTGGTGCTAAACCTTATGTTGGTTAAAACAAGTATGATCCCATTTACAGAGTCATTCAGTCTACAGATGAATTTGTACATGAGATTTCTTAAAACTGTTTGGAAAGTGTTGACTTGTGCAGCCACAAACATTTCACTGGCACTACTCCATCTCGGTCTCTTTAAAAGTATTCTCATGGCGTCATTGTACGCTACTTGAAGTCTCTGCAAACTCTTTTTTTTGTAGTTTGACCACAAGTGTGCAGTGTAGAGTGGAGTACAATATGCTCTGAACAGAGACATCTTCACTCCATCTGTACACAGACCAAACTTGCGTGAGAGGGTGTCTGCTTGTGCATACATCATACGACATTGCCTGGAAATGTCGTTATCATCAGACATGTGTTCTGTTAAAAAATGACCAAGATATTTGACTTCACTACAGACACCAAGATTATTGTCAGACAATTTGAAGTCAGGGAAGTTTAGACATTTGTCCTCTTTAGTTGGACAGATCAGGATAGCACTCTTACTGGCGTTGTATTTGATGTCATGTTCCACACCGTACACAGTACATATAGTGAGGAGCTGCTGAAGACCAGCGCCAGAAGGACGAAAGATCACCAGATCATCTGCAGACACGATGTGATTAACCAGAGTATTTCCAATCATGCACCAGTATTACTGGCTTTCAGTTGCTTGGACAGATCATCAATATACAGATTAAACAGAACTTGTCTGACACCATTGCTAACCCCAAATGGGGCTGACACACTTTTACCCCATTTTACTTGCATACTCTGGTGCGCATACCAGTAAGCCAGAATTCTCACTATGTATGTGGGGACACCTCTTTGGCTCAGTTTAAAAAATAATTTACTATGATTAACACGATCAAAAGCTTTGGAGGCATCAATAAAACACATAAGAAGTGATGAGTTTTGACCTCTGTATTTGTTTACAATTTCCTTTAAGGCTATAAATACCTCTTAATCTTTTTCCGCTTATCTTTATTTAGGGTTGCCAGGGGGCTAGAGACGATCCCAGCTGACGTTGGGCGAAGGCGGGGTACACAACCGGGACAGATCACAGGGCTATAGTATCGGGCAATTTAGAGTCTTCAATTAACCTTAAGCTTAAGGACTCGGGGCCCGGGATTTAACCCCGGCCCCTCTTGCTGTGAGGCGGTAGTGCTAGACACTACACCGTGCAGCCCTCTTAATCTTTTTACTTATCCTAAATAATGAAGATCCCGGTTCGAAACTATAGTTGATAAGATAAAATGACTGATTTGATATGGAAGAAGTAGGACTCTGATGGAGTTGTTGGGACTACAAAACATTACAAAGGGAAGCATCTCCTCCCTCATAAACAATGTTTGGCTGACGCCATCACACGTCGCACAAAAACTGACAGCAATAGAGTTGTATTTTGGTCTGCCATCAACACCCTGCACACCACATTCTCCGGGTTACTACAACAAGCACAGACCGTGAGGAGGAGCCTGACATGTCCAAGAGATGGAACTGTGTATGAGTGTGCATGAACCACACCATCCCTGAAGCACACAAACAGCCATTCAGTGCATCTGATGGGGGATATGCGGTCAATATAACATGCCAACGCAGGAACTGGGCAAAGCCAATGCAATTTTGCCTCCACGTCCTCCTCAAGGGGTGGGAGACAAAAAGCATCCAGCTGGATAACCTTTGACCTGAAAGAACTTCTTACGTTCTTACAAAAGAGGAAATTTGGTTTGAGAGTAACTGTGTGCATCAACAGGGTGGTTATATCACACTCTTTCTTAGCTGAGGTCAGTGCAAGCAGCAAAGCAGTCTTAGATGACGACGCCTTCAGAGAGGAGTGCTCCAGAGGCTCAAAGGGATCCTTGAAAACAAATGTCAGTTCCCATGTAGGGGAGGAGGCACGCATCACTGGGCAGCCGGTCTGTTGGAACAATGTGAGGTGTCCCAGATGCTGCCTCTGTTGACTTCCACTATAACACACTACATGGGAAGAAATTAGCAATTGTTGCATCCATTGCTCATTTTTGTTCCTGATGCTTGATATCATTCCTGACAGACCATAATAGGGCTGACGTCATGTAGTGTGGTTCCGCATCGGATGACACGAGGTCTCTAAGGCACCAAGTGAAAGCGGTCACCAAATGAAGAGTTCTGCACTATATCTTCCCACAACAGGACGCTCTGTTCTGTTTAGTGCTGCCATACAGAGTCCTAGTACTCTACAAAGTTGGACGCAGACAAAGTTCTCTGTGTCAAATTGAATAACAAAGGATTATGAATATCAATCTTTGGATCAGATTGCGTTGTGATGTATGGGTGGGGCTATCCTTGAAATCCCTTTATTTTCAAGCATAAATACATCATTCTTTACCGGTGATATCAATGCAGGGAGTGCGCCAAAAAGCGACCTCACAGAAAAGAAATGTGTGTGTACACTAATACATACACATACAAACAGACACACACACACAAACACACACTAAAATGGAGGAGGAACATGGCTACATGAATTTACTCCAAAGACAATTTATTATCTTTTGTTCCAGTAGATAGTCTCTTCTGCTTGCAGGAACACTAAAGCTCATAATGACAGGGCATACTCAACCATGCCAATATATACCTATATTTGTGGCATAATAAACATGCATTCATACATACATGCATAATGTGGTATATGACCCAAGAATTTAGATTCGATTAGACTAGATAGGTACTTTATCAATCTCGCAAGGGGAAATTCCTTTGTGTCACCTCATTAATCCTCGGCAGCCTCAGCTCTGCTTTCTTTCTTGTGTAACATCAGTTTTTTTGATAGGAAACCTGGAAGCTGACATTGTGCAACTTCAAAGCTGTATTTCATCTGGCCGAGCTGAGGTTGGTGGTGCACAGAGAACAATCTTCACAGGCAGTCTGCCTCGGTGTTAATTAAAGCACACCGTCCAAAAAGACAGTCAATCAAACACAGGTTATTGGACAGGGGACAAATAAAGAGACGAGCAGTCTTCTGAAAATCCGTCTGAGGGAGTAAAGGCAGCATATCAGGGGACTTATCATTGTATCGTCAGCGTCAGAGTCGGATAATGCGTCAAATACAATATCTTTTCCTGCTGGATGGGGGGGATGAGTGACGCCTGGAATTTCATTCCATTGCAGACAGGTAAAGTTTTCCTTCAGCCTCTTTTCAGACAGCTGTGGGTTAGAACATGTCGTCAGCGATAATGGCAGCATAGTGGGAAAATGTAGGAGTTCTCTTCTGTTCATGAAAGAATCGTGCCCCCATCCCTAAACGTTGAAGAAAATCAAATCAAACGGAGATCATAAATATAAACAGAAAACAGAAGTGGTGCTAAAGTAGAACCTGAAACAAAGCTGACACGTTTCTAAAACAAAAAGACATGCAGTAACACAACCACATCCCGTGTAAAAAACAACAAACTGAATTTCCTCAAGAATGTAATGATATACCAAGATACTTATACTTGACATATTACCAATGTTGCCCTTTTCAGCTTACATTTCACAGTGTCAGAGTCCTAGTTTTGTTCTACTACAGTTGCATAGTTGTCAGTTCTCGCTAGGATTGTGTTGCGATTGTGGGTGAGAAGAGCAAATGTACATGTGCGGACGGGTGTGTCAGTATGAACAGTAGTAGCATCTGTGTGTCTGGCAGCCAAATAGGCTGCACCCAGTTGATGTCATATCTCTGTGTACTGATCTGTTAAGTAGTCGTCTCAGCCAGTGAAATAGTACAGTACATCTATTCCACATACTCAACGAAGAAAATCTGAAGCTCCTCCATCCAGAATGTGGACGGTCAGAGGGGAATAACGGCTGATGAAATTGTTTTTGGCAAATGTAGCTGTAATTATAAGTAATTGAGTACATATCACCATCATCATCTCACGACAACAAAGCGGTGTAATGAATCTGATGAAAGATACTACTAATATCCCTTTGAATCTTAGTCAAAAGTACAGCGGTCTAATGATGTATATACTGGAGGTTTTACAAAGATGAGCTGAAATTAAGCACAGAATTTAAAGAACAGACACATGACAAGAAAAACAAAAACTCTTTAAACTTGTATATATTTTTGATCTTTATTGAACCAACAACTAAAAGCAAATCCCTTATTTCTCCTATCCCATTAAAATCCTAGCCAGGGGCTTGGAACTGCTTGAATGAAACCTGCATGGTCTTTGCAGCAGCCTGCTGTAATCACACAGTCATGTTGGGGACACTATGCACAGCAGCACTGGTGTCATGAGACAGACGGGGCCCCACTGCTGGACTGAAAGAGTCTCAGCTTCCCATCCAGGCTTCCAGTTAGCAGCTAAGAGAGACAGAGAAAAAAACAGTACGGTGAGCTTTTAGTCTTGTGGTTCAAACTCACACAGGCTCCGCCCCTTACCCCTTACTGTCTGGGCCTCCGGTTCTGCAGAGTAAGGTGTCTCTAAACTTACATTCTGTAATCTGACCAGTAGGGGGCGACTCCTCCGGTTGCAAAAAGAAGTCACATTGAATGGAGTATAAAAAAATGACTGTACTTCCCACTTGAGTTATTACCTCATAAACATTGTGAACATGAGGTGATGGTCTCAATCTCTAGTTTCAAATCTTCGTCAAAACAGCATGATGTTCATTTGGTAAATGATGGTCCATTTAGAGTCAAATAGAACATGAAGCGGAGTACGCTGTAGGGCGGGCTTACTGTGATTGACAGGTCGCTGCTGCTACCAGAGACGTATACGTCGTCTCTGTCACTCCTCCGCATTCCAAATATAATCAATTCCAAAAACCAACATGGCGACAGCCGTAATCCAAGATGGCGACAGTGAAACCGCCAAACTAGAGGCTTCAAAATGGCAGTCCGCTGTCACGATGACTATGTCCACTTCCTATACAGTCTACGGCAGGGGTGTCAAACATACGGCCCGCGGGCCGCATCCGGCCCGCCACGTCATTTTATGTGGCCCGCGAATCCGCCAGCAAAAAAAAAAAAAAAAAAAAAAAATTATTTTTATTATTATTTTTTTTTTTACAAAAATTAAAAGTTAGATGTGAAAATAAAAATATCCCCATGGTCGAAATTATGAGATAGAAAGTCGAAGTGATGAGATAGCATGTTGTCTGTGTGCCGACATTAAAACGATCACAACAGGTGGACAGGAGATGCAACAACCCATAAAGAGGATTTACAACAAGTGATCGTGTCTTTCTCAACATGCGTACTTCTCTGCACTTGTAAACTCGTGGACTTGTGAAACGTCATCAGTCTCAGCCCAAGTACTGTTCCAATTCAAAGTTCACATCGAGCGGAGATGTTTGAGTATAAAAAAACTTTGAGTTGAGCCATTCGCGCCGCCGGTCTCACCGGGGGCTATTTGTGTTCATTCGCACTGGACGCGTCGGAGAGGGGGCGGGGCTTATCGCCCTGAAAGCCGTTCAACTGTCCGCCATTAACCATGGAAAAAATAACCTCTATTTCTGCTTAGTACATGTTGTGGAAGTCACAGATATCCCGGGAAACTAAACTAAATATGTTAGGAGTGGTTACATTTACAACCGGCCCTTTGAGGGCGACCGTGATGCTGATGTGGCCCCAGAGTGAAAATGAGTTTGACACCCCTGTTCTAGAGCATTTGTTGATGTCATGTTTGTTCCGAATGGTGGTCACATGACTACACTTGGTCACATGACTTCTCCAGACTAAAAAACCTGCAAAATAGAATTACAAAAAGGGATAGGCTACAGAAAATATATTGTATTAATAAAAGGTTTGTCTTCCTCTATAATCTTCCTCTACTCAAACTGACAAAGTTTTACTTTTCAAACTTAATTACAACACTGCAGGCCATCGCTCTCTCTCTCTCTCACATACACACACATCAAATTTGCTTCAAAATGAACACTTACAAATCAAAGTTTACTAGATTCTGGGGCAATACATTTGGTCAACACACATCTCTCACTCGTAGCTCTGGTGACTGGAAGTCCCTGTCATACTGGAGAGTATTTATTTGTGAACTTCACAATAGTTGTGCAGAACAAAATAAGTATTGATAAGAAAAGGAAAGTCCTCCTTTTTGTGTCCTACACCCTCCTCAAAGCCGCAAACCGTGACTTGAAACGTCCGCTCATTGTATATATTTGTGGATTATTTTGTCCAGTCTTTATTTTTTAAAGGAAACACTGAATAAATCATCTCATCCATCATTTACTCTCGTCATTTATTGTTGTTTAAAAAAAATTACCATTTCAAAAAATTGTTACAGGCTAATTGAAATCTAACTCTGCTCTAATAAAAGTAATTGTTTTATACATACAGTATATGTATGCAAAATTGTTAATTGTGATGCACCAGCTGGTATTTTGCTGGTGATTGAAATCAGGACAGTTTAAAGTATGGTCCTGGATGTGTTGACAGCATTGACGTTAACTTAAGGAAGGAAATTAAGAAGCTGGTAGTGCAAAATTGAGTTTTCATGTGATTTGATAGTCATGGTATTGTGAAGGACTTCTTTGGGAACAAAGAGATTCATTTTTTATTAATAATAGCAGAAGAAATATCTAAGTTGTAAAAGTAATAATAAAGATAGAACAGATTGATAAAACTAAATAAAGTATCACGGAATATTTGTACAAAAGTACAAAATATGAAGACTTGTAAACGCTGTAGCTGTTTGAGTTAGGGCGACATAAAGCGTAATGGTACTTTAAGATCACTTTCAAAAGCCGCACTTAAACATAACTCAGGATAATCAAATACTGCCAACTGAGAGCAGATAAAGGCTGAAGGAGCCTTTTCTCTTAACTTTATAGTTTGCATAGAGTTTGCATGTGAAGTCTTCCATCATTTAAATCCTGCAATATTTCATATTTGACCTCTTAAAAATTACAAAATTTGCGCAATGTTAATTATTTAATCGAAAATGTTTTCATAACACAAATGCAAATGTGATTTTGTACATTCAAGCACATGAACATGATAAATCATTTGTAAAATGTGACACTTTTAATGAGCGCAACAGCAAGAAAGCACATGACAAAATGAACAGTAATAATATTAAATATAATAGCACACAAAGTTATTTTGGCAGCAGTTTCAAATTTCCTTTTGTTAGACTGCTGAAGTCATGAAGGATGCCCACCTTCACGTGTGACCAGCAGATCACCACAGAGCGTATACAGTGAATAGTGAAATACACAATACACCTTTGACTTCATCCTTGAAGTTTTTGTTTTTATTAGTTCGTCCATCAACTTCTGACGAGACGACTATCGCCGAGCACGCAGTCCCACAGCCGACCTCTGCACCACAACTGCACACAAGACAGGGTTGAGTGTGTGTGTGTGAGTGTGTGTGTGTGTGTGTGTGTGTGTGTGTGTGTGTGTGTGCGTGTGTGTGTGTTATTGATACCAGCATATGTGTTTGCATGGCTCCTGCTTGGTGAATACAGGGCAAGTGCACAAATGTGGGTCACCCAAGCACACCTAAACAACACGAACAAACGTGGAGTAAGGATACAAAACCTGGTTTTAATGACCTGAGAAGAGAGCAGGAGTTTTGTTTTGAAACAAAATTTTGAACTGAGCAATGTTGGTTTTTAAAAAGCTGACTTTTCAAAATGAAACGGATTAATTTTCTTTCTTCAGGTCAAACGCGCCATAGAGCGTTTGAAAGACTAAATTAAATTGAAATAAAGCAAAATATCTGATAAAAAAAGTAAACAACACTAACTAACAGTTCTTTGCACTACAGGCGCAATTTGATCAGTGGTCAAAAGGTTCTGAAAAGTACCAATTCCAATTATTAGGTACTGCAAAATTTGAAAGATTTAGGAAAAATAATCCATGGTTTTCTCTGACAAATGTTTTTTTCACATTATGTAAGATTCTGTACTTGTTTTCACATCCACTGCAACACATTTCAGGGATAAGTTTTATATAACCTAGTCATATGAATGCAAAATAAATGGCAGTGTTGATGAATATGAATATGTCATGAATATGATGAATATGTCAATGTATAATGTTTGAACCGCTCTTAGTCTGGGCTCTCCCCTGAGACCTGTTTGCCTTGGGAGACCCTACCAGGGTCCCCGGACAACATATAGCTCCCAGGATCACTGAGCCACGCAAACTCCTCCACCACGTTAAGGTGGCGATTCACGGAGGAGTATCAGTGTGTGCCTATGTGTGTGTCTGTGTGTGTGTGTGTGTGCGGGGGGGAGGGGGGGATAGGGTAGAAGTATGTGTGTGTGTGTGTGTGTGTAGATAGGGTAGAAGTGTGTGTGTGTGTGTGTGTGTGTGTGTGTCTTCTCCCTCTCTTTCTCCTCTTTCCTGTCCTTCTTCAGGATCTTTTCGACCACTTTCCTGGCCTTCTTCTCCTCCTTCTTAAACTGTGCCTTCCCCTTGTCAGTTTGCAAATCACATCACGTGATTCAGCTCAGCCAATCAAATATGGCTATTCTGACAAGTTTCCTGACTCGAGTGAGATGTACACACACCGGGGGAGAGACGAGGAAAGAGAAGGAAGAGCAGGAGAATAATGCTTGAGTCAGAGAAGTTATTTCACATAACGTTCTCCAAAAAGAGAAAAGTGGTCAAAGAGACCAGAGTCTTGAACCAAGAATGAACAGACTCTTATAGGTTCATTCTTCACACGGACAGTTTATAACCAGTGTGTCTCCAGTACGTCGCATATGTTTAGAGACAGTGACGATTAATAAAAGCGGTAAATGAAGCGACACTACCAGACAAAGCACAACTCAAGTTGAGCAAATGTTGCCACTCACATAAATATACAAAATAAAACTAAGGCCGGGTAGGTTAGGGTAGAAGTGGGGATAGGTTAGAAGTGGGGATGAGTGAGGAGAAGAGAAAGGATGTTGCTTCTCTTTTCTACTTCCTCTCCTCTCTCTTCTCCATCAATTTCTTTTCTTTCTTTTGCCTTTTCACTTCCTCCTTTTCTCTTTCCTCATTGTCCTTCTTCTCCTTCTTCTGTCTTTTCAATTCCTCCTTTTCTCTCTTCTTGTTCTCTTCCATCTCTTTCTTCTCCCTCTTCTCCTCCTCCTTCCTCTCCTTCTTCAGCGTATTTTCCGCCTCCTTCCTCTCCTCCTTCAGCGTATTTTCCGCCTCCTTCCTGGCCTTCTTCTCCTCCTTCTTAATCTGCGCCTTCTCCTTGTCAGTTTGTTGGGCGAGCACTTGAAGCCTGAGGTTATCTACCTGGAGGTCAGCGTTTTCTCTCTGGAAGCTCTCCTCCTTTGCAGCAAGTTCGCTTCTCATCCGATCTTCCAGAGCCGTGAGTTTTATTTTCCACTCCGCCTCGCTCCGGATGAGCTCGCTGTCTTTCTGAGTAGCGTAGCTCTCCAGGTCCAGGATGGTCTGCTTCAGCTTCTTCTGCTCCTTTTCAAACTGCTCCTTCTCCTTGTCAGTTTGTTTGGTGAGCTCTCGAAGGCTGATGTTATGTTCCTGGAGGTCAGCGTTTTGCTGTGTCAGGAGCTTGATGTCGTCCTCCTTTTGGTTGCACCACTCCTCCTCCAGCTGTCTGCTCTGTCTCTGCAGATCCTGCTCTCTCTGGAAGCTCTCCTCATTTGCAGCAAATTCGCTTCTCATCCGATCTTCCAGAGCCGTGAGTTTTATTTTCCACTCCGCCTCGCTCCGGATGAGCTCGCTGTCTTTCTGAGTAGCGTAGCTCTCCAGGTCCAGGATGGTCTGCTTCAGCTTCTTCTGCTCCTTTTCAAACTGCTCCTTCTCCTTGTCAGTTTGTTTGGTGAGCTCTCGAAGGCTGATGTTATGTTCCTGGAGGTCAGCGTTTTGCTGTGTCAGGAGCTTGATCTCTTCCTCCTTTTGGTTGCGCCACTCCTCCTCCATCTGTCTGCTCTGTCTCTGCAGATCCTGCTCTCTCTGGAAGCTCTCCTCATTTGCAGCAAGTTCGCTTCTCATCCGATCTACCAGAGCATTGAGTTTTATTTTCCACTCCGCCTCGCTCTGGATGAGCTCAATGCATTTCTGAGTAGCGTAGCTCTCCAGGTCCAGGATGGTCTGCTTCAGCTCCTTCTGCTCCTTTTCAAACTGCTCCTTCTCCTTGTCAGTTTGTTTGGTGAGCTCTCGAAGGCTGATGTTATGTTCCTGGAGCGTTTTAGCGTAGCTCTCCAGGTCCAGGATGGTCTGCTTCAGCAAGTTCTGTTCCTCAGTTTCGAATTTTGCCTCCGTGGCCATCATCTCGTTGTTCTCTTTCAAGGACTTTACAACCTGGTTGAACTCGGCATTCTCGTTCTGCTTTTCAAGCAGTCTTTGATTAAGAGAAAGGATAATTTCGTCCTTCTTCTTCTCTGTGACCACCTTTTCTTTTTTTCTAAGCTCTAGCTCTGACTTGAAAGCATCGATTATTTGCTTTTTCTCACGGTTCCAAATGTGCTCTTCTGAGGCCATCCGCTTCTTCACGGCACAAATTTCTGATTTCTTAACCCTGATTATTTCCAGTTTCTCATTGTCCCAAGTGAGCTCTTTGCTGGCCATCTGCTTCTTCATGTCAACAATTTCTGCTGCCTGCCTTTCACAGAGAACCCTGATTCTTTTCTGTTCCTCACGGTCCAAAATTAGCTCTTTGGCGGCCATTTTCTCCTTCAAGGCAACACTTGTTGATGCCTGCTCGTTGTCTGTCTTTTGAAAGTCCATTTTGGCTGTTCTCAAGTCCTGTATTTTTTCACAATGGTAATGCGCTATTGTTGCTTGAGTGCTACTTTGAGTATGTCTCTCTGATGGATGTCAAATGATAACTAAGTAGAATAAGGTTCTAGAATGACACTGACTGCATTGACATTCTAGAGCCTTCGATGATGTCATGTTTAGTGATGTCACGGAATTCTTTAACCGCCTTTGATGATCAAAGGCGGTTAAAGAATTCCGTGACATCACTAAACATGACATCATCGAAGTGTCATCCTAGAACCTTATTCTAGAACAGGGGTGTCAAACATACGGCCCGCGGACCGCATCCGGCCCGCCACGTCATTTTATGTGGCCCGCGAATCCGCCAGCAAAAAAAAAAAAATAAATAAATAAATATTTTTATTATTATTTTTTTTTTTACAAAAATTAAAAGTTAGATGTGAAAATAAAAATATCCCCATGGTCGAAATTATGAGATAGAAAGTCGAAGTGATGAGATAGCATGTTGTCTGTGTGCCGACATTAAAACGATCACAACAGGTGGACAGGAGATGCAACAACCCATAAAGAGGATTTACAACAAGTGATCGTGTCTTTCTCAACATGCGTACTTCTCTGCACTTGTAAACTCGTGGACTTGTGAAACGTCATCAGTCTCAGCCCAAGTACTGTTCCAATTCAAAGTTCACATCGAGCGGAGATGTTTGAGTATAAAAAAACTTTGAGTTGAGCCATTCGCGCCGCCGGTCTCACCGGGGGCTATTTGTGTTCATTCGCACTGGACGCGTCGGAGAGGGGGCGGGGCTTATCGCCCTGAAAGCCGTTCAACTGTCCGCTATTAACCATGGAAAAAATAACCTCTATTTCTGCTTAGTACATGTTGTGGAAGTCACAGATATCCCGGGAAACTAAACTAAATATGTTAGGAGTGGTTACATTTACAACCGGCCCTTTGAGGGCGACCGTGATGCTGATGTGGCCCCAGAGTGAAAATGAGTTTGACACCCCTGGTCTACGGGAAGGACCAGAATGATCTGGGAGGGCTTAGACGATAATGGAATTCCGCCACTGATATTGCTTTAAAGGTGCAAGATTTGAGATTGGAAACCTGAAGGGCTCTCGACATGTCAATGCTGAGCTGGCGGCTTATAGCTAACGGTACAAACAGCACCTACAGTGCAAACTACAACAAAAGTGCTGACAGAGCTAACGGCGTTTACATGACGGGGAACTGGAGGGTGGCTGCTACACTTTCCGACAATGAGGTGTGAAACAATTTAGCACACTAAGGCACACCTTCACCACTGTTCCACCAGGGGCATTTGACTTTTAAAAAATATATTTTGGATGTCATGCTTTGTTTAAATTGAATGGAAAGTCCTCCTTCTGAACAAAACGAAGTAGCACTCGATTGCTTCTTTTCTTCCTCTGTCACAGGTCTGTGGTGAATGTACAGTGCATTAGTGTGGTGAATCACTTCACACATCATAGTAGCATACGTTACGTGCACGTGTCTGTCAGGACGGCTTCATCAGCTGTATGAGAGCAGTGCAGAGCAGCAGCCCTGAGCTAACCAGTGGGGCACGTTCACATGTGCTTACATGCACTAAAAGCACACATGGACGGCACGGCTATGTCAGCAAAGCAAGGAGAAGCTTGGATAACAACACAGGCAGAGGAAGAGAGAGATTTCCTTCACTGCTTGATTCTCTGCTCAGGACATTATTCCACTCTATCTTTACTTAGATAGAATGTTAAACACAGCTCCTTTAAGAAAAACAACGATATACGGAGTGATCGGCGGAGCCCGTTACCAAGAGGGCCCTGTTACACAGCGGTGTGTGCGGCCTTATATGCTGTGGGGTCGGCACGTATTTGGGTAGTCACAACCTGATTGGCTGGCTACACTTGTGCAAATTTCCAGTCGAGGGTTCTGCCTGTGCTTATAGAACTAGAGTTACAGTATTGTGACCTTCAATATTTTCCAGGGACTGCAGTGGAACACGTCACTCTCGTTTTTACGACTTTCTATTTAGAGGACCAAGTTGCATAACAGCACTTGCTTCATTAAAGAAGACTAGCATCACCACGGTCAAGATCCATACAGTGTTTCTTGATTTTCTATACTTGCCATATCATATATATATATATCATATATCATATATCACAAAAAAGCATAAAGCCTCATGGCCTGAACTTTGTAAAATAACACACATACTGTAACCAACACGGGGATGCGATACACTAACAAGCACATATGTACAGAATCATTTCTTCACTATATTTCTTTGCAAGAATATAGATATATTATCAGCCAGTAGAGAAAATGAGGGTGAGGGAGCATTACCTCAAACATCTGACAGCCAATCAGCAGCAATAACAATAGGAAACCCTCCATTTGGAGTTCAAAATGAGCATCATAATGTTCTCATATTCATATCGGCAGCTGCTCAAAGTAGAGAATATGATAGGATGGAACCCTCATTATCCAAGACAGCTGTTTACAAACGGCTCTATTTCCCCTTTATTTTCAACCTTACGTGTCTTGTAAGAGTGTGACAAACCATTGCAAATCAATTTCATCCTACTTTGAGCCAAGGTTATTTGTACTACACTTAATCCCATTTTAAGTCTGAAAGGACTTCACAAATCCTACACAATGAAAACACATGTGAAAACAACCCAACAAGTTGCAAACTAAAGGCTGTGCTTGGCTGAATGTCACGATCTGCCGCGGAGCATCAATGTAATTTATGGTGATTTGTAGGTGGATTTTCAGAAAACTGTTGCTTTTTTAATACTAACAGCGGGAATCTTGGAAAACAGCAACTGATAAAAAAACGCCATTAAAAAAAACCACAATAGTTGTAACATTTTTTCCAACATACTAAAGCTGTTTTATGCAGAAGAAATCATTTTTTACCAACAAGCAGATGCCTGTGCTGGGAAAGGGAGTCACAATAGCTGAGGGCTGAGGATGACTGAACCACAGAAGAGATTAAACTGGGGTGGATTAAATCTTCTTTTTACGAGTGAATGTTGCAGCCACTCTCCGATAGACACACAGAGGATTTGCAGGTGTGTGTGTGTGTGTGTGTGGAGCCTAAAAGACATGAGGATTTCTGCAAAAAGGTAGCCAGGTAAGCACGAACACAATACACCTACATAAGCATGTGTTATACTTGTGTTTTTTAGCATATAAAAGTGTTTGAGGCTCTCCCATGAAACAAACAGCTCATTTCTCTTCAATTTTCAAGAAGTCTTCTTTCTCCATGACCTCCTGCTTAATGACCTTAAACCAACAATAGCCAAGCTGTCTGGGTCATGCCCCCCCGGCTTCTAAAATAGCTACTTAAAAACACAAGAGGGAGAGCAGCCCCATTAGCAACTACAGCTCTATTCATCAACTACCGTCTCCATGTAAACATGCAATGTAGTTGAAGCTAAATTACAGATTTTCTAAAAAAGGTGACAACACGAAAGGATTTTTAACGCCATACGCTCGCAGCAAACATCTGTAATCCGACACATGCCATCGCTGCAACCTTCGACCTTTGTTCAGTGAGGCTGAGGCAAGCTAAGCTGATGAGGACCGAGGGTTTTGGGTGACCTTTAAGGTCAGAAGTCAATACTTCTTGCGAGCTGATTCCCTGTAGCTGTAACAGCAAGGGGTCATGCTGGGCCATCACAACTGAGTTATTTGTCTTTCCTCAAAATCCACTTCTAGGAAACACAGTTTTCTTGGATTTTGAAGATTTAGTCACAATGTCAGATGTCCTGATGCATCATTTGACTTTTGATCATTTAATCATAGGTCATGCATGAGAAACAAAGCATATTTAAAATATCATTCAAAACATTTCAGCAACTCTCAGATCGTAAATCAGATTGCGAATTTGCATGGCGTGTCATAAATGTTACATAATCTAAGTTATTGTCAGGCATGCTGGACTCAATACCATAAATCAATAGTTCAAACCAGGAATAGAAATCCTGATTATGAATACAGTCTGGGTTGGATTCCGAGTGGTGAAGACTGTGTGTCAAATATTGTCATTCTGGACAACAGAAAGTGACCGTCTGCAGAAACTGGTGACAACTGCGGCTTTGAAGATATGAGGAGCGATGTGTTTTTCCTCCCAAAGGATATTATTCATCAGCGCAGACTTAACAACTGCCAGCATTCCAGGATGTTCTGTAGTGTACATGCTGAGAGCGGAAGGAGGATACACATGAGAGATGGAAACAGGAGCAGACGGTCACAAGGGTCACCAGTTTGATAAGCTTATGCACTGTCAGTGAAAGAAATGTATCGTCTGTTGCTGGTGGTGATAGTTTTGGTGGTGACTTATGAACGGAGTCACTTTCTAACTTCCCATAAATCTTTATGCATGCATAGTATTAATATACAAAGGTCTATATAATACTACACTCCAGCTAAGTTTTGTTTTTTGTTGCCGTTAGAACTCCCTTTTTCGTGTTTGTTATGTCTCTTATTTACTTATTAACAATTAGGGAACTGATAATAGTCCAAATTGGTAAATGAAGGTGATGCTATATTGCCAAAGAATTTAAATTTAAATTTAGAAAATGTAAGAAAATCTTCTGGGAAATAAAAAAATCGCATCACATTAGAGACATGACATTTTTCATTGAGAAATGTTTTATTAAATTTGTATTCATCTAATCTTAGCTCTTATTCTAATATCATGCTATTTTACGAGGTTATGCCATTTTCAGTTATTAAAGACATACTATGCGCTATCTAATAATGTTGTGTTCATGCCAACTATATATGTGCATATCTGAGCTAAATTTACCTCAATGTAGTCAGCCAAAGGAAGTACTGTACAACACAATTAACTAACACCAACTAACCAACTAACCATCCAACTGAGAAAATGCTGTCGACCACAAGTCGTGATACTTAAAAATTCCTCTTGCAACTGGACCCAAACTCTTTATTTCCTCACTTCCTGTGCATTGCCTTCCAGCTGTGTTGAACTCAGGCTGCCTCAGCTCAGTCTGTGTCTCACTCTAATGTGACATTCTGGAGCAGACAGCAGATTCCACCTCTGTATTTGCTGTCTGGCCGCTACAGTATGACGAGAGCGTTTTGCTCTCTTGGGTCCCGGCAAAAAAGGAAACAAAGAGATAAAATATGAAAAAGGCCGAAGGAGCGTGGATAGCTTTTTCAAATGCCAAATGGCCACAAATTAACAATATACAATAAAAAGGTCGAGTGGGAATGCCAGCTGCATGTTATGCCTGCCCGCGAAGAGCAAAGATGACACATGCTGACATATGGAGACAAGAGTAGCACTGCCCTTGAAAGCCAGTGAGATGATTCACTCTTTGTTCATCTTCCTAGTTTGGAAGATGGAACATGTTAACTTTTAGAGACAGCTGCTTGTGTCAATAAGCGGTCACAGACCTCAGTGAGTCCAGCACATGAAGTGCAAATGAGGGAAAAAGTTCTGAAACTTTTCACTTAATCAAAATACTTAAACGGACAACATTATAAAATAGTTATTGTTTCATTGTGAGGCTATTTTTCGTTGAAGAAAAACACTAACAGAGTACTGGATTTTGTTTGTATTCATATCCCCTTCCAACAAACACAGACATGTATGCATTTAAAAATGGTGTAGTGGTGTCTCTGGGACAGAGTATAGTCCGGTTTCTTACTCAAGGACAACAGGAAACCTTGCTCACTATTGCCCATTACTGATTGCATGTTTTCATCCACAAACTAAGTTTATTGTCGGACATTATTTATGTCAGATTACTGACATTTTTTTTGTTCAATCACGGACTCAAAGGAGGCACAAATAAGCTCTTTTTTGATAAAAAAGGCATTTCTAAGAGAAAAGCCCGATGCAAGTTTTAGTTTTACAAACTGCTCATTGTGATGCTTGAATGGAAAAGGTCACCAATTAAAACTGAAAGGTGTCAGAATGACAAAACACAATACTTAAGCAATGGAAGGAACAGTGGTTTCAACAACTTTTCTTATTATTTATAATAAATAAAAATGTAACAATAGTTTTATCAGCATTCAAGGTAGTCCACTGAAAACAAAATAAGGAATAAGGGAGGACACTCCACTGTCCCATAAAATAAATCCTCTTCTAATATGCTGACCTTAGGCAAATACCAGACATTTCCACTGCCGATGTGGAACAATGTAACTGGAGCTATCCATCCATCTTGGGATGAGACAATACAGAACTCTGCGTAACCCAAATAGAGCACAGCCCTTTGAAATCTATTCTTCTAGTCTGACCTAGTAACCTGTTTTTCTGAAGTCATTGTTGATCCGCCTCTGGCTACAGCATTTTGCTTTGCCTTTACTCATGATCCTGAAGCTTTAAAGTCCTAAAATCATTGGATGAAGCCACAGATTTAGTATTACCACTGCCTTGTTTCCAGACTCTACTCAAATTAGACACATCTTATTTTGCCTTCCACAACTCTAATCTAAAAATAAATGAAAAAGGGAACAACCTTATGTGTTGAACCAGCAGAGACGAAATGACCCCTGTTGCAAGTGATAAAATACTTTGCAAGTAGAATTTGCAAGTCTACATTTATGGTAGAACATGTAGGTCCAACACCGGAGAGCTTACACAACTTTACAGAGGTATGCCATGTGAAATCCCACAAGATTTTACAAGACAACAAAGTGAAGAGACAGTAAAAGTTGGGATCTTTCATTGCAGCCTTCAGCACAGGAATAAACCGGAGGTAGATCTGCCTGCTTGATGGTCTTTTAATTAAGTATGAGGATGGAAAACATGAGTGAAAAATGAGTGGAAAATATGCATTGCATTATCTGTCTGAGCCTTTCATCGAAGGGTTCTCACAGCAACATCTGGATCTCAAATGTGGCTAAAAAGCAAGTCGAGCACAGGTTGGGGACACGTATTTCTTCATGTTTTGGTAAGGAGAAAGCAATGTTCCCATTTGATATCACTTGGCTTTGGTCACAGTTAATACTGACCAGCCATTTCCCAGGACTCCTTGACTTTCTGATACTTTTTTATTTACATGTTTCTATTTTGGCCAACAGAAGAAAATATAGATAGATATGTGTGCATCAATTCTAGCAAGACATTAGATCAACTGCATTAAGTTTAACTAGAAGCAACCTCACAAAGTGGAGCCAGGCACTAAATATATAAGTAGAAGATCAACTGTGTGATAAATAGGAAAGATACACTTTTCAGCTCATATGAAGGAGATCTTTCTGTAACTAATACTATGTATGTATGTATGTATGTATGTATGTATGTATGTATGTATGTATGTATGTATGTATGTATGTATGTATGTATGTATGTATGTATGTATGTATGTATGTATGTATGTATGTATGTATGAGCCATCAGAGTGCTTCATCTAAGTGAAGAACGAACTTGTCATAAAAGTGCTACGGGTGGAATCATGGAATTTACTGAGCGCACATGTCAACAGATCCATCTCCATGTCAACTGAGCAAACTCCCTCCACTCATGTGATACGGTTGAAAGCTATAAGAAGACCACATGTTGGGATTGTTTTTGTCAAACCTCCCTGAAATTAAACATGACAAAGTTCGGTCACAGGTTGTGAATCTTTCAATTTCATGCAGTTTTATCTCAATTTGCTAAGAATTTGAGAGGTCTTCCTTCCTCTAAGAGGTCCTGAGAAAGATGGGCCACAGTAAATGTCGATGTCAGTCACTGATCAAGAACAGCCCTTTCCCTTCGGGGGGACAGAAAAAAAAAAGTAGCTGTGCAGTGGTGAAAACATATAACTGTGCAGCTGTGTGTTAATTGCATTCAGAAAGTTGGGAAACATTGGAGCAGACAGTTAATGTAATAAACTACAGCATTACCGGTTATTGGTTAGTATGAGAAGGCATGCTTATTTCATGAGCAACTATTTCTGTGATTAAAATGATAATTAAATGAGACAGACAACCAATAAGAGATGATCTCATGAAAAAGATCTGATTGATACAATTTGATATATATTACCAAGAAATTTACAATACACTGAATAAAAGAAGGGTTTTGATTATTTGCACAAATGCAAACTGCAAATTTAGTAAGTCTTCATAGTTGTGTTCTAATGGATACAATACATTTTCAACCTTTTTTTAAAAAACTTTTTAGAGTTCCTGCCTTGCCCGCATGTCATATCAAACTAAACACAATATGCAGAATTGCTGATGGGCAACGAGCAAGCTCTGAATGATGAAGTGTGTCTTCAAACTCTGCAGATTACTGCATTCAGCCAGTAAATGGCCACGGATCAAACTTTCCACTTTCAAACTTGGAAATCTGAATGTATCATTGTGCTGCAAAGTTTAACTGAATGGAGTTACACAGATGGACATGAAGATTGAAAACATGTGCCTCAAGTCCAACAGACAACTAGAAGTCTCATTAGACATCTAGCAGAGGTTGTGATGTTATATTCTAAAACGCTTCTTTGTGAAATCCATTTACTTTGAACAGATCCAGACGAAAATCATTAAGTGACCAATAAAAACATTTCCAAAGGGAGTGTTGCCCAGTAAGAAATGCTCTGGAGATTTTGAAAGGATGTTGGTACAAAATAGAGCTGTATTACATTTTGATTTGTTATTTTCCTGGAATGGCAATTAAAAAGAAAATATATATATATATTTGTCCTGTGTTAAACTGGTATATTCAGGAACTGTCTGGTCTCACCAAGGAAACATAAAGTAAAGCTTGATATTATATTGATATTATGCCAACAGCGTTGACTTAATTATAGACAGTAGGGACAACCTGAAGTAAAGAGATCACAAACTGAAGCATCAATATTGAATATCCATTAAGACACAGTAAAACAAAAATAGCACAACATTAAACTACAATGGATCCATATTGGAGTTTCAGAGTTGAGTTGTGCTTTCAGAATGTTGTTCTTAGCTTCATTAGACATCAGCAGAAATTCTGCGAGGTCACTGACATACAAGTCCACTCACCCTGAACTTTGGGATGGTGTCAAAAAACCCTGCTATGCGACCTCAGCCTGAGGACATCATTCCTTCATGACAATCACTTGTGAACTTACACACAGTTGGAGTTCAGAGCAAGTTGAGCTGGGTCAGGCCTGATTAACTAACTGCCCCTTTTAAATATTAGTGAAAATTATGTATATGACTTTTAAACCATGATATGTGATTTGTTTTTTAATTTGAATCAGAAGAAGAACACTGTTTTTCACCGTGAACTCTTATCTTTGCTTTTGGACATTTTCCTTTCATACCCGTTTGAGATAACGATTAAACTGATGTGCAAACATAATCAGGGGAGGAATGGAGGGTAAACACACATTAACACTTCTGGCTTGCATGTCCCCTGGGGTGATTATGCAAAATGAACATACTGTAGGTCAACATCACAAACCGTTTCCGTAAACTATGGTCAATAGCTTACTGGGATGTAGAGAACAAGCCTATATTTTAGATGAGGTATTTCTGTTCTGGTAGACGGGGCATTAAATGAATGATTAAGGAGTAACAAGAGACGGGGAATAACAGAACCACGAAGACAAAAAGTGAAGACAAGTTCTTACCTCTGGTGTGGCAGGGTTGAAAGCCACACTGAGCACCGTGTCTGAGTGCTTTTGAAGTTTGTGGAGGTAGCTGCTGCTGCGTATGTCATAAATGTATGCCTGAAATGAATGAGATAGACTACATGAGCAAAAGCAGGTATGAACTGTTACCATGAAGTGATGAACCAATATAGAACATGTATAGAAGTAGTTAAATTGAGCCCTATAGAGCAGCTCAATATATGTACATGATGCATACGATATGCAAGTGTGTTCGATGAAATATGGTTAACGACAGACAAAGTCAACAGAAAGACAAGCAGACATGACCAGATGTTGATATACTTTAGCGATTATTTAAACTTTAAGGGAAAGCTATAGGGTTTAAGTTTTCATGAGTTTGAGCCGCAGCACATACAGACAAAAGCCCACTTCAAACACATGCAGTGAGTGTGTGCACCGCTAACATCCATGCTGTCACATCCATTGGTCGTTTGGGGAGAATAATAAAGTATTCTGACACCTCTACTTTCAATCATATTTTCCTGCCCGGTGAAGCGTGCCTCCTTCCTGCAATGGGAACTGCCATTTGCTATCTCGGCCTGAGCGAAGGATCCCTTTAAGCTTCTGGAGTGCTAGTATCTGAAGGCGTTGGAAATTGCATCTGCTTTGCCCAGTTTGTGTGTTGGCATATTATGTTAAAAGGCACAGCCCCCATCAGTCAAGGACATACCGGTATGTACGACGGCAGCGGGGTTGACTCCCTGTCCGTTCACATGGTTCTATCTCATGGACGTGTTGGGCTCCTTTTCAGAGTCTTGAATTTACACTTGGTCTTGTGTGCACAATAAAACATTTGCACACCGCTTGTGTCGACATCTTAGAATCAACACTTCTTAGACAAATCTTAGAATACTGGAAATATCGAATGTTTCATCAGCTTGTTAGCACCATACAAACTTAATACAATCAGTGGGTTTTAAGTGCCATTTGTGTGCTTCAGTGCCATGAGTACAGATAAAAAGAGATGCCGGGATGTTTGTTACCAGACGACGACTCATCAGATTCCTGCAGCTGTTTTGTATTATGTTTCCCTCAACAAAAAAAAACGCTTCAAAAGTGAGCTCTGTCAAACGGTCCGTGGGTAAAGTGTCTCTTGTCTGAGGCATATGATGTGTGTGGTAACATGCAGGGTATTAGATACTTGGAAGAAAGAAGTTCTTTCAGCAATGCTTAAATGTCACATGGATCCCCAGATGTATCAGCTTATATCAACTGTAACTGAAGCTGAGAGCAGGGATAACACTGAACGAATAACAGGTTAATATTGACCACATTGAAATAATATTCCACTTCGATTGTTTTTGGCCTTGTGTTTTTTGGAAAATGTGTAATATGATCTAGGGAGTCTTTTTAAAGTATTCGGGTTCTTTTTTTCCATGATTGCTTTTTGATATATTAAGACAAGTACAAATGTGTCTGGCTTATGGAAGTCTCAGGGCAGCTACAAATAAATACGGTGTAGCTAACTACCATATACTCTCCAGATTTCCAAGAAACGTTGGAAATGTCCAATCTCGACAGAGATGCTCTCAAATGTCCACGCTGTGCCCCCATAATTGATAATAACCAGCAGCATGCATATATTATTCCACTGCTCTCAATAAGCACATACAGCAGAAGAAAAGGGAGATGGATAAGGAAAAGGGAGGCAGTCTTCTGAAAACTTCTTGAAAGCAAGTATAAGTCACAGTCTGGAAAAGCAATTAAATAGTTCTGCTTCAACATGAAGGTTGAGTTTGACTTGGAAAAAGGCTTGAGTTCAAACAAAAATCTCTTGAGTCAAGCACAAACAGTCTTCACCTTAAATGGAGGTGAAACTGATGAAGAAATGCTGCTGTTTTCCTGCTGTCCTTCTGCTTTACGAGGCAGAGTAAGATATAAACAACATAAAGTATATCCCATAAAATGTATTGTAGTCAGAATACTTTGCCATTTAAGCCTCAACCACAGTTTATAGGTGGCTTTGACGGGCAGAAGCCTGAATTAAACCACATTCAATCTTACAAAAATGAAGAAAAAAAACCAACAATTGCTGATTAACAAAGTTTTCTTGTCAAATTGTACTTAAAAAAACGGACTGTCTGAGATACAGTATATGTACAGAGAAGTCTACACACACTGTGAAGGGAGAGACAGATATTCAAACTTACGCAGTTGTCCTCAGAGCCTGAGGCAAGGAACCGGCCACATGGTGATATGGCTGAAGAGCATGGATGGCAGCGATTTAGATGGTTCTCATAACGCCGTACACACCTGAGAAAGAGATGCACGCATTGGTGAGATATTGTGAAGTTCATAAACTCAAACCAACCTGATGTGCAGGAATGAATATTTGCAAGCTTAGTTGCTCTGGGTCCCATTGGTATTAAAACTATATCATTTCTGGTTGGTTTCCTCGCAATGGTCATATTAGGAGCACATAATACATCTACTTCATATAAAATAACATCCTTTAATCCATTGGAAATTATTTTACCCTGAACTCTGTGTGCCAGGAAAAACTTTTGAATCAACGATAAAACACTGCTGGAAAGTGAGCTATTTTTGGACTGGGAATGAAAAGCATTTCACAAACGAGTGCAGCCATCTTTTGTGAATATGTTGTGGTGTGATGTTAGATGAAGATGCAAAGTCAATATAGAATGCTGAATTCTGGCAGGAATTACCAAGGAGCAGAATGCCACCCTGCAGACTTCCGGTTTTACAAATATCTGAACCAGCAGAAGTAGTTGAGCATGACTCCAGCATAACCAAGGCAAGAGAAGGTAGATGATGAAAGGCCCCCTCGTGCAACTTCTGTGCAGTTTCTTTTTGTTTTGGAACAGCATGTAATCTCTTTACAATGCCACTATTAGCTAGCTGAGCTAGGGTCTATATGGGCTGGCATGTTGGCAGGGCTTTGACAGGATATGGTGAGAGCATGTCTTTGACATTCACATGCTAATGCCATTAAGCTGGGCTAAAAGTAGGTCATATTCACTGGTGTTCATAAAGACATATGATATACCCAGTACGGTGAGCAAGTCAAATAAAAGCAAGCAATAGAAACTAACTTTATGACGCTTATAATGCTGGAGCAACCTATAGCCTTGACTGTGGAGATGATTGACTGGTGCAAAAAAAAATACTGAGAACAATTTCATTTAGATTTTGTAAATACTTTTCAATGTGTCCAGTTCAGCTTGAATATACAGGCTACAGATTATCTGCAGCCAATGTATTTCACCCATTTTAACTGTGTCTGAGCAAATCAGGCGAAAGTTGCTTTTTCTTGTACTATTCGATATTATTTAATACAAAGGCATGATTGATCCATTCAGTCACAACGTTAATTTATCAGATCATGGCAATTCCCTCCTTTAAAGGGAATACATCACTGGACTAAAAAGACACATCTGTTGTCTTTGTCTTTGGTATCCGTGGGGGACTGATTTTAAACTATCCTAAATACTGCCGTGTAGACCCCTAAACTTGAACCTTGCACACATTTGGAAATGCAAAGGGCGAGTGAAGGCTTTAAAAAACAACTGTTACCAATCCAGTGGCTTACATTACTTATAAAACTCTTTCTTTAAGTGTTGCAAACGTTCATAAACCATTATCTACATTCAATCTTCCATCGATACACATGGGCATCATACATGTTTGTGCTTTTGTTTGAAAAGGAAGACGCGAGAAGGGCTGGGGATTTCCATGTGAGAGAGCCAAAGAAAATGAAGATTGAGTTTCAGAAGCACTGAGTGAAATGTGTGTTTCCCATTGTGGTTTTTATGATTGAAGACAAAATACAGTATTAACCCCAATTCTGTCCCAACTGAGAGGTTGTCCATGGAGTTGTGTGTCTAATAAGACACATAAAGGAATTTGGCTAGGTGATTGGTGTGTAACAGTTAACACACAGCAATAATACAAGAATAATTTGAAAATAGAAAATATGAAGATCAAACAAGAACAAACAAATGAGAGTATATTAAGTGTCATGTGTATATTAACAGAGAAAAGAGGTGCAAAGGTGTAACTGTAAGAAATTGTCCTGGGGATGTAAGTGTCTGAGTCAGTGGAGGTCCCGGGCATTGTTGACAAACCCAACTGCAGATGGGAAGAAACGATTTTTTTGTGCGTCGCGTCTCCTGCCAGAGGAAAGGGACTCGAAGAGTCTACATACTGTTGTGTGGCTGGGTAAAAGAACCCACACAGTCATTCATCAGCAGTGTTTATGGACAAGCATGATAAAGACATCAAATAACTCTGTTAATGACTCTGATTGCAAAACAATTTGGCAATGAACCCCTACAAAAATTTACACAAACCCGGTGTAATGTCAGCAAGTGTCCCGTCGAAAAAGTGAGCGTGTGAGTGACGGTAAGTATGAGGTCATCGGTAACGTTACAGCTGTGAATGTAGCAGTGCGGTGTGCGCATAATTTATTTCTCGGTAAATAAATGATTCAACTCCTCAAGACCCGTGAGGAGATACATGCGTTTACCGTGTCTTGCTTTTCAACCAGCTGATGTTTAAAGTGATGGGGATTAGCCCAAAGTGAGCAACAGTGCCGACTCAGGCTAACATGAGGTGGGTCGACCTTAAAGGTGGACCAGCTATTCTTCTTTAACTGTTTAAATAATAGCGCAGTTAAACTAATTTGTTACAAGGACATCTCATGAAAATGAAACACGTTTTCATATCATTGTTACAACTGTAATGGTATTATTAAGAATGTATATCGGTACACGGCAAGTACTCAAATGTATTGCATTGTTCCAATTAAAAGAAAAAGCTACACTCAATAAAATCATCTGATTATTATGAGGAGCAGCCACATGACCACCTTATGTAAGTTTCACTCATGCAATTCATTGTTCCAAGAACTTTTTTATGTGCCTTGTTAGATCATGAGGAGATTCTGGTGAACATAAAACCTAAAAATGACTGAACTACTTCAATTAGCAGCAACTTAATACATCAAAAGTAATACCTTTGCAAGAAACTCATGTTGTGGTTAGCACCATCTACAGAAACAGACACGTAAGGTTCATCAAAGAGGCAGTCCAAATTAAAAGAAAAAACACCCGCTTCTACATGTTGTTTCCATACATCCATAAGTTTCACTTCAGAGGACCTGCTTCTGCTGAGGAATGCTTGATGACAGCTCTAAGAACCAGAAGTTGACCTGGAAGCCAGGTACAAATATTTATCAGATATAAATATGGTTTTGATTCTGGGGAGAGGAGTTAAGGATGAAAGCAGTCTCAGGCATGAAAGAATGAAACACTCAAAAATGCCTTCTATCGGGCCAAAAATAACATTTTGAAATCCAAGAGAGCTTACCGGTACTTGAATGATTCACCTTATATGGAGCAAAAAAAAAATTCTCAATTTTCATTTGGAAACTGCACAATTGCAGATTCAATCATCAACTGAGGAATGTTTGCTGAAGAAATGTTTTATGTAATTCAAATAAGGTCATTTTGCACTCCCAGGAATAGCAAAGGGAAAAAAGCAATATCGGTTTCTTCCTTAATGTACGAACATGTATTGCCCTTGGAAAATTTGACAGATGTGATGAAGCAACCCTTCAGCCAGTGTGAGTAGCGATTAAGACTGTAAAGCCACTTTCATTAAAGTCACTCATCATAGTAAATGTAATGGGTTAATTTTTCTGTCAGAAACAGAAAAAAGAAATACATAAAGTACATATTATCATAATGTTTACCTGTTATAGAGGTTTCATTCAGGTATTACAAATGCCTTTCTGAATTCATGGCAAAATACTATTATTTCATAACGAGAAAGTCATTTTACAATTGTATGCCACTCGTTCCGGATAAAACTATTAGCCAAGTTCCCAAAATGTCAAGAAAAAAAACGAATTATAGGAATCAATGCTTTCTTGTTTTGGTTAAGTTGCCATACACCATTGTTATGCTCCGGGGTTTTGAACATTATTTTCCTTCTATTATCAGAAGCCTGAAGAATCTGAAGCAGTAAACGTGAATGTACAGGACGTGGCCATTTAATTGCACTTTTCTTGCCTTATTTCCCCCATGTAAAGTTGCATTGGAAACAAATCCGATAGAATAGACTACATCAAAACCAACCTCAGCGTACGGAGGTCCCACATCTTCACACCATCCGTGACTGCACTAGTGAGGAAGAGGTTGTATGAATCCGGCGCTTGTGTGCTGAACATGGAGCCCTGTGAAATACACACCCAAAAAAAAAAAGACTGTTTGAGTGAAATAGGTTGTAAATCTTCCATTATTGTCCAGTACTGGAAAAGTTTGTCGCTGTATGTACAATATTGGAAAACAGTATTCACATTGCTATTGCAGCCACTATTGCATTATTATAACCTACAAGTAGAAGGTGACATTTAAGACAATATAAGCCCAATAAGGCTGCAAGGAAAACTGGAATGAAGGCAAAATTGTTGTTAATTTGTCTTTGTGTCATTTTCCATCTTTTATGCATCACACTGAGATATGCTACAGCTATAGACATATATACTTTCCAGTGCTGAGCGAGAGAGAGAGAGAGAAAGGGGTGTTTTGTTTAGACTTCCATTAAGAGTGTGAGAACGGGAGTCTGAGAGGGCATTTCCAGTTCCATTTTCCGAGAAGTCCTTTGCTCTGATGAGTTCCAGCTGAATTTTGCAGAAGAGGCGATGGAAATTTGAAGTGGGAAAAGCTGCTTCACATGCTGCAGTTCCTGACGTTTGGTCCACCTCTCGACAAGAAAGCAAGAGTGGAGGGAAGACTGATGTTATGTGTGTAGTCTCCAGGCAGGGGCAATCCCTCTGATCCGCAGGTATTAATCCTACAGCATCCAGAGGCCCCCGGGCACCCGGGCAGAGGACCCCACATTGACGCAATAGCCAAGCTGAAACAACACACTGCAGGCTTTCCATAGCATGTGGCACACAATAGCTGGCGTGACAACGAACCGGCACCTCTTGGTCGAAGGAGTACAGTCAGCTGTGTGATGAGAGTGCATCACAGTTGGATGAGTTGATGCATTTAATCCCTGCCACTAGCTGCAGTGTGTCCAGCTAATCCAGGTTGGCCTTGAGGGTCAAGTATGCACAGGTCAACACCCCAGGGTCACTGGGTACGAGCCCCACCCCCCCCCCCCCCACCCTCTCTCTCTCGCACAAATATAGACCTTTCAGTGTTCCAATAAGTTATACAAGCATCTGTAAGATTTCAGTATTTTAATAATCAAAATAAAACGTGTTGTTGCTATTACAGAGCTGGCAAACATTAATATGACTATACAAGGAGAGAAACCAGGACCTTCATTTAATAGCTGCACAGAAATGTAAATAATATGCAGAAAACCCAGACTTGCATGAATTTATTACTGATATTGAGAGTTTCATTTTGATTGATGCAGTACTTCATTCTTCAGAGCACTATAATGAATGTCGATACAAGTGCAAGCTGTCTACTTATTAGACACCAGCAAATTGGGCCCACATTGGTCCAAGACAGCGATGTCGGAGTAAGGCCACATAAACCCAAACTGCATCATGGAACAGCATTCCTGCAAGGCCAGCATTCAGCATGCTCTCCGCCTGCCATCTCCTGTGGCAGTCTTAATCCAGGAGCACCAGGGATTTACGTTTAAACACTCAGCAAGATGAATGATAGCGATGATAGCATGTCCTGTCTTTCTGTCATGGAAATGTGGGTATTTTTTTTACTTTTTTCAACCATGACCTTCTTCATTCACACCACAAACTAACACTTTCATTCCCTCAAAGATGATCTGCGCCTTATGTAACGCGCCGGCACGCATAGAAGTCTTACGTAAGACTGTGACATCTGCCAAATAGTCGACCCTTCAAGAGTAAGATGGAAGATGGGGCTCATACAAACAAGTGATGCCAAGCTAAATATTTGCCGTGTGGATCAGGTCTAAATGTTACTTAGTCAGTCTTAGGAGTGATGAGATGTCTTTGAGTTTATCTATTCACAAAGGTCAGAGGTAGTCATAAGCTTTAGTCAAACTACAAAGAGAAAAAAAGTTTCTGAAGCTAATTTAACAAAACAATTTCTTATCTCTGAAGAATGTAAGAATAATGATCTTGTACTGTATGCCACCTCACATGTTCTGTCATCTGATACAGAGAGAGAGATAATCTAATATATAGGTGATTGAACTTTGTTTAATTCTTATTTGGGCAGTCAGGAACGTTTAAATGGTCTTACCTTGTTCTGTGTAATGCAGTGGACTGCTCTGCTGTGGGCATCAGGGAGCGTTGAGACAACTGTACCCTTGTTCATATCAAAAACCTGAAGGGACCGATCTGAACCACACACCAGAACAATGTCTGAGACAGCTTTTCAGAAAAGTTATGAAATGTATTATTTACAAACTATAGGCGTGCTGTAGAGATGTGTACGATTTTATGATGTTTCAGTTCAAAATCACTTTTCTAGGTCAAAAAAGAATAACTTGTATAAAGAATATCAACTTTTCATAGCTGCATACATCAGTTAGCTTTTTTGCATACAGCTTATATATATATATATGTATATGTATATGTATATATGTATATATATACATATACATATATACATATACATATATATATATATATATATATTAATAATATATTTACATATTAGTGATTATGATTTGTGATATTTTAAATATCAGTAGTTGTCGAGCAAGATTGTAAATTGTAGTATTTAGCCTTCAAAATAGTCATTTATGCTCAGGTTTTACACAATATCTGACGACACGGAGAACAGATATTTGGAATAAAATGATACAAATAAAATCTTGATTTTCTTTTTTTTATTTCAAAAACGAATTTGTATTAAATATAATGCTGTGTTAAACTCCTCCAATTACACTCTTTCAGATTACTTCTAAGTATATATCGCAATTGCTATTTTAATGATATATAATTGTTAACTTACAAAGAAAATCAAAAACGTTTTTTTACTGTAATCCATGTACTGTATATCCATTTTCCACTCCAAAGCGTGGCGGTACAATGCAACTCTAGTCAGGATTTCGCTCATCCCAACGTAGCACTTTAGTAGATTTATTGGAAAAGAAATGCATTGTAAATCCTAACAAGGGGCTGGAATGCAGACATTCTTTAAAAATGAAAGACCTAAATGATTTACAGGTAAAGCTGGCAGTGGAAGCCCTCCACAGCATCAGTGCAGTCTAAACTAAAACACTTCCTGCAGCAAGAACAATCATAACAACAAGAAGGATACAAGAGAAGAAGTCATTGACTGCAGAGAAGGTAGTGATGTTTGTTGCTGACGTCGTCGTGAAGCAGCTCGTCAATTTGACGACACTCCGTTGGTGATATCTAACAAGAAAAAGAAGAAGGTGACGACAGGATCAAAATTAGAACATATTCACTCTGCACATCTATCATTCTTCATCTCTGTCTGAGCTATGCGTCTGTTAAAGAGTGTTCACTACCCTTTAACACTGATTTTTGATTTAGTTGTTTTCTGTTTATCTGTTTCCATTCAGAAGATGTATCCCATGAATAACTACCCAAAGAAGATGAAGATGAATCAGCAACATGCGCTGCTAAAACATATAGCATTTACGTACAACACTTCCCTGGTCTCCAGCATAAGCCAACAAAGCCCTTCACGGAGGACATAAGTCTCAGGAAGGATCAATCCTTTGATCTACATTCCCCTTTTACCTGCATTGCAATGTTGTTGCAATCGATGTCTTTTTTACACCAGTGGTCTTTATTACACTATATGTGTGACTGGAAGTGAAAAGTGGCACATGATTGGTTTAAATCTGTGAAAAATGCCCTTACTGCCCTGCAATTATTGTTAATGTGCTCTTGAGAAAGGCACTTAAACCCCAATGTGTCAGTGTTACTGTTTAGAGGCCAACAAGAGTGTGGTCATAACATGCATCGTTGAGGTTTGATTGTATGCCAATGTGATTGTGTAACACAATTAGATATATAATTATGGTATGATACTTCTTTACCAGGCCGGCACCATGTCCTACATTTCTTTCAACTGTATTCTCCCAATGGCTTCCAGGGAAGATAGATTAACAAATACAAGAAGCACAAGCAGCAAATACACTATTGTTTACAATAAAATCCCTTGTTTCTTGTAAACAATGTTTATACAGACCAAGAGTACATTTAGAGATGATTTAGTACAATGCAACAACTAAGATGTTAATAACAATGAATGGTTGGATACATTGTCAGTAATGGTTATTGTTGATTCCCCATTGCTACACTGTCTTTAACACTAGACAACATGCATTTCTGCTGTTATCTGCATTAGACCAATAGCGTCATATGACTACCAAGCTGTGACCAGTGAGATTCAGCTTGGACACCGAAAGAGACTAGACTCTATAGTTCAATCAGTGTTTTTGATTTATTTATTTGTAATTGAATCGCGTAATACATTTTTATATTGGAACAATAAATGACATGGTAAAACAAATTCAAATCCCACAGCTAGTATATGCATCACTATCAAGCACACATACTAAAGTGTTCTGCATAATGATCCCTTGTAATTACCTTTTGATGTTGTCTCGTGTGGTGTCCACATTGTACAGGTACGAGTACAGAGAGGGTCCAGATGCCAGGAGCAGAAATTTGTCGAGGTAATAAAACTGAGCACCTCTAATGGGTTTGGAGAACATACTGTCGCCCTAAAGGAGAAGAGACACGAGACAAAACTCAAACAAGTCTTTTACAATTATTGAGACATTAATGATAAAAGAAAATATATTACAAAAAAATAAATATATTCCAATGTTATTCTATTTTGAAGACCTCGAGAAACTCAGGTTCTAAATAGTTTTGTCTAACTTTGTACTCCAGGTTGCCTGAAGGGGATTCAAAGCAAAGCCACGGCTGAATTCTTAAAGCAATAAAAAGCTTTAATAGTAAGTGCTGTACACCACTATAGCTGTTTAATTGCCCAAAATGACACATGCAACACCCTCAATTGGGGAGAGAGAGAAACCCTCTTCATTTTGTTGTTGCCTTTATAGTTCATATTTCTTTCTAGAGTTGTTCAAGTATAACTGTGCAAAGCTATTTGTGATTCTGGCTCACCACGACACAACTCTTGTCCCTGAAAAGACATTTGTTGCCAAGTTCTTTCACAAGAACACCAACCAGTCAAAGGCTGCAGACCTGGCTAAACTCAAAACAATCTCACTAAGTGGAGCAAAGCAGGTTTGCTAAGCATCAGCTATGGGGAGACCCCGGATTTTATTTGCACTTGGCAAGGGGAAATAGACACACTTCTGACTGTCCCATTAAATGTGATACCCAATGAAGTAAGGAGGGTCTGCGTATGATCAGTGTTTTGGATGCTCTGAATGCAGGAGATGCTTTGAATGACAAAGTCCCTATCCGTGAGCCATGAAACACACTATTTCATCCTCCCAATTTATTTTCTTCATTCTTGTTATTTCCACGAGTATCATTACAATCGAAGGAAAACATGAATAAAGCAAGTTTTCTTTTTTATCAATATGTCAAAGATACACTTTGAACATTACACAGAAATTGTTACCAAAGTGCGCCAACAAATTTGAGAATGTTCATCATAACATCTCTTACCTGCATTTCACCACCACAAAATAGAGTTAACCCTTTCCATCGCCCGTAATATGCATCTCTTAATACCGGATGCAACTTCATCACAAAATCCAAACCTGAGACATTATACTTTGAAAACATTTTTACTGAGAGTGAAAAATGCGTACAGCTTGTGTCTGTAGTAATTGTTCTACACTTCTAAATCAATTTGAGTTTTAGGCCTTCAGAGAGCGGACATTTAATGTAAGGACTTACATTAGGGTATGTAGCGGTGAAGATTAGAGTGATAGGGACTGAATGAAATCCATAAAAAAAGAAAATAAATACAAGGTTGTATTTGGGAATGCATGGAACATTTACCATGATAATGGCTGGCTCTGGGCTGCCGTGGGTCCAGATTCGTAGTGACTGATCTTCTGACGCACTCAACCACCACTGTCTGTTGAGGCTCCAGCTCACACTGCTCACTGGCTTGTCATGCCCTGCTTATAAAAGGGAGAGGTTTGAAATTATCCTGAAAACAGCGTGTGGCTGCAACATTTACTTTTATGGTGCTGCTCAGGGAGTCTGGCAGAGTGCAGAGAAGAGGCACATGGTGACCTACTGGTCACCTCAACTTATGTCCTCTTATCTCTGCTGCCCCTTTGTGGAGACTGTGTTCCCAATGCACTTAAACGTTCAAGTGCGAAAGACATGCTAGACAATGATGGCCATCCTTTCTTTGCTTGCCTGCGTTTACTTTACTGCCTAGGATCACTGGGTGGCAGACAGAATTGACTGCTCTTAGCATTGTTTTAATTTCTGACACTGTGTGAAATTATAAGAAACGATATCATGTCAAACCTAGTAGTCTCTAAAGCCGTGCCCTTTTCATCTTTCTTTTTCTATCATCACCTAGGTTTTACTGTCTGGCAAAAACAAAGACGGCATGTACTAAATTCCTGCGTTGGAATATAACCAAAGCACGCTTTTTCCGGTAAAAGAGAACTCTTTATCTACTACTTTGACAGTGATAGCTGATAAAGTCAATATTTGGAAATGTGTGGAGTCTTTCATCTTAAGCCATGGATCCATTTCAAAGTATGTTCATCAAAAATATCCCAAATAAGGCCGACCTAAATCCAAGGAATAAATACGTCTTAGTATTGTCATCCTCCGCATCTTTAGGGGTAAGATTCTTAACCTTTGATGACAGTTAATAAAGCCCCATCATGAAAGATATCATGAATAATGCATCACAGGAATCATTTAAATGCACTGCTTAAAATAACACTGAGGTGACTGAGTCCACATACTGAATAACCCTGAGCTTTTTAAGTATGGATACTCATGACCACTTCATGCACCTGTGTAGACAGTTGGATTGCCAGCCAGGGAGTTCTTGTACAATAACACTGAGCTGTCGGCAAGACCACACAGTATTTGTTTTCCGTCACCTGGGAGAGACAAGGAAACACAGGATCGTTTTATTTGGATTTTTCAGTCAACGGACGATTTATTACAAACAGAAACCAAGAACTCTGTCTTTAAACGTAGGGGGGGGGGGAAGTTTGTTTAAACAGGAACACCTATCCTTAAAAATGTAATATAATTCTTTAACGACAACAATTAACTGCCAACTATACTTCACAAATGATTGTTTTACCTACATTTAGCCTTCCAGTAGAGGATGGACAAAACTGGATGCAGCATGTACCCCTTTTCTGTTTGCAATGCAATACCTCAAATGACGTTACTGCTGACAAAACACTACGAATTCAGGATCCAATGGATCTTCACAATCCAAATAAATGTCAAATGACATCATTCAATGCCATCATGTTGTTGTAGCATCATGGAGGACCATCCTACAGTCCAGAATCATGATCATGGGACGGTTCTTAGTGTGTAACTGAGAGCTCAAACGAAACTCAAGTAGTTTAACCTTTACACAGATATAATCAAGAGCTAAGATCTAAGACTCACTTAAATATATCATTCTATTGTGTTTAAGACGTCATAGTCAGTATGCAGCAGCTACATTGTCTCACCTGAATACTGAAGGCAGTGGACTGGCTTATTGCCAATGCTGAGGTGAATGTTTGAAATTGTAGGTGCTGCACTGTCTGCTGGATAATCTCTGAGGAGTGAACCTCTAAATGACAAAGAAAAGGTTTAGTGTTAATATCAACTGTAACATTTGCAGACTTTCTCAACACTGTATTTTAAATGATGGGACTGCTTACTTGTTTTTCTTAGCCTTTTGAGGGGAGGGATTCTTCTGGCTATTTGTTTTCGGTGAAAACATCCTATTTCTGAAAAGTAAAAACAAAATAAAAATATTCCTGTGATGTCTCCTGCGTCATTTGATTTATCAAACCACATTTCTTACTGTATGTTTTGGATATGGTGCATTCAACTTTTTCATTTTCATTTCAATCTTCCTCTCACTTGAATTTACATTCAAGTTTTTTTTAACCTGAATCCAAATTTAAACTGTAATTTGATTTTCTATTTGGCAACAAGTTGCTCTGTGAACCTACCTTGGGGGACTGTTGTATCCAGAAGACTTCACTTTTGAGTGGAAAACCAGAGGCTGCTCCTTTATTCCTCCTTTGTAAAAAGAATAAGGTGGTTTATTACGCATAGACAAACAAACACAAGTATGTTCATGAGCATAAATGATCTACAGAACATATAATGCTCAAAACCAAAAAGACAGAGTCCCTTTATAAATGAGTAGATATAACAATGTGAGTCAAAGGAAAATATGTTCATTAGCTTCCATAATTAGGATAGAATTACTCATGATATTGTGGTGCTTTTCATGGATTAAACTGGAAAGGAAGCTACATTATTGGAGGACCACTCCGTGCTGTGAGCATTAAGTGCATCAGCCGCAAACTGTGGGATGGTTCATTCTGCTCCCGGTTCACTGTCAGTGCCTTTACTATATTACAATGAGCTCACTTTTTCCACAACCATTAAAATGTGTGAGGCTTTCCAAAAACTGCTCTCCAGTCAAATACAGGCAAAGCAAGGAAAAGTCACATTTTAGGATTTAAATTGCATCAGAAAAAAACATATGATTTGGTTTAAAGCGTTAGTTTTAATTCAACACTCGTTTATCACTTAAGCAGAAATGTCCAAATGATTTATCCATTATTAATTCATTCATCAATTTAGTTGATCAACAAAACTAAGTAAACCTGGACGAGTCAACTGAGTATTTGAGCTTTGAAGATACAGCTCTTGAATTTCTTTCCATGCAATTATATATTTTACACAGCTATTGTCTTTTTCAGTGACATTAATTAATTAATTGTGTAACGTGCTGCAGTTTGGTAACATATTGCTGTTGAACATGAACTTGATTAAAGATTGATGGTACTGTAGTATAATCTGGTCAAACATACTGTATAGTATAGTAGCTTATATACTATGTTTAAAAATGTCTAATGGCATTTAAATGATCCTTTAAAAGGTTTTAGAAAAGGAACTCTGATAACAGAATCCCTGATGAGAGTCGATAACAAGCAAACCTATGGTTAATAACTAAGCAATGGACATACCACATGTCCGTAGTTTTAATTTGCTAATACAGTATATCATTAAAGTCACAAACCCTGAACAGCTTAACAGGCTCACCTGGCTGTGAATCATTGACCTAGTGTTTGAGTGCTAGTTGTCCTTAAGCTCTCGGACAATTAATACAAGTTAAACCAACCAGTCAAAATCAAAAAGGAAGCACATCTGGATCTCCTTTCAACCCTCTCTTATCAGAGTGTTTTTCATCTTTGATCAGCAGTGCCAATGTTTACTTTTCCCCTGTAAAGTACACTTGACAACCACTATGTTCTCTTTTCTTTGGATTTTGAAGTGAAATGTGAGTTTGTCTAGGTATATGTTTTTTTTATTTTTGTCTGTCCAGCCTCGAAGGACAACGTTGTTGATACTATTCATCCCGTGTAGCCTCTGTGAAAGTCTTATTTTAATCCTCAGCTGAGATTTTTGCATGAAGACGTCTTCATTGCACGAGATGTTTACAAAGCACATGTCGAGGCTTTCGTGAACCAGGTATTTAACTTGGGTCAAATTGGTAACAATAGGCAAAAAGTACCTAACAAATGCTTTTTCCGCTGGTCAATGAAAGGTCTTGTGGCACTGGTTGCTCTCATGCTGCACCGTCCTCCACTATGATGTTTGTAAACTGAGGTACTGGAAGTAACTTTTGATCCAGAACAGATTACATGCAGAAAATTTTAGGCCACAAATCTAATTACCTGGCAACACAATCACTTGGCATTGCTTAACAGCCCCATTAACCCCCTGTTGATATAAAACGGTCATTTAGTTTTATTGCGCAGTAAAAATCCCATAATTTACGCTGACTTCACGCTCTGCGCTATTTGAAGTGAGGCTTCCAGACAAATTTCCAAGTCGAGTAATACCTGCTTAAAATCACAGCTGTGTGCTCTTTTTACAACACTCATTGTGTTAGACTTAGCCTAAGCTGTCTTAACCATTACCGCAACAACGCTTCATAATAATGACATTCATCAGTCTAGCTCAAAACATTAGGACATTTAGCTGCTGATGCAACGACTAAAGGAGCAACAAATGATTCTATCTGTCAGACCAAAAACCATTAGTGGTTGTTCATATTAACATGGCTTCAAATATATATCACATGTTTGGTTTCTGTGATTTTAAGAAGTGCCAATGATTTGTTTTACAGTTTGGTTTGTCTGGTCTTGGTAGGGACACGGCTACGGCCGGCCCTGGAGTTTACTCTAAAACAAACCACTAACTCTGGTTCTCAGGAGAAGGGAAAACTCAGACCTCCCTTTGATTTAGCTGTTGAATGTGGCCCAAGAAAAAGAAAAAAGAAATAATTCAAGCTTCTAAAAAGGATTAAACCATAGTAGGTACATTATATATATATATATATATATATATATATATATATATATATATATATATATATATATATATATATATATATATATATATGTCTCTGAGATATTATTTTGACTGTAACAAGAGTCTCTGGTGTGAGTTATTGCCTTACTGACATGTAAAAAGTGAGTCACGGAGTAGAAGTAAAAGGTATCAGAGGTACAGTAACTGAAGACTGACAGGAATCACACATATGGAGCCAAACTAAGGGTCTGACAGCTAGATAAATCATGAAGCAGCTGAGGAATATGCTGCCTATGTGGAACATATGTGTAGCATACTGGGAGGAAATGTTCGAAGCGGGCAAAGAATATACTACTAACCACAATATCATACTTTATTAGACAGCTAGATGTCAAGTTGTGAACTACATTCATGAAACAATAAGGCACTCCATACAGTAGTTGCTGTAAAGCAGTGGCTAATGGCATAACAGTCAGAAGCATGAAACACTTTCCTCTTTAATTCCTACGGACTAGTCATGGCCTCTCAGTCCAATGTGTGTCACAGAATGTTTTTTCCATCTCACTCTACCCAAAGCTAGTAAGGAATGCTTGATGGCATGTCAAGGTAAGCCGATGCCTGGCAGCAGCCGTTCAGATGCTTTTGTAGATGAGCACCCACTATTTTTAGATAAATCTAAGCCCGCTGTCCTTTTGAAATTGTAGACATTGGTGACGTCTGAGGACAAAAGAAAAGTTACATGTTCCTCAAAGAAAAACCTTGAAATGGTAATGTATTAAATGCATCTGTAGGCTATTTGTATGCTGACAGTTATTACTGTTTTGATCACTTTCTACTGAAGACTGAGATACATTCAAAGTCAGCTCTGAACTTGCAATCGAGGCCATTCAATGCCAATTGCTGCTTTAGTAGGCCCCTGATAGCCTAACTACAAAACAACTTAATCAGGCAAGACTCAGGCATTACACTTCATAAAAGTGACATCATGCAAAAAGTGAGCAAAGAGTCCTGGTTCACTTCATGATTATGTAATGAGGCGGTGAGATGTGACAACAGATATCTAGTCTGCACTCACTTTTCTTTTGAAAAAGCTGCACCAGACTTTCAGTTGAAAAACGATTTCCTTTCCAGGAATCGCGGAGGTTTATGGCGTAATTTGTATACAATTCTGCAGATGTATTTTTGAAGAGTTGCATGAGCGCAGCGTGGTGGGTTGCACTGGTCTGTAAATGTTTGTGGTTTTTGGTCTGACACTGCGTTCATGCAGCACCTCTGGACTCCCATGAAGATCCCCGACAGCGTCTGGCACTGGCAGCTCCCTTCACTCCAGCTTTGGGGAGCCTGACTAATACTGGCTTTCTCAGCAGTAACTCTCTGTAACAGCAACATGTAAACCACAGTATATTGTACTGTAGGTCTCCAGCAGAATACTTTCAAGCTCCTAATGATACACCAAAGAACCACAAATGGGCCCACTTTAAAAAGGAATCTACTCCTGCAAGAAGCAACCGTACAACAAACTGAGCTAATTAAAGAGAAGGTATCGCGCTGCTGAATGTGTTGTACTCTTGCTGTTGCATAATTTGAAGCACCTGCCTATGTGGCACATGAAAACGGAAGTAAAACTGACTAATTATGAATGCCACATCTACACTACCCACAACGCAAAGCATGGGATCTTTTTCATCTTCCATATGTACAGATAATGAAGAGGTTCTCATGCGCTCTTGTAACAGCCAACACACTTTCTATAAACCTACAATAAGTTCATTTTAAGATAATTGTCTGTGTCCAAGCAAAACAGACAAAGAGCCAGATGTGGAGTAAACTATAAAATGGGTCCTACTTTTAAAACCAAGAGTGGTCAAACAGCAGTAGCTCCCTTTTTATTTCATGTGCATGAGCATAAGTGAGAGGGGACTGAGGGTTCAGATGCTGACCTTTCTTTCTAGGATGTTCAGGCTGATTCTTCTTTAACTCGGCATTCAGAGGAGATTCAAGCAGTGGAGGAGAACTGAAAACAAAAAGGGAGGGGTGGAATGGGGAATAGAGTTACTGGAAATAAAGGAGCAAAGCATTTTCCAGCATTGTGGATTATTAGTCCTTCTCATTCTCAGTACCATATCGGTGACTCATGAAAAACCAGATGGCAAGAATGGTCATAATATGCCAAGATAATATGGAAGAGTCAGTGGGAGTAACAGGCAGGAGGCCAACTGAAAAACATACCACACTTTTGTATATATTGCTTGGGGGGTCACGTGACCAGTGGCTGAGACAGAGCAACAAAAGCCTACAACTGCACTGTTTTTTGCACATTTTAACAAGCTGACGTGATTGTTCTTTGGCTCATGTTAAAGCAGAAAAATTATCAGTATGTATTGGTGCTGCTGGATTTTGCAAAATAATCATGTATGGAGGTACAGGTAATACCTGAATGAATTTCATTCCTTCCCCGGAGCACATTTTCTTTAATTGTTGGCCTTTATAAAGCAATGTTATTGTGAGAGTAATAAGTATGATTTCTGGATTAATTTTGTACATACAGTACAGACAGCTTAATTAACCCATGCAGATTTAAATGCTAAGATGTATAAAAAATGTTCACAGAGTTTAGTCATTCACTAAGTAGAGCGGTTCCAGGCTGGAGCCAAATGATTACATGAGCTACAGAAAGCAGTTGTTTTCTCTTGTGCTATTAAATACTATTCTCATGTACTAGTGCCACTGAATAAACAAATTACATAATAACGGAGTATTATTTACAATACCAGCACCTGAAATACACACAATGGTATTTAGCAGGTCGTTCTTGATCAAGAAAACCTGGGTTCCGGCCCCTGTGTACAGTGTACTCGACTATGCAAGGACCAGGTGTCCATGAAACACTGACTTTTTACGAACAGAGCTGATTTGTTGCTTCGATCTCTTAATTGAAGGGAGCTGTCTTCTAGCGAGTCAACATATCAATATATACCAATGCAGCATCACTAAATATTTGCCCTTAACTCCAGGTTTACCTGGGGAATACCAAAAAGCCTTCACCACTAGCCCAGGTCCTCCTTAGGTCCCAGGGACGCAACTCCAACAGGACCACACATGGAGTAAACAAAGAGCTCACGAAAAACAACATCTGTGGGACAAGGAATTTGAGAATGAATTTAAATTAAATCAGTATCATTCCATTATTATTCCAAAATGATCAAATGAAACTATACCTTCATTAATAATGTTGAGGAAAATAGAGACAATGATAAGTCAGGAGGGTTTATCCTGCATTACAACACCTAATTGGTTCTCTGTATGAACATAGAACTTATCACTTACCTTCAGGAGGTAAAACAAACTAATTTATATTTCACATAATCCTAGAGTGGATGGTGAAAACGTTTAAGATGCTAACAAGGGACTGCCTTCAGTGGTTCACACTATAGTGACAAGGTGCAACCAGGCCTGCACACAAGTGCTCTGACTCAAAGGGTCAATTGCAACATGAGAACGATCTGATTAAGGACGTAATCAGATTGTCCTCAGATTGTTAAGGACTTAATTGCAATCCTCTTTTAGTCCACACAACATCATGGGCCAATTGAACGATAAAAGTCCATGTTGAAAGGACAATTCAGCAAAATGTCTCAATGGTTTATCAAGATATTATTGGCATTACTCACAGAGTTATCCCCGCCTGGAGAGATGGACCACGACCCAGCCATTGTGATGCTTAAGTTGGGGTAGTCTAGAACAACGAGCATCAGTCATGAGTTTAGTGTCTGTAAATTACCTTTACATTATAAAATCAATCAGTTCTTCTTCTGCTAAAGTAGAGTAACGGTGCACTGGTTGTGCATAAAGGCTGAACGATATCACAGTGGTACAGTAGCAATAGGAGACGTTACACCACTACCAGCCTACCTTTGAAGTTCAGTGCTGTTAGGAGTTCTGAGGTAGCCAGATCAACCACATACAGGCCATCAGAGCTTCCAATACACAACCAACTGCTGTCCCTGCAGGAGCCCACACAGAAGAGTATGGGAAAACACTGTTACAGTATTCCCCTTATAAGCATTTCTTGTTCAGATCATTTGGGGAAAGACAATGTAACCATATACTCAAGAAAAACACACTGATGGGATGGAGTAGCAGGACTTGAGGTTTATATTTAAGTTTCCTTTCACTTCATGTCGTCTCTAAACTATGTACACCCAGCACGGTGGAAACTGCTGCCACATCAAGTAGAAAGGAGTGGAAACTTAGCTTGAAGGATCCTTTTCATCCACTTCCTGAGCTACATGCTGAGCCTATAACCGTGTCCGCAAAATTGTGTATTTTTCATGCATCATTATATTCATGCTGAGCCTGTGCTTCTGTACAGGATGGCGACAATTACAGCCATTGTATGAGGATGTTTATGTGATAATTGCACCATAAATATTGAGTGTATGTCCAGCAGCGTTCATTGCGTTAGGCACAATGGATTTACCACTGGGGGCGCCAAAGATCAAATTCTAAATTGTACACATAGTTGCTTTAACAACGTAACTTTAGCACTGGACCCGTTAGTATTTTGGATTAATGTGCTGTAAGTGTTTGAATGATAAATTCATTATACAATTATACATATATGATTATACAAAGAAATAATTGCACTGATACTGTTATACTACATTTCAACAGTAAACACAGTAAGTTACTCCTCCAGCTGCATATTTATCACACAATACGCCTGAGCAAAATGGTTTTGTTGAATCCCATCAAATGGAAGCCAGTAAAACAGGGTTGCAGACAGACTTCAAGCAGCTGATGAACTCGAGTTTACGCTAAATCGTAAAGCGTGTAGATGATGTAGATGTTGCTCTGAGATCATATGCTTTCCTTTGGAAACAAGGAATCAACGTCCATTTCATTCCAGTGGTCCGCAAAATAATAAACAGAGAGTTGTGTCAGTGCTTTTTAAGAGCCTGCTTCCTGTCATAACATCAAATGTTTGAACAGCATGAAACAGGATTCTGCCACGAGCCTGCAAAAGTTCCCTGTGTTGTGAGAAGTTTCCTTTGACGTTTTCTGTGACTGCATGGACACGTGCAGCAAGCAGCCCATTAATAAGATGTGCCGTTCAGTTCAGGCTTTTTTTTCCCCCAAAGGATTTCTCTGACAATGTGACAGCTACGCAGTGTTACTGGCAGAAATCTGCAGCTAACTGTGTTTGCATTGCTTTCGTGATATTTTCCTGGATCCCGTACAATTTCTACCTCGTGGAAATACGAACAAATTGAGCCCTTGAGAATGGCAGCAGTGTTGACAGTATCACGTCTTATTTCAACATTAAGATTCCTTGTCACAAATGAAGTAAAACAGTTTCAAATAATAAAGTCCATTCATCATTTTGAGCACTTGCGAGTGAGACTGGTCTCGATGCTGACACTCGGAAACTATCGATGCATCCAACCATCCTGGAATGAAGGTAACGATATTGTAACCGTAGGTCTATAAGGACAGATGGAGCCCTCTACTGGACACTATGGATAACATTCTCCTCCAATCACAAGTAGCGCTGAGTCAGGAGTCTTCTGGGCTAACCATGACCCAGAAATCTCGTACCTATAAACTTCTCACACTGTTTGTCGATGGTATGGAGATCGTGCACTTACTTTGTATGCTCACTACTGGTGTCAGTGAATGAGTTACATAAAGCCATTCTGAGGACTGGTTTTGAAGTCTCCACATTATCTACAGCTGATTGTTCTGCGAACCCTGCAAGAAAATATCAAAATAGCAGTGTATAAGTAACTCGTTCCAATTGATTTTCTCTTTCAGTCACGTAGCTGAAAAGAGGTAGGATTTATGCAAAAGCGTTTGATCAAAGTCAGGAGGTACTCGACATTCTCTGTTCGATAGATTAGTAACATCACCTGATTGCTCGCTCACAGTCACTTGGTGCGTTTGATGTCTCTTTTCCATCTTCTGAAGGTCCATTTTGGTCACCAGGTGACACTTGTGGTCATCAGGGAGCGAAAAGCACCACAGCTAAACCAAACAGAGACAGGAGTGTTACACAGCGTGTGGATTTGAATCCCCTGACAGTGATTATGAGCTGTTAAGGGCTGTGTGCATCAGTCACTAACCTGTCCATCAGTGGAGCCAGTGATAATGTGCCTGTTCTGCTCTGAGAGGAACACACTGAGCAGTGGAGAGGCTAAAGAAGGGAAGAATTGGCTATAGGTATGTTTCAATCATTTTGCAAGCCCTGACTCCTTTACAGCAGACACATTACACAACATGCCATTTCAAATTTTTATTTTACTAGCACAGTTTAAAGTGCTTGAAATAGTAGTAATATCATACCTGAAAGCACAAAAGATTGGTAGCAAACAGCTTCAGTTTTTAAATCCCACACCTGAAAAGAGACATGGAAAAGTACTTTCTAGTTATTAAAACTCAATTACAGTGTGTGTAATATTTGGTATAAATCAAAAATGTGACCATTTTTTACGCAAATCTTAAGTCAGTACTTTAAAGGTTCGGTCCTCTGATGTGGTGACAAGAATGTCTTTATTCCAGGGACAGAACTCTGCTGATGTTAGAGGTCCGCGGTGGCAGGTCAAAGTGGAGATCACTTCATGTCTCTGATGTGGAAAACAACAACAAATCCTGGATAAGACAAAGTGATGACCTACAATGGCTACTAAACCATCACGCAGAAACAACATGTTATAGTAGAGATGTGTAGGGCCGCCCCCTCTTAGTCGACTAATCGGTCATTTGGGTCTTTTTTATGCTTTTTTCATGCTGACTGACTGATTTCCAAGAAACGTCTGAGCACATCTCTTGATATATTGTACATACTGAGTCAACATATAGTGCCAACCAATGAACTGAAATGTATTCAGTAAGTATTTATCAGGGAAAACTGAGAAAACGTGCATCATCTTGTACCTTTGAGCTGAGAACATATACAGTTGCTCCCGAGCACACCGCCACTCGTTCATCAGAGAAACAGAAGGAGAGATGGACCACTTCACCCAGTAAAGTCCCGATCACTGTTCCAGCCGCAACTCTACCTGCAAACAGATGAATTAGTCAGTTTGTATTCAAAGCAAACAAAGTTCACAACCACAGTGAGTGACATATCTAGTAATATTTCAACAAAAGGCAGGTTTGTTGAGATTTTCAGTCAGGAAAAAGATCGTACGTACAGTACAGAATATATGTGTGTGTGTAAGCATATATGTGCGACAGGGATGCTCCATAACTAAACAGGTTGTAGGAGCCATTTAGCGTGTATATGTATATGTTCTAGATATAGTTGTGTATATTTATGGGCTACAGCATTTTGACCACTAGATGGTAGTGTGCACCTACTAGTCTATGAGGTAACGCTGGTACGTGATGTGAGTCAGGTGTGTTCAGGTTACAGGTGAACAGGAAGATGGGTGAGCAAAGGTGGAGGGAACTCAGGGTTCTTTTTTATTTGAACTGACATCGGAATAGTAAACTTAATCATGTAACCCTGTTTAACAGCAAATAATCTGGATTACTTCACATTCACGTTCATCTCATCACTGTCATCTATTCATGTCTGTAACATCAGCTTTCTGCATTAAATGGGACCATCACTCAAAGATACAATACTGTATAATGCAAAGCATTGCGCGCGCACACACACACACACACACACACACACACACACACACACACACACACACACGTTCTCACCCGCATGTGTTCTCTTCTGGCACAATTCAATGTCCCAGACAATGATGTAGTCAGCAGAGGCGGAGCAGAGGAGAACAGGTCTGCTTCGTTTTCCAAAAGTCATGGCACTGATCTCTCCATGGTGGCCAGTTAGCAGCAGGGGCTGTGGACAAACATTCAAGTTAGACTCTAGTGTTTGTAAAACACACAATACATTTGGACACATTATTTCTGCGGCTCCTGCATTAAGAGATAAACCTTATCTTTCTCCATCTTAAAAAACAAAACAATACAAATGGTGTGACATGTTATTTGTCTCGCCATGTTGTATTCCAGTTTAAATCCTGAAATGTTGTTACAGAGGGGAACGTTATAGCCGAACAATTAGCAGTCGTTTTGTGCAACAATTAACCAAACTTTGTGAACAAACCTTCTGCTCTGTGTCCATATTGCTGTAGATCAGCATGTCCTTGCCATGCAGTGGTACTCCACAGTAAGAGTGACAACATGCGAGCTGTCGGTGAGACAGAAGCCGATCACAAGTTAAACTGAGCTTTTCAATCACCATCTTTGCTCCTGTCTTTGCCACACACAGTGTAGTGTGTGTTCCGAATATAACGCTGATTAGTTCCCGTTTAAACGTTGCCAAGAATTCATCTTTAAACCACAAGCGGTAACGTTACTTCAGGGACTTTTGGTTTCATAAACAGTTCCATTAAAGTGAAGTGATGTTGGGCTAACGACGCAGACGCTTCAGTATACGTGTTGCAGGTTGCTAGGACACGACGCTAATTTTCGTTACAAAAGATGGTCTATAGCAGAGTGACGTTTCACACACAACAAAACAAAAGTAACCTCATCATGGTTAATATACACTGACTCTTGTTTATTATATACGATAGGCATTGTCAACGCTTCCAGTATGTTAGAATATCTGAACACTAAACATTTTTGGGTGTGCCTCTACTTTGAAGTCGACTCGGAGTAGAGTCAGAGTGGGACTTCTGTTATATTATATTCATGGTTTCTCGTCTGTTGTACCTGCGTTTAACCACACAACGGCGATCACAGCTCACTTACTCACTCAGCTTTATTTATATACTGTATATATATAGTTATATATATATGTATGTATAAAGCTATATATTTTTTAATATATATATATATATTTTTTTTTAAATATTGTTTTATATGTGTTTTGTGATTAATTTGGCAATTGTAAAAGTTATAATAGCATTCATGAATAATTAATCTCCAGTAAAATGCAACGGATGACGTTACTGCAGTAGAATAAACATCAGAGGACACGAGGTCTTTAGTGGATCTTAACTCATCCTGTTTGAGTGGCTAAAGGATAAGTAGTTATAAAAAGCATGAATGGAGAGGAGCATGCTGGGAAGTGTAGTCCTCCCGGTGGCTAGCGGATATGACGGGTGCGTTGTCTAGCTTGTAGCTGGGTGTCTTCTGCTCTGCCGTAGTTGGATGAATCAGGCGAGGTTGACACTCCTTTGGGCTATGACTGTGCTTTTGTAGTAGAGAGCTACCTTTAGCCACACCGTTAGCTTGTTGTCACATTTTTAGGATTACGTTACCCGAACAGGAGGACGCGAGAGCCAGCGCGCTATCTGGACAAAGTTGTGTTTATTTGTTAGTCTTAATATTTGTTAAAGATGGCATTGGTAATGTTTTCTGTTAAAGGAAGCTAACTTAACTTGAGCTAGATGACTAGCTAGCGTGTGATCAACTTGTGAATCTCATAACTTGTTAGTCACTGTGTGGGCCACAACGACTTTTACCGATTCATCAGAAAAGGGGACGAGCCGGGGGATTTGTAGGCGATATATTAGCCAAGTAGCATAACAACGTGCTCTGAGAACCAGAACCAAGTTTAACAGGGTAGCATCTGCTAGCATAGTGAAGCTAGCCAGTTAGAATTAGTATGATGAAGAAGGCGCAGTCTGACACATTGGGGTTCGTTCCTCAAAAAGACATCGTATACAACAAACTTCTGCCGTATGCGGAGAGGCTCGATGAAGAATCCAATGACATTCTGAGTAAAATAAAAGGAAACTTGTGCCGAGCTGTGCAGCTCAGAGAGATATGGCCCGGTGTGCTGTTCTGGACGAGGAAACTTTCCACGTAAGTAACAGTAAACGTCAGATAATCTTTGGTATCAACAGCTGTTGCTCACTTTATAATGTTTTCAATCACGAGACTTTTAAAGTAACCAAACTTTTTGCGTAATATAACGTGTTGTGCAACATGTCTCTGTGTAATTGTCTGTGGGGCAACATTACACGTTTACTATTTGTTCTTGTGGCAACTGTAACGTTACATACTCAATGTCGACCTCAGGACGTCTATTGCTTTACAGCGTGGTATGTTTTCATGAAGGTGACGTTATTAAGTGTCAGCTGACGTTATGCCACGACACTACAAACTGCCCAGTGTGTCTGATTTAGTGATGGCAATAGTGCGTCAGATACATAACCTGACAGCTCAATAGCAGGCCTTTGTCATCACTGTTGTTGTGCTTGTGTGGCTTTGAGCATTTATTTTTGAGTCAGCAGACAACTCACCTGATAAAAATAGAAATAACACATTTCAATGTGATGGACTTCCTTATGAGGTTTCCTGTGTTGTTGCCTCAATGAGTTCTTGTTTACAACCAGATGTTGATTTGCAGAGATCATCTCAATCATTACCGTTATCTGCTAGATGAGACAAGTCATCCCTGTTTATTCTAACTTGACGAAAGACAGTAAATCATAGTATTTGATATGTTACTCCCTTTTTGTATTCATCTTTCAGTGACACTGTTTTCGTAATGAGTCACATTGTGCCAGAAATAATACAGTCAATGTGACTGTAGGTTACTTAAAGTGCCGTTTAATTTTGGTTGTGCTTTGTTGCTGGGCTGTCCTTAATCCGTTTCAGTTCCCAATGCTGGCTCATTGCGCTGTTCTTGAGTCACTTCCGGCTCAGACAGATGGAAGGTTTACTGTGGGGTTGACCCAGATTCTGTTCACTGGTGTTTAAAATAAACAAAGAGGTTAATTTCAAAGGTCTCAACAAAGGGTTTTTTTCAGCTTTGGTTGTGTCACTAATAAAATACATGTTTGCTTTTAAAATTTGAGTTTATGTTATTTCTTGTATGTCTTAAAATAACATTTGTTTTTTATTGTTCATGCTGAAACTGGAGCAGTTATCTCTAAATCTGTACATCTTATTTAGGTACATGAGACTGTATGGACGAAAGTTCAGCAAAGAAGACCACGTGCTGTTCATCAAGCTGCTCTACGAGCTAGTGTCGATCCCCGAGCTGGAGATCAGCATGATGCTGTGCCTCGCACGGCTCCTCATCAACCTCCTCAAGTAAGAACTTCAGCAACTTGTACGCATGTCAAACATGCAGTTATCAAAAATGTCACAGTAAGAGGTAAACTTACGTGTTTCTGTTTTTCTCAAAGAGCTAAGTTAGATGCTAGAAAGTGCTGCCTCCTCATAATAAACATTGCTGTGTAAGGTTACACGATGAGCTCGGATCTGTGTGTTTATTCTCATCCATCATGTCTGATTCATCCAACAGGAAAAGGGAACTACTGTCGACGGAGGACCTTGAATTGCAGTGGAGACCACTGTATGAGCTCCATGACAGGATTCTGTTCTCCAAGACAGAGCATCTGGGCCTCAACTGGTTTCCCAAGTATGCCTCTGTCCTTTACAGTTGATATTCTGAGTTATTTTTTTTAAAAGCATGCCTAATCATACACTTTAGGCAGTGCTATGGATATATATCCAAAGAGAAGGGCACATTCACTACATTTTAAAGTGTACACATTTGGTGTTTTTTCATTTTCTTCAATTACACCCTCAGTTGCCATCAAGCTCCAGCAGAAACTCTGGAGTGTGTTTTTTTTCTTTCTCTCCCCCCCCCCTCCTTTGCAAATAAAATTTCTCAAATTTTGACGATAGTTAAGTAATTATTGAAGAAAAATACTGCAGAAAACTGAACAATCATTTAGGCATGTCTGTACTTTCCTATACAGAAGAAGGAACATATCAAGTGACTGAATTCCTGTTACTGGAAAAGCTTATGTTGATACGAGTAAGACTGAAATCACTAAAAATGAAATATTGTAGTGGGTACAATTCTATTCAGGATTGTAGCTGAACCTCGTCTACACTATTAACCAATACATTAACTTTTTCCAAATATAACACAAACACCCATTTAGTTTAACTTGGGTTAGCTGCCTTTTCATTCAAATGACAAAGTCCTGTTCCAAGTTAACCAAATGTTTTTATGTAATTAATCCTCCACCAATGACTTGAACTAATTAGTGAAAAGGCTACTAGAATATTTTACCAGTCTAATCATTGTTAAAAATGAAGGTTATACATTGTTAACTTGGTCGCTTTCTGCTTTGACGACTTAACTTTTTCATGAAATGTACCGTACGCAGAGTATTTTAGTCATCATAGATATAGTTGTATATTAAGAGAGAGTTCCATAGTTTGATTACTTTTAGGTTATGGGTTTCTGTAGTTTGAACATAATCGTGTTTGCGTAATTGGACTAGTTGTTGTGCGCCCCATCCCTTTTTAATAACTGTACTTTTTACACGTAGCGCAGTTTTGGAGACGCTTAAATGTCACTTTTCCCGATCCAACATCCTGAGACAATCCCTCTGAAACAAGCAAGCAGTGCGAGGTGCTCTTTTATGGTGCTATGGGAACATTGTACATTTATCACATCAACGCCATGCAAGCGCGTCACTCACATGTTACAAGCCACTTTGGCGGATTGCCAGCTCACCTCTTTCCAAACTACACTAATGCATACGGAACATGGTACTAAGTAATTGTATAAGGTGAAGCACAGTATGTTAATCGTTTTTGAGTGATTGGCACTTCCCGCGTGCTGAATGTGTTCTTTATGCCTTTGTCTCCTTTCACATTCAGTTCTCCACGGCCTCGTTCATCCTCTAAACTCATAATGATAAAATTGGTTCAGAGGTGGTAAGGACAATACTTCTTTGTGTTTTACCTTGAATTCATCCTTTGAGGCACTTGTTTTTTTGTTTCTTTGTACATTGCATGTGAAAACAAAAACTGGACACCCCACATTGTGACGGATGACAAATCACGACTTGAGCAATGTTAACATTTCACTCATATTGGAGACTGTCGCACTGCAGCTAACAGATTTTTTTTACTCTTCTGGTATCCCCCATACAAACCATGAGAGAATGATAGTGTGTAGTTTATTTTTTTCTTCACTATGTGGCAGCAATATAGTAACAAGAACACATTGACCATATTAGGAAATAATAATTTAGAATCTCTATACAACATTAATTATTACATAGGCGAAGCAACGGCTTTAGTTTTGGTGTTAATGATCTTATAACAATATTCTATCATTCGGCCCGTGTTCAGAGGAGTTTCCGCTGTTGCGTATCCCTGCTTAGCCATACCTGCACGACTACACCGTGTTTTCAGGAGTCATGGAGGAGCGCGTGCTCTCGTCCCGTTTCCTCTCCTGGAATGCGTCGGAGTGAATGTGAGGGTTCACTTCGACTCCGACGCAAAGGTCAAAAAGGTGCGGTGTGGGCTTACTTCTGTCTGCGTAATGGGACACTCGCTTTGACTAGTTCTTGTTGTTCAGAGTCACAGTGCATGAGTTTGACCCTGCTCTGTGTGTTGTGGGCTTACAGTGCTAAACACTGGTACACCCATGCATTTAGGGTAGTTGAAGTTGAGTGTCGCTCATAAATCGGCAGTATTAAATGTTGAGTGTTTTCCGGCATCAAAAAGACATGAATGATTTGGAGACGGGCGACCGGTTGTTGAGTGGGACTGGCAGGGCTTTTACAACAAGGCATGGCTTGAGCTTGCATGCGAGCAGACCGGTGGGATTGTGGAAGGGGAGCTCAAAAGCTGTGGTTATATCGGTCTTGAGCTTTCAACACTATGTGACCACAGTCCTGCGTTTGCAGTCTATATGTGAAGGGAATCATGTCAGGAGTTTGTGATATGTAAGACATGTTATTTATATTCATAAATCCCAAAACCGCATCTATCAACAAAGTGTTAAAGCAAAGTTAAATTCAAAGTGTTCTGAATGAACAGGTAGTGGAAGTATGTATGAATCTGTATATTGGCATGAGGCCAGCAAGGAAGGTCGACCACTATTGACGAAAGCGAGTGTGTTTATTTTCAGTGAATTGATTATAATCCGTTCATGACATTTTAATTATAACTTCCTCAGTACACACAGGATCCTAAGATTCTCTCGTTCACCCTCCACCATTCAGGCGTCTGAAGACGTTTCTGTCTGCATGCAGTCAAAGTCAAGTTGCATTGGTGTGAAGAGTGTTCAACATCAGTGGTTGTTTTTAAAATGCCATGACAGCTCTCTTTTTCCTTTTATGTTTTTTTTGCAGCTCAGTGGAAAATGTGCTGAAAACACTTGTGAAAAGCTGCAGACCGTAAGTACATCTCAATCGTTCATGTATGTGCTTATGACCAGCTCTTTTTCAATTTAGGCTCCTGGAGGGTATAAATAAGTTTCTGGGAATTGCCTTTTTTTTTTTAAATTAGAGGTTTATCAGTCTGAGAATTCATTGTTTTTATCAATATTGATCTTAGTAAGGTGACAAGAAATGTAATAATTGAAAAGTGACATGTTGAAAATGTAAGGATGAGCTGATTGGAGAGTAACCCCCTTAAAGTTGGTGATATCTGTGACGCTGTAGTGGATGAAGAGTCCCTGGTTGGTTTCACCCTCGTTGTGCGCATGCCGCTTTCTGAGCCCTTGGACTCGTCCCTCAGTTTCCACTTAGGCAGATAATCCTATTACCTCATCTAATTCTGTCTTGTGTGAGAGTTTCCTCTCTGTGAGAAGGGAGAGTGATGCGTGGTCAGCTGCTGAGACTCTGTGGATCAGCTGTGTAGCCTTTGTTGGAAGTTACACTTTCTTTTTGTCAAGGCTTTTAATGGATGTGTGATTGCGTGACCTGAAATAAACTGCAGAGTTTACACAAGTGCATTAGGAGCCATGAAAATCCCCTCGTGGGACTACTGTCCCCAGTGGAAGCACAGGATTTATCCTAACCGCTAAAATATGTACTCGGTATATGACTTGCGATCTCATGTTTGTTGCGCTCCAAAATGTAAATGTCTGTAGCTGCTGGTTCATCCGGATGGTCTTGATGAATGGAAACTCCTGCGTGCTCGATTTTTACAAAAGAACTAATTGTATAATGCTTTCTCTGTTCGTGCAGATACTTCCCAGAGTCTGCTACTCAGGAGATGCTGGATGAATGGAGACCGCTCCTCTGTCCCTTCGATGTCACCATGCAAAGAGCAATCAGCTACTTTGAGCTCTTTCTACCCACGACTCTGCCTCCTGAGCTGCACAACAAGGGGTTCAAGTAAGGAACTCACTGTCTCCCATGTATGTATGTCTGGTTGAGTTCCAGGATCGCTCCAGTCTGAAGACAGTTCAGCTAGTTAGCCGCGAGAGCCTGTAAAGAATAGCTTGGCTTCTGAAGCGAGAATGAATGAATGACGTGCAACTTTGTGTCGGCCGTATATAAAGGCAGAGGGTCCTGAGTCAGGCGGGACGACTGCCAGCTGGCATTATGAAGAAAGTGCCTCTGAATATGTGAGGGGCGTAGAGATGATAAAAACATCTTCTTTGGCCATGTTGAGATTCCTGTTTGTACACAACTACAGAATAAATACAGTGCTACCCCAACTTGTTTTCACGGGTCTACCTATTAAACTAATGGAGTGTAAATGAGACCAAACTGCATTATTCTCAAACATCTCTTTTTATGTTAAATTTCACATGTATGTACTTTCGTAACCGTTTCTTTGTCTGACAGATTGTGGTTTGATGAGTTGATCACCTTATGGTTGTCTGTGCAAAATCTTCCAAGCTGGGAAATGGTGAGTCATTAGTTTAAAAGATGCCCGAGTGTACAGTCGTCCGTGTTTCTGTCTGCCCAGTGTGACGTGTTTTCCTTCATCGTTGCAGCATCTGGTTAATCTCTTTGCCCGCTTGGCCAATGACAACATTGGCTACATTGATTGGGACCCTTACATCCCTAAGGTTTGTTGTTGTTTTTTCCCACCACCCACTACGCAGTTTAGTTGTTTTTGTTTTGAGTATTGTGCCACATGCTCTCATGTGCGGCCTGACCTTTATGATTTGACTCATGGTGTGTATTTCATAGCATTCCTGCTATCGCGTTTCCTTGTTGCTCAATCTCTTGGTCACAGATGGGAAGTGACTTGCATCATGCCTCCGCTTCATCTCACTGACTGTTGATCCATGCCTTTTGACAACACGCTTGAGATACTGATAAACATAAACGCCTGACCTGTTAAGCCCAATTAAATGTTATGGACTTTTACGACACATAAGTCCACATCAGAAATAGTCAGACAGGGAATATTTGACTTTTGTTTTTCACATTTCAGATTTTCACCAGGATTTTGAGGAGTTTGAATCTCCCTGTGGGGACCAGTCAGATGATGGTAACTCGATATGTCACCAATGCCTATGACATAAGCCATGTGGTGCTTTGGGTGTCATCCCTTCTGGTCAGTTCATTGTTGATAAAGTGATGCGTTTGGTGAATACTCGCAATCGCAGTCGGCGCAAAGATTATTGTCACATTGACCCTTAATGTGTCAATTTCAGGGAGGACCCAGCAAACAAGCTCAAGCACAGCTCAGTGGCCTTTTCAACAGCATAACGTCCTTCTTCCACCCATCAAACCATGGCCGCTGGTTGGTGAGTTCCACGTTGAGAGCTCATACCGTGACAGCTCAATGACCGTGCACAGTCACTCGTCATAGTGTTTCTGGGAAGCTTCCTGAATCTCTGTATCAATGTCAGAAATAACAAGAGGACACGTGAGTAATATGGCTGCAATGCTATTAAAGGCCACTGGGAGCGGGGCCAAATGCCCTTCTGAGTGAGGATCCCGCTCCACTCTATTTGAAGCAGCAGCGTGTCCTCGTGCACAAACCTTTTATTTTTGGATGCGTTTGTGTGTGTGTTCTAGGATGTTGCTCGGGAACAAGTGAGCGGGTCAGCCACTTAGCTGTGGTTTAATTACATGTAAACAGTGTTTTGCAATCGACTAAGAGTAAAGTACCACTAAAGTCTGTTCATAACATATTGTTCATGTCTTCTCAGAGCCTCAGCCAGTCACTAAAGGAAAAGTGGAAATCATAACTCTTAAGTCACTGTGTGACAAAACAAGATTCGTTCTTTGCCTGATGAACTTTCCTTCATTAAACTCGAGTGATTTGACTAAAGTGATCCCATAATTTGTAGATGCATACAAGACAAATCCAGATGCTCCATACACCCTATGCCATTTGTCCAGACTACGTGGATGCACACTGATCGCCTGTGTGTCACCCCTTTGTCATGCGTCTGTCTTTCTGTCCTCGTGTCCAGATGAAGCTCATGAAGCTGCTCCAGCGTCTCCCAGCCAGCGTGGTGCGGCGGCTGCACCGAGAGCGCTACAAAAAGCCCACGTGGCTAACGCCAACACCAGACAGTCACAAGCTCACAGAGGAGGATATCACGGGCTTTGTGGAAAGTATGATGCAGCCGGTGCTGCTGGCCATGTTCAGCAAGACGGGCAGTCTCGATGCAGCCCAGGCCCTGCAAAACCTAGCGCTAATGAGGCCAGAGCTGGTCATTCCCCCCGTGCTGGAGCGGTAAGTGAGAATCTCAGGGATAAATCTTTGATCCAAGTTCGGCTTCTTAAGACTCTTGAGCAATGTTGCTAGCTAAGGCCACATTATGATATTTTTGCACAAATTGCTAGTTGTTCTCCTCCTCGACCACAGAACATACCCTGCTCTGGAGACTCTAACGGAGCCCCACCAGCTGACGGCCACTCTGAGCTGCATGATTGGTGTGGCACGGAGCCTCGTGTCAGGTGGGCAGCGCTTTCCCGAGGGGCCCACTCACATGCTGCCCCTTCTCATGAGGGCTTTGCCGGGTGTTGACCCCAATGACTTCAGCAAGTGCATGGTGCGCGCCAGTGTTATTCCTGTCTATCTTCGTACAGCAGCCTTTATTGGTAAACTTGTACATTTAAAAAGCAAACCTTCCTCTCCCCACAGATCACGTTCCAATTTATTGCTACATTTGTGACTCTTGTGCCTTTGGTGGACTGTTCGTCCGCCCTACATGAAAGAACTGACTTGACGGAGGTGACTCACTATTATTCTTCGTCGCCTTGTCAATCAATGAATGCAAGGTGGTAAATGCGTACAGCTTTTTCACATATGTTTCTGTGACTTTCAGGTGGAAAGAGAGCTGTGCTCGGCTTCAGCTGAGTTTGAAGACTTTGTGCTTCTGTTCATGGACAGGTAGGTGGCGTTTTGATGAACTTTAAAAGACAAAGTCGTTCTTCAGCAGCGGTTGTGATAGGATATCATTTTTTGGTCAACCATCTACGTTAAAATACGGGTCACAAAAGTATTTGCTAAAACAAGAATTCCTGTTCACTGCATGTGACAAACTTGTGTATTGGTGTGCTCAGGTTAAACGAATATACACCAATATTTTACACATTGATTTCACAGCATTGTTGAGACATGTTTAAGTAGCTGAAGCATCATAACAAACAGTATTTGAGTGAAACCATATCTGACCCTTTGAACTATTTGTTGTTGTTTTCTGCACAGATGCTTTGCCCTGATAGACAGCAGCACTCTGGAACAAACTCGGGAGGAAACGGAAACGGAGAAAATGACTCATTTGGAGAGTCTGGTGGAGCTCGGCCTGTCTTCCACCTTCAGCACCATCCTCACACAGTGCTCCCTGGACATCTTTAAGGTTAAAGGCTTTTGTCTCATTCCCCTTTTCTTTTTTTCTTTTTTTATTCTCTCATTTATATGAAATGTTTAACACATGAATCGCATCGTTTTAACAGGTGGCTCTGGAAAAGGTGTACATCTTTGCAACCACCAACATCTTTGAGACACGCGTAGCCGGGAGAATGGTGGCCGACATGTGCAGAGCTGCTTCCAAGGTGAGCGCACTCCGACGTCTTCCTCATTAACTTCTTGTCGCTTTTTTTCCTTTACAATCTTAATCCTCGTTGTGCGTCTGCTTTCAGTGTCACCCTGCAGAGTCGCTCAAGGTGTTTGTGCCACACTGCTGCAACATCATAAACCAAATCGCTGCCAGTAAGTGTTCACCACACGGGAATACGCATTTCCATAAGAGGAGGTTGTCAAAGGCATGTTTTTCTTCCATGAGTCTTTTGTCATTGGCCTGACACACACTTATTTTTCAACAGATGAGGAAGTGTTGAATGAGGAGGAGCTCGACAAGGAGTTGTTGTGGAATCTCCAGCTGCTGTCGGAGGTGATTTAGACCACTCATGGATTTACTAACTTGACCCCTGAGCTCCTGTATTTATCAATACCTCCTATCTGTAATCCACTATTTCCTCTTTGCACCTCAGGTGACCCGGGTGGACGGTGACACGGTCCTACCTTATCGCTCTGAACTGGTTCAGATTTTGCAGTTGACGCTCCACCTCAAATGCAAGCAGGGCTACACTCTAGCTTGCAACCTGCTGCACCACGTCCTTCGCTCCTCAGCCCTCCTCTACCCCACAGAGTACTGCAGCATGCCGGGAGGCTTCAACCAACCAATCAGTGACTACTTACCCATCAAGGTACTAATATTGTTTGGTTGTACATTTCAGAAGCTCAACCAAATCACTGTTAAACTTGATGGTTTAACCCTAGTGTTGGTAACGGCACATACTGCTCTTATTATCCCCTAAACCAGTGAGCGGTTTTCTGGTGTGAGGTTTCAGAAGCAATCAAACACTTGCAGTTGCAGCCATTTGTCTCTCTGACATATCTCTGTTGCGCTCATTGTGACCTGGTTTGATTAATTGTCCAATCCCCGCTTTCGACAGTCAGTCAGCTCGTTCTTTGATCCCATTAAGTCGCTTCCTTGGTCGAGGCATACACAGTCAATCACTTTGCTGCATTACTGTCTTCTGCACAACAAGAGATAAGATGTGTCACTTGTGGTCAACACCGTTGGCAGCAGTAGCGAATGCCTGGGGCAATGTGGTCTGCGTTGTGCCCGTCTTTTAAGTGGTCTTTAATTAATGCCATATATGTGTTCATAAAATGGGTCGCTCAAATCAAGTAATCTGATTGGGTCATAGGCTTGATGTAATAACCACATACCGCTGCTATTACATCTAATTCCTTTGCACATTAGTATCCCTCCGCACATCACTTCCACCAACAATTATCAGCTACAAAATGGAAACATTTGAGGTTCACCTTTACGGAGGGGCGGTTCAGCATGTGGTACTCGTGTAGCTTGACCTTTTACCCAACTAGTCCATGTATGAAACGTATACGCATTGCTCATCGTCTTTATCCCATGCAGGACTGGGGTCGTCCTGGGGACCTGTGGAATTTGGATATCCGATGGCATGTGCCCAGTGTTGAAGAGACCTCCTTTGCTTTCTATCTGCTGGACCTGATACTCCAGCCTGAACTTCAGCGCCTTCAGAGATTTGCACAGGGACAGAAGGACATGAGCAGGTATGGAGGAGTGTTTACCCGTGCTCTCTACAGAAAGGACATTCTTATTTCTACTGAAGTCACTAGATGTGTGTTGATTTTGGAGTTTTTTTCAGAGATGACGTCCTCCAGAGCCTGACCATTATTCAACACTGCCTCCTAGGAGCTGGGAGTCTGATGCCTCCGCTGAAAGGAGAGCCCATCGCTGAACTGTGAGCGGTTCCACTTACTTACTAAACTCTGCTTTTCTTGCTCAAGACAGAGAAAGAAACTGTTGTTTAACAAGTTTAATTTAAGTTTAGTTTACGTGTCCTTTCGAAAAACAGTTCTTCTGAAGGGAGTGACCAAGGAGTTTGTTGATTTCATATTCCATAAGAAAGTCTATTCAGTAGAAGCACTTATGTGTTTGCTCACATCCCATTAAAATACGTGGATCGAAGGCCTTCTGGATTTGTATGAGTTACTTGTATATTTAGAATTTTTAAGTTGTATTACTGTTGCTAAGGACTGTATGATGGACTTACTATTGGACAGATGTTTTGAAGAACATTTCAATTTAAAAACATTTTTAAGTTGCTAACTTTGCTTCAAACCGTCTTTTCCACCCAGGGTCAACAGTATGGTGAATCTAGAGGAGACCAATCTCTACACCGGAGCAAAGTATGGTACGCAAGTCACTTTTTAAGAACTGTTGGATGATAACAGTTTTGCTCACAATGCATGTAAACTATAACATATATATATATATGTATATAATATTATCTCTACCTGCAGATGAGTCCAGGGAGAACTACAGAGATGCTGTCTGTGGAGTGATGAGACAGCTGCTGCGTAAGTATTCTCTCTACGTCTTGTGGTCACATTCATCTTAACAGACGAGCTCACAATATACTGAAGGTCACCTTCCTGCCACCTCTCCTCACAGATTACATCCTGGAGCATTCTGAAGATGACACCAAGTCTCTTTTCTCCATCATCAAGGTGGGCTGGGCAGTAACATTATAGCCTGCATACTCTTATTTGTTTGCGTTGAATAATATGCCAATAAAGTAACGGGGTTCAGGCTGTAGAGCTAATTAGCCCTGTTGCACTCCAACCAGCATTTCCTGATTATAATTTGCTCACGTCTACAAAAACTGCAGCATACCACTGTATCACAAGTCCTTCAAATGAAACATGCACTCCCATGATATAGTTTGTGGAGCAGTGCGTGTAAGTTCTCACATGCTGCGTGGGACGTTGTGTAGGCGTAGGTCATCCCTTCTGAATCATGTTTCACATCTCGAGCCGCACAAGGTCTCTACACAGGCTTTTGCCAGTAGCTAATGTATTGATCCTATCGCCCCAACACTAATCAATATTTTTGTCTGCGATACCTTTTCAGATTATCAGCGACCTGATGCACTTCAAAGGTTCGAACAAGTCTGAGTTTGACTCCCGCTGGAAGAGCTTCAACCTTGTGAAGAAATCAATGGAGAACAGAGTGAGGAATAGAAACATGTTATTGTGCTTTTGTTACCTTTTGTACCACTGTTCATCCTACAAAGGGGTTAAAAGCCATGCAGTCTCTCCTCAAAGCTGACGTTAGTGTTACTGATATTACAACCCATTTTTAAGACTGAATGGCAATTGAAAGTGTGTGATGCTGTTGTATTTGCAGCTTCACGGCAGAAAGCAGCACATCAGAGCCCTGCTGATAGACAGAGTCATGCTCCAGCATGAGGTAAGTCCTTAATAGAGAAATGACCTTGTTGGGTATCATTGTATTTTTTTAGCATTTGAACTTTGGAACTTGTTTTATCAGATGCGTAAGCTGACAGTGGAAGGATGCCAGTACAGGAGCATTCACCAGGAGCTCATGAAGGATCTTCTGAGGCTTTCCACAAGCACCTACAGTCAAGTGAGTGCCACAGGACTCTCCACAAAGCGTCATCGACATCATATTTAGGCATTTATTAGCTTCCAGGTTGTTGTTGTTCCGTTTTTTATTACAGAATAGCCATTACACAGCATGAATCAAAAAGACATTTGACGAGTGTTCTTAATACACCTGAAGAAAATAAAGTTGTAACCTAGTCTTCTCATGACCTTCCAGGTGCGCAGCAGAGCCCAAAGTGTGTTGTACACTGCACTGGGAACCTACAATTTCTGCTGCAGAGATCTGATCCCCCATGTCCTGGAATTTCTCAACCCGGACAACAGCAGTGTCACACAGCAGCAGTTCAAAGTACGTCGGTCCTCTCCGGCATCTCTGTGTCGTGCCCTACAACATAGAAACGCACAAAGTTTCACTTTACTTTAAGTTTCACATTTATTTTCATGAACGTTCTCTGTACGTCTCCAGGGTGCCTTGTACTGTCTCCTGGGGACTCACAGTGGAGTGTGCCTGGCCAATTTGCACGACTGGGACTGCATTGCTGTCACATGGCCCGCCATCGTACGCTCTGGCCTCAGCTCGGCCATGTCTCTAGAGAAGCCCTCCATTGTGCGGCACTTCGATGACCTTGCAGACAAAATCCATCGCCAGTACGAGACCATCGGTGTCGACTTCTCTGTAAGAACAACGCTGAGATCACTTTCTCTGGATCATAGTGTTTTTAACTGCCATGGCCTCTCAAACCTCACACTTGCTCCGGTGCTCATAAAAACTGGTCCTTAAAAACTTGATGAATGAAGGTGCGCTCCCTGGTCAGTCTGATGTCCGAAATGAATGTATTTATTTAAGTTCTGGCACCAGGAAGCTGTGCTCTGTACAGCCTCTGATGTGGGGAGTCTGTTTATTAATTCCCGTCTCCACCAGCCTAGTTGGAGCAAAGCTGCAAAGAAAACGAGGTCATAAAGAGCTATCGTGTCTTCTTCTCTAAACAAAACTAGTCAAAACCAGTTTCATACAAAGCATATCTCAAGAGATTGAGACATCCCCCTGCCTTCTAATCTGTACGACTGGACAGTCTGAACTTTATCTCACGTCAAAGCTTGCAAATCTCACGTCAAAGCCCCCTCTGAGTTATTCAACAGATGATTCAACCGTTTGACGTGCACATTTCATTAGTTTTCTACCGAACCGTGTCCGTCTCAGCCGAGTTTAACAGATCACTCCCCCCCCATTTCAGCTTGCTTTAAGTTTAATTCCCTTCCACATGTTTGGACAAAGTCTGTCTGATACTATATATTTTTTAAAATCTTTTTCATCCCTTTAGATCCCCAGTGAGTGCTGTGCTGTGGCCAAACAACTTATGATTACTGGAAATCCTGTTCCCAAGGAGCCAGTTCCTTCAGAGGAAGAAGCAGCAGACGGTTTGAAGAGACAGGAGCTCAAGAACACTGAGTCTGTTGAGTAAGTTCACATCAGGAACGAGACAAACGATCATTACCGCTCCAAGGACCCTGACTTGACTTGAGCAACTACTTTGACATAACACGACTTAGCTTTGAGTCTTTTGGCCACACAGAATAATAAAAGTACTGATGCGTCTGTGAAGATGATTGCTTTGCAATTGACGTAAGCTTCTTACTCTGCATCGGTATAGTAACATAACGGCTGCAAATATTAATACCGGTACTGCTTTTTATATTTTCGTAGGAAATACAAACAGCTCATTGGTGATCTGCTGGACTTCCTCAATAACAGGAACATGTAGGTTTATTGAATATTTACTTCATCAAATCCCGTTTTAATGTATTCATTAGTCTTAACACCTGCTTTGTTTAACATTCCAGGCCTTGGAAGTTCGAACACATTGCAATTGGCTTCCTGTCATTGCTGCTGAGAGATGACCAAGAACTCCCACCAGCTGCTGTGACGTTCTTCGTCAAAAGCCTCAACCATGACTCTCTCTACGTCCGCAAGGTGTGGCATAGGCGGGTTATACGACGTTATAGCAGCAGTGCCGTGTTTCTACCGCATATGGACGCACTCCACTCTTTGCTGATGGCGTTTTGTTTGAAATGTCTTATTTTCTCCACTAGGTGGCGATATCAGCTGTGGCAGGGATAATGAAACAAATAAAGAGGCCGCATAAGAAAGTCCCCGTCAACCCCTCTGAGCTTTGTGAGCATCATACGGTTTTGTTTGTCTGGTCTTCTTGTGTACGGACGTTATCGTGTTTGTGCTTCTAATTCTAGTTTCTAAAACTCCTCTTTGGCAGGTGGAGGGAAGGAGCTAAGCGGCCTTGTTGCAGGAGACCGTCTGGACAACAAGTGGCTCCAGTATGACAGCAGCAGTCTGCCGCGCACACAGCAGCAATGGGATGACTGTGTGTTTGTGGAGAAGACCCACTGGGGATACTACTGTTGGCCAAGGTTCACATTCCATGCCTTGTTTTCTCTTTTGAAATCTATATATATTCGTATTATCATCTGTCAAACAAAGTCTTGAACCTTGTTTTTATTAACCATCACCTCATTGTTGTTCCTCAAGAAAACTGATGATGTATGCACCAATGGAGGAGCAACCCAAACAGAACCTGACCAGAGAGGAAATGACGGAGGTTTGTGCACAATCATGCACGTCCCCCTCGGAAAAATATATAACCAATAATGTGAAGTCATGTCAACATTTTATTTTCATGCCCGTCCAAACAGCGGGAACAGATCATCTTTGACCACTTCTCAGACCCAGTGTTCATCAACCAGTTCATCGAGTTCCTCTCTCTGGAGGACCGTAAGGGCAAGGACAAGTTTAGCCCTCGCAGGTTCTGTCTGTTCAAGGTGGGATTCTCCGAGAATAGTGTTCACTGCAGAAAGCAACTAAAGTTAGCCTATGAAGAAATTAATTGATTCCCTCCTCCTGCTCTCTCTCGCTCTCTCTCCAGGGATTGTTCCGCAACTTCAGCGACGTCTTTCTTCCCCTGCTGCGGCCACACATGGAGCGCCTAGTGGCCGACTCCCATGAGAGCAAGCAGCGTTGTGTTGCAGAGATCATCTCTGGACTGATCAGAGGCTGCAAGCACTGGAGCTTCTCAAAGGTACGGACTTGAATCTCTGTTCTAGTAAGGTGGCTAGATGGTCCACATTGGAAAATGCATCAGGATTTGTACAAAATCCCATAGAAATGCTACTTAAAATGAGAACAAACCAGTACGTACACTTGTGCTCCTTTCCAGGTTGAGAGCCTTTGGGAGTTGTTGTGTCCACTGCTCCGTACTGCCCTGTCCAACATCACAATAGAAACGTATGCAGACTGGGGCACCTGCATTGCAACGGCCTGTGTAAGCTTTCGGTCGTTTATTCCCGTCATGTCTTTTTGGCTTTCCTTTCGTTAAACTTGTGCCACTCATGCTCGACTGTGTTGTTTCGGTCTCGTGTAGGAGAGTAGAGATCCACGCAAGCTCCACTGGCTGTTTGAGATGCTGATGGAGTCTCCAGTCAACGGAGAGGGGGGCTCCTTTGTCGATGCCTGGTGAGTAGAAAGATTGCCGCCTGAAGCAGATGTTTAGGTGATTGAAGAGCTGTGGTGATTGTGCTTCTTTTTTTCCTTTCTAGTCGTCTCTATGTGCTGCAGGGAGGCCTGGCTCAGCAGGAGTGGCGTGTTCCAGAGCTCCTCAACAGGTTGCTGCAATACCTGGAGCCCAAACTCACACAGGTCTACAAGAACGTACGGGAACGCATCGGCAGGTGAGAGGTCCCTTTTTTACAACGGTGCATGTACTATTTGTCATGTTTAACCTTTTGTTCATTTGTTGGTGTCTCATCTTATCCTCTCTGCTTTGGTACCCTTCCAGTGTGCTCACGTACATCTTCATGATCGACGTGAACTTGCCGAACACTCGGCCAACGACCTCCCCCCGCATCTCGGCGTTCACGGAGCGAATTCTGTTGCAGCTGAAGCCTCTCACCGAGGTTGACGAGGAGATCCAGAACCACGTGGTCGAGGAGAACGAGGTGGGCGAGCAAGATGAGAGAACGCAAGCCATCAAGCTCCTCAAAACAGGTGGGTCCCGGGTCCATCGTTGTTACTACCAACGATGTCCTGATAAATGCTGGTTTATTGGAGGATGGTTTGAAACAGTCTGGAGTTACTTTTAAGCAGAACATTGATCTATTTTGACAAACTCCTGCATTCAAGGCAGAAGGTCATTCTTTAAGTATAAAGGTCGCTGTCTTCAAATGTCTGCAGTGCTGAAGTGGCTTATTGCAAGTGCTGGTCGCTCCTTCTCCACTGCTGTCCCAGAACATCTACTGTTGCTTCCCCTGCTCTTCAAGGTAAAAACACTCGTCACGATTAACTTTTGAGACTTCGTGTATGCACCGTAACCGGGACTTAAAGTGACCCCCTGCCCGTCTTTGTCCTCTGTTCCAGATTGCTCCGGTTGAGAATGATGACAGTTACGATGAACTGAAGAGGGATGCAAAGACCTGTCTGTCTCTGATGTCTCAGGGACTCCTTTACACAGAACAAATCCCCATGGTCCTCCGTGCTCTGCAGGAGGTGAGTCATCAGGCAGCTGTGGCTGTTTTTCCACTTTTTACCTGCATCACACATGACTGGGCCTTTTTTTTTTATTTATTTTTAACAGACCCTCACATCTTATAACCTACGAGGTTAATAAGCAAAATGACGAAAGGCTCAAAGGAAGCCGAGTGAGGTTTTAGATTCAGCCCCGTTTGACATCCATTCCTTAAATACATCTGTTACATAATGTATTGTGTCAGTACAGTAGTGTACAGCTCCCTGCTGGAGAATACATGAGAGAACCTGAAAGAATGTAACTGTGACGGTATTCTGGAGGATTTTTCTCACAATTTTCTGATGTGCAATTGGCAACAACGACGTAATATGTAAAGGCGATTAACTAATGATTAGAAACTAATCCCAGCTGTGACACGCATGCACATATCGACTTGTTCGAACCCATTTGATGTTGTATACATTTTCAAAAGGGCAAAAGGTGCCCAAAGAAACTACATCCAGGTTATGCTCCGTTATTCTCAGGGTATGTTGTTGATTGTTGGGTTTATTGTTGTGTGTTGCAGATTGCGGGCAGCAGCTCCTGGCACGCTCGTTACACGGTGCTCACATACCTCCAGATTATGGTCTTTTACAACCTCTTCACCTTCATGAGTGAACAGAAAGCAGTGAATGACGTCCGGGCTCTGGTGGTACGACTGCTTGAGGATGAACAGCTGGAGGTGAAAAAAACAACAACAAACCTTTCATTCACAACTCTTTGACGTTTCAAATCTTTAAACATGTAACGCTCCAACATGTAGTCGGTCACTGCAAAAGGATCGGAAGGAGAACAAACTGATTGTAGATATTATACAATACATGCTTGTATATGCTAGCGTGTCTTTCAGCTTCACTGTAGTGATTCAGCACTCTCTCCTCCTGCCCCCCTCCTCCCACTGGTCCTCTAGCTGTTGCCATGGAAACCACAGGCTGCAGTAATCTGTTGCTATGGAGATAATGTTCAGATTGAAGGAGGATGACAGGGATGGTGTGGAGACAAAGGAGAAGTGGGGGATGGATGGAAGTAGCCATTTTTATTTGGCCTCTTAAACTGAGCTTGGTTTTTATAGGCCTGAGCTGTCGGACAGTTTCGTTGCTCTCATTTCTTCAGGATCACCTTCAGTAGACAAATGCATACGTTCACACAGTTTGATGAGCTCACACTGGTGCCAAGACACATTTCATGCATGAAGTCAATCAACCTATGTCACACAAAGCACCAGGTCTACCTCATGAGAAAAGACACCTAAAATGTGCAAAAGACTATTTAAATGTACACAATAAAGAAGCATCCCTCCACACACGTATATCCACCCCCAGTCCCCAGCTGGCTGCTATTTCCATCCAGCTGGCTGGTGTACACACTAGTGGAAAGCCCTGCCTCATGACGTTGTTGCTATGTGTTACTCATACAGTGCAAAAAGAGATTGTCAGTAAAATATACCAGGCAGAGGTGCTACGCTAGTTAGATTAGGTCATGATGGCCAGAATACAGGATGACTTTCAGACTCTGTGACCGTATGATTCACACATGGAGGATCCAAGCCCCGTCATCTTTGGATGACTCGGGGACAACCCGGATCCAATTGATAGACGATGTAAGCACACGACTTTTTGAACTTCAGCTTCCCATCTCCTCTTTCTGCCTTTTTTTTGTTTTCTAGGTAAGAGAAATGGCCGCCACTACATTCAGTGGCTTCCTTCAGTGCAATTTCCTGTCCATGGACGCCCCCATGCAGACACACTTTGAGGCTCTCTGCAAGACTTGCCTGCCTAAGAAGAGGAAGCGGGAGCTCGGCTCTACAGTGGACACTATTCCGTCTGCTGGTGAGTCACTTGTCTAGAATATGTGATGACGCACACTCAATATGAGGTTCTCATCTTCATGGACCTGTTGTGTTTTCGTAGACCTGGTGCGGCGTCATGCGGGCGTTCTCGGGTTGAGTGCTTGTATTCTCTCCAGCCCATATGATGTTCCCACCTGGATGCCCCAGCTGTTGATGGACCTGAGTGCTCACCTGAATGACACACAACCCATAGAAGTATGTGTGATCACCTACTCTACACTTCATTTTCAGCCTCTTGTTGTCAAAGAACAAACCTGTGCAATGTCACTTATTTACTGGATTTGTGTTTGTGGCCCTCTAGATGACTGTGAAGAAAACGCTGTCAAACTTCCGACGGACTCATCACGACAACTGGCAACAACATAAGCAACATTTTACAGACGACCAGCTGCTGGTCCTGACCGACCTGCTGGTCTCCCCCTGTTACTATGCCTAAAACCAGGTAAAGCATGTTCACTTGAAACATACGTATTACTGAACAAATGCTGCTGAAGGGGTGATTTTATTCTCCTTGAGCCACCTTTTTACAGTCCTGTTTGTTTTTGATCAGTCTGGGACAACCCCAGACTTCACAGATGCCACCCTGCATTTGGGAGGACGCTACCGTTCTTGATGAGAGATGCAGCATCACCCTGGAAGAAGAGTGACACACACACACAAAGTTGTGGCTCACAGAAGGATCGGAAAGTTGTGTATTCATGTATTTCGCTCATTTACATTTCTACTATACTTAATATTTAAGGATCAATCATAGCAGGGATGAATGAAACCTGCAGTTTGTAACATTACTGTACAGATTTTATTTCTTCTTTCGTTTCTTTGTGTGCATGTGCACGGGTGTATGCGTGTGTGCGTTTTACGGGATGCTTGAAGACATCTGCCAGTGTCCCAGACATTTCTCAGGATTCTATCCGAAGTATCAACTCTGAGCCGACACAACGGCCAGTGTGGGACACACTCTTTGCGATCTCCCAATAGTGACGTGTTACAACCACAGAGAGCTGGCTATTTAACCACGGTCTCTTCAGATTAGAACCTGCAACACACCATGTTTGTATAGCTGTTTGATCTATATATGATGATATGCATCATGCATGTATATATCATGGTATAGCAAATACGCACAAACATATTTATTTATTTGACTTTTTTTTTGAAGTGCTAAGTTTTAATTTATTTATTTTTTTCATAGAAGGTATTTGTGAGATAAAGTAGATGGCTGAGCGTTTAGCGACGGAGCCTGTTGTCATTTACTCTTGCAAAGAAAGGAAGAGGGCAAGCTCCCCACTGCTGTGATGCATTTGCTGTGAATACCTGCAAACCAGTTTGATTACCATGTGTCTCGAAAATAACCACACCGCCTGTCCATGTTTGTGACCTCTTGCCTCTTATCCCTGGTATCATTTACCTTTTTCTAAAACCCTCACTGAGTTTTTGGTTTGCTGTCCCCTGATGACTTGAAATCAGTCTAAGCATTGACACATTTAGTACCTCACTTATGTATAGTGTAGTGCCAAAACTGCAGTGGTTTTTTTTTTTTTTTTAGATGTGCTGTTTGCTTATTGAATGAGATGTCAATAAATTGTTTGTAAAAAAATAAAGAAGTATTTGTTTTTTCTGAACTGAAGTTCTCAATATTTGTATGTAGTAAATGGAGCAACTCATGATTCACCCTTCTATTTTTCCAGATGTTTTTGAAAGTGATAGTAAAAACCTATTACTTGCAAAAATTCAACTTCAACTTATGTTACACTAGTAAAGTATCTACACTGAACAGTGGCACTGCAACATGGTGAATGTTTGTTGTTTTATCTTTACAAAAAATATACTTCAGTAAGTCGGACCACATGAATAGAAACTTCTTAAGAGACGTATACATGAATAGAAACTTCTTAAGAGACGTATACATGAATAGAAACGTCTTAAGAGACATATACATGAATAGAAACTTCTTAAGAGATGTATACATGAATAGAAACTTCTTAAGAGACATATACATGAATAGAAACTTCTTAAGAGACATATACATGAATAGAAACGTCTTAAGAGACGTATACATGAATAGAAACGTGTAAAGAGAGTATTGGCCCTCGGGGGCCACGATTACTGCACACCGAATCATCACTGCTTGTCGCCTAGCAACGACGTTGTATAAGCCGCTGTTCCGAAGGACTGCAGTGAAAAGCGGGAAAAAAAAGATTAATTAAATTGTTTGTATATTTGTTCATCTAAGAATATATGCAAATAGTGTAAACGTACCCTGTATTTGACTATTTTAAATACTATTGGACCACCAATGGTACACGCAACAGTACTGTATGTTGCCATTGGGAGGAGGGGGGGGGGGGGTGATATAGGCTGATCTGAAGTCAGAATATGGCGTAACAGCCTCTTTTTAAAATCTTGTGACCCTGTAGTAAACCTAAGAACAAGCATTAGTCCCTGTTCTATTGTCATAATAGATGGGGGTGTGGGGCGCGTTCTTACAGAGGGGACATTGAATGCAGTGGTTATAGCTTATGCCCAGATACGTAGGCAGTGACTTCATACTCATTTCTCAGTGCACGTCCAGCGGCTGTCGTTCCGGTGTAAGAATGGAGATATCGCCAGGAAAACGAATACGCGATCAGCTGTTTGTGCTGTAAACGCGTTAAAAATGAACACAGACATGTAAGGAAACGTGTTGTACATCATTGTTTTTGTCAATTGACCGCTTTTTGGATGCTCTGTCGTTGAAATACGGGGTTTTTTTCGAAGCCGCGGTGCGTTCACTTACTATCGTATTGCTAAAAACCAAGATGGGCTGTATCAAACGATGCTGAGGATGGACCCACGATCGATGAGAGATGGTAGGTTATATTGTATCATTTTATGGATTATCTGAACCATGTAACTGCTTGAAATCTAGATAAATTAGGAATACAATGTTGTACACATTTTTCCTCTGGATTTGAGCAGACGTGTGTTGGGAGGAGGAGGAGGAGGAGGGGGGGGGGGGTGAGGTATAATTGGCCAAATGCAGAGGTGCATAGTTAATAGCCCCCTGTAGCTCGTGTCTAACATGTACCCTAGTGTATCACAGCTTATTAATGCTACCTGTTTACAGTCGATGGTAAATGAACTGTGAATTGCTCCCTTTCATCAATCATGAGTGTATTAAATGTGTTAACCATGAATGAATCAAATGTGATCTGCTGCACAGTATAGCTAATATGTGACTTTGTATCCTTCTTGTAGCACTCTCCCCCCCAAGGTGGCAGCAATGGCGCAAGCAGCAGCTACTGTGATGATCATGTGCTCCTTCCGTAAAGAGGAATAATGCTGACATTGATGACTGTGGGATCCTTATAAATTGTTAATAATACAATGAACACCTCTGTTACACCATCAGACCTGGTGGATGTGCCAAGACCGCAGAACTTCAATGGCACCCAGACCCCATCGAGTTGGGCTGTGATCCACACTGCTACCTTGACCTTTTGCTCTCTCCTCCTCATCTTCATTTTCTGCCTGGGCTCTTATGGCAACCTCGTGGTGTTCCTGTCCTTTTTTGACCCGGTGTTTCGCAAGTTCCGCACCAACTTTGACTTCATGATCCTCAACTTGTCCTTCTGTGACTTGTTCATTTGCTGTGTGACCGCTCCCATGTTTGCTCTGGTGCTCTTCCTGGATGCAGGCGGAGGGGATGGCGTGTCGAAGAGTTTCTGCTTCGCCTTCCACTTGACCAGCTCGGGTTTCATCATCATGTCCCTGGAGACGGTAGCGGTCATTGCTTTGCATAGACTGCGCATGGTTTTGGGGCAGCAGCCCAACCGTACCGCCTCCTTCCCCTGCACGCTGGCCCTCACCGCCCTGCTGTGGACGTCCAGCTTCACCATGGCGGCCCTCCTTACCATGCGAGCGTACCCGCGTAGAGATGGACCCTGCTTGCCCCACTTTGGCCTTGGAGGTGGACAGGCCAGGGTGGTGTTGTATGTCTACCTGGCAGACTTTGCCTTTTGTGTGGCTGTGGTGTCGGTGTCCTATCTGATGATTGCTCAGACACTGAGGAAGAATGCACAGGTGAGGAAATGTCCGGTCATCACTGTAGACGCCACATGCCCTCCACTCCCACCACCCCTCATCGCAGCAGGCTTTGAGAGCATGCAGTGTGCTGTTCAAGACCCGTCTCTGTACTGCAACCAGACTTACAACAAACTGCACAAAGTTCAGACACACTCTTATGTCAACAAGACCAGCCAGCCTCTGGTTCCAGGGGCTGCCCAAGGAGCCACCTGCTGTCAGCTGGTGTCCACAGTCAACTTGGCCACAGCCAAAGACTTGAAGGCAGTCGTCACCTGCGTAGTCATCGTGTTCTCTGTGCTGCTTTGCTGCTTGCCGATGGGAGTTTCACTGGCGCAGGACGTTTTGTCCCCAGAAAGCAGCTTTGCACATTACCAGTTTGAACTGTGCGGCTTTGTGCTCATTTTCCTCAAGTCGGGCATCAATCCCTTTGTGTACTCGCGCAACAGCGCGGGCCTCCGCCGCCGCGTGCTATGGTGCATTCAGTGGGCGGCACTGGGCTTTCTCTGTTGCAAGCAAAAGACTCGGTTGCATGCGATGGGGAAGGGCAGCCTGGAAGTCAATCGCAATAAATCCTCCCATCATGAGACCAACTCGGCCTATGTGCTGTCGCCCAAGCCGCAGAGGAGGCTGGTTGACCAGGCTTGCGGGCCTAGTCACTCCAGGGATTGTGCTGGTAGTCCAAGGGCCACAGGTGGGCGCAAACCTCGCCCCCCGAGTACCTCGACGCCCATCAACACCCGCATTGAGCCCTACTACAGTATATACAACAGCAGTCCCTCTGCAGGACCCAGCTCCCCAACCAGCATGCAACCTGTCAGCTCTCAGACATTTGCCTTCGCCAAGTCTTATGTAGCCATGCACTACCACACTCACCAGGACGCACTGCAAGACTTTGAAAGCACCTCAGTGCACCAGATTCCCATTCCCTCAGTCTAATAGAAGATCAGAAGAGGTGTGGACAATCTGTCCGTGGCTTTGGATCAGAAGAGGAACACGAAAACAGCCCATTTGATG